>NW_023494786.1:26074529-26677029 GCF_904425465.1 Colossoma macropomum
AAAGAGATCTGCAGGGATACTTTTCCACTCCTCCAAAGTTCAGTTTTAAAAGTTGGTTGCATTTTATATTTCTCACGATCCAAGTAATCCCAAACACATTGGGTGATGTTGAAGTCTGGACTACGGGGTGGTCAGTCCATTGTTTTGGTGGTCTACCAGTTCTTGCACAGATGTTAGGAGTCCCATTTTTTCTGTCTTTTTTGAACACCAGTTATGGAAGCTCCTGTTTTCTTTATTTATTTTCCACTGACTTTCCTCTTCTTTATTCAAGTGGATTATTTTATATCTAATCTTCTCAGAAATATCTCCTGAAAAATGAGTAACTTGTACTTAATGATCATTTTGACTGGAAATTAAATACATAAAGGGTGGTCCCTGACTTCTGCACAGTATAATATTATGACTTTTTGTTTATGACTACATCTTTATCACATACTATAGCATGACCTTAAGTGTATTATTGCTTAAGAAAGCTTAGTTATCACAGCTTTCACCTGGAATCAAATGGTTAGTCCAGGGGTTGGCAACATGTGACTCTTTCACAGTAGATTTTTGAGTAAAAATAAAATAATTCTCCTTTGCAGTAACATAACACTTTGCTGAGCCTTCTAACACACAGTTACAAATGAAATGGTCTTAAACACTGGAGTTAATTCATAAATGATCTTAAATGCTGCTAATTCACCTTTTAACCCTGAAGGTTGGCACGCAGACTGCTGGTCACACAGCAACGCAGACATCAATCTCTCCTAGCTAGTAGCTAATGAAAGGGGAAAGAAGAGAAAGATTTAAGATGAACATTGATAATTTAGAGATGAATAAACAGAATTATTTGCATTGAAAAGCATTCCAGATGGATTTCTAACACCTGTAATCTGCACTGAGAAACTGTCAACCACTAAAAAGTCACAAAGCTAAAATCAGCTTCTTATTCACCAGCTTGTTGCTCGAACTTTCCCGTTCCACCTTATATTAAATAGTGCAGCAGTTAAATTCTGGCACCATTTAAGGTGGAACAGGAAAATCCAAACAAGAAGCTGGAGAATGAGAAGCTGTCTTCAGCCTCATAAAACCTTGAACATTGAGAGACTATTCTACTTTTACGGACAAGTTTCCTGCCAGAGATGCGAGAAAATCAGCTATAACTGAGTTGAAGCCTAAAGCAGAGCAAAGTAAGTCTGCGTTTTCGTTTATGTTACATTTTTTAGTCTATACTAGGACATTAGCATATACTGATACATATTCACAGCCAAGATGGTAAAATGTTACTTCAATAAAATGAACATAAAATGTTGTTGCTCCCAAGATGGATTGATGTTTTGCTGAAGGGACTAAATGCTTTTTAAGATTTAGGCTGCCGACCCCTGGGTTAGTCAATTTCAAGCAAGACCAGGAATGGCTAATGTGCGCTTCTAATGCTAACGCTCTATGTAAACAAATATACACCTATACATTGAGTTTCCCGTTTGGCCATTTTATCAGAAGCACCTACCAGATGCACTTTGTAGGTATGCAATTACTGACTAGAGCCTGTTGTACAGTCTAACCCAATCTATCCCGTCCATCAGTTCAGAGAGATCACCATAGGACCACCACTGACCAGATATTATATTGTATTATATCATATTATATTATATTATATCAGGCTGTGTTGCTCAGGTTTTTACAGTCATTCTGTGGTCACACACTAGCAAAAGCTAAAAGACTAACATATATTCTACATTGAGAAACTGAACTATTGTCTCTGACTGCACACCAAAAATCACATGAATTGGTGAACCTGAAAATAAGATGAACATTTCCTGTCTTCATCACCGTCATCCAGTAAAAGCAACAGCAGCTGCATGTTTCAACTCCTCTATGATTCCGCTTACTCTCATAACGCTACATTGCCTCTTGTTTCAATGGGAACAGGAAGTTTGCACTTTGCAGTTTTGTTAGTTTGCTGCCCATTCTTCGATTTATATATAGGTCTCCCAAGAATCAAATCAAGTCAAGTCATAGTTTATTTATATAGCACTTTTTACAACAGCTGTTGTCACAAAGCAGCTTTACAGAAAAATCCAGGTCCAAGCCTCCATAAGCAAGCCTGTGGAGACAGTGGCATGACTAACTCCCTAAAAGCAAGAGGAAGAAAGAGGAACCAAGACTCAAAAGGGGTATTAGCAGTATCCAGCTCCAGCAGGTCTAGCTATTACAGCACTGTCCAGTGTAGTCTGCCCAATGCATCGCACCATGCTAACGTTACTGATACTACTGATCTGATATTGACGGCATCAGTGGCGTGTTTTGCTTATAAGTGATGATTCGGAGTCAACGTACTTCAAACAAATGTACAAATTCACGATGGCAGTAGCTGGAAAAACTTTTATCAAAAGAGCCATCAGTGGAACTTCTTACCATTTAAAAGCTGTATTGCAATGAGAGGATAATAATCATAGCAACAGTGCACATTTATGGTGTTAAAAAATGAATGCATTGGATAATTTATCATGTTATTAACTCATTAACTTTACACTATTAATATGTATGCAGGTTTTCACACACATATACAGCCTTAATGTCCTTAAACAGGAGTCACTGATGGCTTTGTTTGTTTATATCCTTGGTTAGTTATGAGCAAAGAAATAAACAAAGCCAGTGTGCAGTTCGCTGACTGGGATTGCAGTGTTTTGGCCTGTGCTGCCTGAGGAGAGTGTGTGTGTGCTGTGGGAAACACATTTGACCTTTTCAGCTGCCCTGACAGTGTGTGTGTGTGTCATAGACTGTATGTGTCTTGTGGAGGTGACCTTTCCTCCAGCCCCTTTCTGCCGCTTTGTTCATCCACATAGACACGCACAGACAGACAGACACACAGTATACATGTGTGGGCAGTGGTCCAGCTGTCATTTAAAGTCAAAACTTCCTATAGGCTGACCGCCTCAGGACATGATGAAATATCAGGTCAATCCTACTATGGGCTATACCAGGGCTAATGCAGCCAAACCAGCACTGAACAGGTTCTTTGAGGAAAACTTTTTCAACAATTATTGACTAGAATTGATTTAGTGCCTAACAGTTATTACATTATTTTTGCTCAACTTGTCAAATGTAATTATGTAATGACATTTATTACATAGTAGTTACATAATAATTACCCCTACTTTCAAACTGAATTCTGTACTAATGGCAAAAATAAAATGGCAAACAAATTAATATAGATGGAACAGTAACTTTTAATGAAATTCAGGTCAAAAAATGTATTAGAATCACAAATGTGTTCAGCACTTTCAACACAATTTCATTGCTTTTTCAACAAGCTATCAACCCTATATAATAAACTTTTAACCTTATACATTTAACTTTATCAGTCTGAGAGTATCACCAGTGATCCACTTTGAGAATTTGATGATTTGTGTGAATTATCAATTCAAAGAGTTAGATAATTTAATTTAAGCTATCTCTATAGCTATAATGCAAGTGCTATTAGAAAATAAGCCTTTTTGCTCCAGTTTTCACACTGTACATTTTGCTTGAGTCCACACATGATTCTGAGTAACTGCAAACATTTGTGTGAGTGTGTGTGTGAGTAGAAATCATCATGGAGTCTGATAGATATGTTACTATGCTAATAACAGCCTCTTATTATAATTTAGGCCTCGCTAAGTCTGCCTTCATGAATTCATTCATGACATAACATAGACACAGAGTACATGGAATTCTTTGCCAGCACTAGATCAGGGAATTTAACCTGGTTCTGACTCAATGATAATTGCATGGTATAGCACCTCAAATGCTATCATAATAAGAGTCCTGTTTAATTGCCCTGTTTAAATGAGGTCATATGACTTACTTGAACATTTATTGAACATTATTATTATTATTGTTATTATTATTATTATTATTATTATTATTATTACTTGAAATGATGTGATGCTGAACTCAAGCTAGCTAGCATTACATTTGTGATAATTCTAAAGATAGAAATTGACACATCCAAATCTGTCCTGTACTGTATCCTATCCTATATTTTATTTCATAAGCACTTGTGTGACATGACAGTATAGCTCATGGTGATCCAGCAAACCTAGGCTTTCCTATTCTTCTTTGTTGTCCTTTTAGGTGCCTCTGTCATTTACTGGATCTGCAGTTTTGTTACTAAACATTTAATAGTTTCATATTCAGAATGTGGTTTACACTGGGAAAAAAAGTGATGCATTGACTTTACCTGATTCAAATGTATACATCATTTCCAAACAAACAAAACATATTGCATTTATTACAATATATTACACAATTATTACCAAAAGTAAGCAAACAGAGAGACAATATTGTGTTGATGTAATGTATTTTATTTGTGTGAAAACAATGTACAGATGTGTATCAAGAAAATTCAGCTCTCTACATGTAGCACTAAGATGGCCGTGATTAACACGCTGCATTATGCTCCTCCATATTTGCTTCCTTTGTTTCGTCCTCCTGCTTTTCCTGCCGCTCTTTTATTGTATGCCTCTGTCTCTGTCGTTTAATCCCTGCTTTTCCCCCTTGTCTTTGTGCTCTCTCTCTCTCGCTCTCTCTCTCTCTCTTGCCCCCCTCCATCCCTTCCTCGCTCTCTTTCGCTTAGCGTTCCCATCTTTGCATGTGTCACTTTCGATTGGAGTGACATGCCCCGTGGCTAGCGCAGCCCCCTCTGGAGCACAGCCTGCTCTGTTGGTAATAGCTGTTAGTCCTGATGCGAGAGGGAGGGTGTAAATTCCAGCAGCAGTGGGGACGAGTGTGTGTGTGTGTGTGTGTGTGTACATGTGTTCATGTGACCATGACTGTGTAGGTGTTTGTGTTTGTATTCTTTGTTCACAAAAGGATTCATACCAACAATATGACGCCCACAGTATGACTTTCTATAATTATCCCACTCTAGTTGCCATTGTAGAGCCCCTGGGTGCCTGTAAAAAATCCATTTGGTACATTTGGCATTGCTTTATGATGATAGGAGGCCTGTAAATTGGTTCTACATTAGTATTGCATGTCATAGCAAACCATTATGCAAAACTAGCTGGATATCTGAGTTTGCAAATTGAGGAAATGATTCAGATCAATAATGGTTTTAATGTTGGTGTTGGAACCGGTTGCTCATTCTGGTGCCAGATTCAAATAAGTAGATTTGGTACCTATAGAATACAGACATATTTACATATAGTTTACATACTCTTTACATAAGTATTGCCTGGAAGCTGATTGTACATTATTTACACTTTATTAAGAATAGCCACAGGGGTTTGCGGGATGATACATGCACAGCACTAGGAAGTGTCTTATTTTTCATTAATTCAAAAGATCATTTGGCAGATAATGTCACTTAGACCAGAAGTAATTGATCAGCCAAGACATGTTTTGTCCACATTGTGCTTCTTTAGTGTAGTACTGGAGCTATGAGGCAAAGAAACACTAGAAGTCAGTAGTCACCCAAAGCTTTTCTGTAAACATATCCCCAAAACTTCTCTCAACCCACTCAAACCACATCCAGCTGTACTTTAAGGTTATGTTGTTGAATTCCCATAACCTTCACGTGCACACATGACACAAAGGCAGTAGTTGGCACCCCTGCTCAAATGGTATGCTGATATTCATGTAATCACCATCCATATTGAATGTAATCTACCATTCATATGCCTGTGTAACGTGCACGGGGAGTCAGTATTCAGCATAAGCCCAGTATTGTCACCATCCAATACCATCTATAAAAATCTATATAAAAAAACAGTAAAAAGTTTGGCAGCAGGGGTGTCAGACAAAGCCTGTAAATTAACAGTAAAAGTAATGAAAGTAAAAGTCCATATAATTACAGTCATTAGAAATACTGCTGTAATTCAACAGTTTCACTGGTTCAACTAGTTATTCTAACACAGGGCTGTCACAACACCTGCACAATTGGGGGGGCAAAACTTTAAAAACATGGCTGGCTGAGTGACGAAATGCAATTAGGCCATTGACTAAAACCACCATTAATGTTATGCTAAAACCATGTTTCTATAAACCTATTCATGACAGGGTCAGAGATTATTTATGTTTTGACCCTGCACTTCACTGGATTCAGCCTCAGATAGCAAACTGTGCTACCAAACATGTCTGAAGAACATCAGGCTGTGTTCAAACCCAGTTTATTTTCCAAAGTCTTCACCAATGTTGCAGAGAAGTAAGCGCTCTGATACTCTCACTTTTGCAACCATGAAAATAGAAGAAATGAAGATGGTTATCTAGATATGGTAGTAATAAACCTTTCTTGATGTCAGCCTCTTTATGATTGGTTGAATGTAACCAATTGGTTCGCTGATGCCTGGCCAAAATTAGGGATGCATCGATACTGGTATCGAGTATTAGGCCGATACAGTGCTCATTTACACATACTCATAAAAAACCACTGATACCAATGTTCTGATACCCACTGATACCCTTTGACGTAAGCCGAATGAAGGAGAGTGCTCATCTAGGCCGACATTAATCTGTTTGAATATCATAGTGAGGTATAAACGTTAATACGGTGGTTTGTTTTGTAAAACAGGCTGTAGACGGACTGCACTGTCCCACTGTGTACATCACCGCCTGGCTTTTAGCTTCAGTGAACAGTGTTAGCAGCGCTGCTCAGTTTCTCTTTGCTCACTACACGGTGCTCTGCATGTAATTCTGAATGAAACAGCTTTATTTGAAATCATTCATGGCGTTTTTGTAAAGTGTGAGTATATGAATTGTAGGCTTTGTCCGTACATGATGGTCTATTCAAACGTGGCACAGCTTTACATACCACGTCTTTAAAGTCCCCTTTTGGAGCATGAAGCAATATAAATATATTTCTGTATTTATGTTTATGTGTATTTATTCCAATGTTACAGCACTATATAACACTATAAATAACATTATATAACATTATATATACCTTACTGCATAGATAGGTAATTTTAAACAGTTTTCTTGGCTGCCTCAGACCTTTTCACACTACTGTACATGCATGTGCGTGTTTGTCTCTGTGTATGTGGATGAGTTTGCATGTTGCTGCTGTTTACATGCCTTTCACCTCTAATTGCCCGGCTCTCCCTCTGGCAGGCTCTGGAGAGTGAGTTTGTGTCGTGTCAGCTGCACCAGTGGATTGACCTTATTTTCGGCTACAAGCAGCGCGGGCCCGAGGCCGTGCGTGCCCTCAACGTCTTTCACCACCTGACCTACGAGGGCTCCGTCAACCTCGACAGCCTCACCGCTGACCCCCTGCTGCGCGAGGTAGGTCAGCATGGCTGTGTCACCATGGTAACGGAGCCACGGTGAAACTGCTGTTGTGGCCATCTTTTTTGAAAGTTACTGCTTTTGTGGCTTACGAACATATCAAGATTAGATTTCATAACCAAGTGAAAGTATGAAACTGCCCATAGAGTTTGTACCTCCAACCACATAGTGTAGAATTTGCGTACACTTGTATGCAAAGTTTGAACAAAGGATGTTTTGTTGATTTTAACACATCCCTTACAGAGAATAAACTTAAATGGTGCACAGTTTTGTATTTATTTACTGAGCTTAACATATTTGAAAAAAATAAAACATGAAATGTGAAATGTGCCATAACTTTTGCACCGCCCACATTTTATGCTTTTTTACAATATAATTCAGTAAATAAACAGTAACTGTGCATTAACATGCAGAATTGTGTTCTCTGTTGAGTGTTAACTTATTTGCACTTAGAAAATGAACAAAATGTCATTTGACCAGGAGTGCCTAAACTTTTGCACACAACTGTATATCACACTGGACTTACTCTGTTTACACACCTCCAGCAATTAAAACCTCTCAGGGTCACTCAGGCAGCCTTCTGTTGGACACTGGTGGGCGTTTCAAGTGAAGAGCTGGCAGCCAGCAAGTTTCATTGGATTGTGTGATCATGCAAACTGCATTTTTAAAAGAGTAAATAGCACTCATAGCTCTTATCTAACATAAGCTATATTTATTCAAAACATCTCATGGGACAAAAATATTTTAATAAGAATATTAAAAGAAAAATAAAAAATTCATAACATAATAAACTTGAGCACACATGCTCAGTGGGCTGAACAGGCAACAATAAAAGTGGGCTAAATGTGTATGTATTCCATTATCTGTGCATTGAACAAAACAGTCTTAGCATCTACAATCAAGATGCACTAGAAGACAGGGTCTTTTAATTTTATAATGATTTTAATGATTGCCAGCTTAGCACAGCCTTACTATGAACTACTGTACAACCCCATTTCCAAAAGTTGGACGCTGTGCAAAATGTAAATGAAAACAAAATGCAATGATATACAAATCATTTAAACCCTATATTTTATTAAAAATAGTACAAAAACAACATATCCAATTTTATAATTTTATTGTTTTTTGAAAAATATATGCCCATTTTGAATTTGATGCCAAAAACATGTTTCAAAAAAGTTGGGACGGGGGCAACAAAAGGCTGGTAAAGTTTTGTAATGCTAAAAAAAAAACAACGGGTGGTTAATTGGCAACGGATCAGTAACATCACTGGGTAGAACAAGAGCATCTCAGAGAGTCTTTCAGAAGTAAAGATGAGGAGGGGTTCACCACTCTGTGAAAGACTGCACACTAAAATAGTGCAACAATTCAAGAGTAACATTTCTCAACATAAAATAGCAAAGAATGTTTGCTTTTCATCATCTACAGTACATAATATCATTAAAAGATGTAGAGAATCTGGAGAAATCTCTGTTTGAAAGGGACAAGTCAAAAAAACAGTATTTGCTGGCCCTGATCTTTGGGCCCTCAGGCAGCACTGCATTAAACACAGACATGATTCTGTAGTGGAAATCACTGAATTGGCTCAGAAACACTTCTGAAAACCACTGTCTGTGAAAACAGTTCATTGCTGCATCCACAAATGCAAGATAAAATTCTAAAATGCAAAGAAGAAACCGTATATAAACAGGATCCAGGAATGCTACCACCTTCTCTGGGCCTGAGCTCATTTAAAATGGACTGAGAGGAAGTGGAAAAGTGTCCTGTGGTCCAACAAATCAACATTTGATGATTTGTTTATCAGTGCACAGTTCAAAAGTCAGTATTCATGATGGTATAGGGGTGCATTAGTGCACATGGCATGGGTGATGTGCACATCTGTCAAGGCACCATTAATGCTGAACGATCTATATGTGTTTTGGCAACATATGCTGCCATCCAGACGACGTCTTTTTCAGGGAAGGCCTTGATTATTTCAGCAAGACAATGTCAAACCGCATTTTGCATATATTACAACAGCACTGCTCTGTATTAAAAAAGTTCTGGTGCTAGACTGGCCAGTCCAGATCTGTCATCCATTGAGAAAACTTGGCACATTATGAAATGAAAAATATAACGAAGGAGACCCCGAAATATTGAGCAGCCAAAATCTTACATCAAACAAAAATGGGAAAACATTTCACTTTCAAAACTACAGCAATTGGTCTCCTCAGTTTCCAAATGCTTATAGAGTGTTGGTAAAAGAAGAGGTGATGAAACACAGTCGTAAACATGCCCTTGTCCCACCTTTTTTGTAACGTGTTGTTGGCATCAAATTCAAAATAGGCCTATATTTTACAAAAAACAAAAAAATTCTCAATTTCCACATTTGATATGTTGTCTTTGTACTATTTTCAATGAAATATAGGCTTTAAATGATCTGCACATCATTGCATTTTGTTTTTATTTACATTTGTACAGCATCCCAACTTTTGGAAATGGGGTTGTACAGTAGTTCATAGAAAGGCTGTGCTAAGCTGGCAATCATTAAAATCATTATAAAATTAAAAGACCCTGTCTTCTAGTGCACCTTGATTTTTTTATGAGATCAGTATATAAACCAAGACTCCATACAACATGGTAAAATCAGGGCACCGATGTAATCAGCTTCCCCTACCTTTTCTTATAAATGCAACAGAACAAATAAGATCCCAGGTCAATGCAGTGTGTTCCACATATTGTGAGAACATCTTTTCTGGTTGGTATTGCTGTCTGATTTGGTGCTTTAGGTGACCCATGGCCTCATTTCCCCTGTTTACTTTATCCATTTATTGAGATAACAGGCAAAATATCAAAATTTAATCAAGTGACATAATTACGAGTAACTTTAATGGACAGTTTTACCAAGCAATGTAGGGTGTTAACAGTAGGAAATTGGTTGCCAAGCATCATAAGATTATTCAGCAGAAAGAACAATTTTTTTAAACACTTTAATGCATTAATACAGAATTTACGCCTTGTCTTTGTAAAGATACAGCGATGAATTTATCATGTACTTGCTGCCAACCAAAACTTCATAGCATATTTGTTGGATTTTTATGCCTCTGCTTTTATATAGCCAATGTTTTATTCACTTTAGGACTGCACTTTGTGAACTGTTTGCCAGTTTATTACAGATATTATGTGAGGGAAGATGAGATGAGGCAAGTAGGTTGCTGAATAACCGCTGCTGAAATGCCACCAACTAGCTGGAATAGTAGCAAAAAGAGCCCACACAGACGGAGCATCTAATGAACACAGTCAAAATGACCTCTGTGGCCTTTTGAAGTAGAGATACTCAGATATGGTGAATATGCTACCGTATAACCACTGCCAAAATATCATCCGGCGGTGGCTCACAGAGACAAAATGCAGTCTGATGGTCAAAAGAATCAATGATGATGACTTTATGAGGCAGAAATACTCAGAACTTTGCTGTGCTTTGTAATATCTAACAACGTCAGACTAAAATATGAACCAGTTTAATAAAATGGGGCTTTTATTTTGTCAGAATGATCATAGCTCAAAAATTAAAAGTGCTCTTGGCCTCTCTAGTGTTCAGTCAATTAAGTCTGCTGCAAAAGTTCTCTTAAAGTTCCCCTATATTGCATATCAGCATTACAATGCAGATGAGTTTTTGAGTATTTAACTAGTTTGACTGAAATCTGCCATGAATGAAGTGTTTGTTGTACTGTGTGGAGGAGAGTCTGTGTGTCATTCACGTCTCTCCATGCAAATGTGCCCTATGGGGCAGACAGAATTAGACTGCTGACTCATTCACTTTGCATTCACACTGCAGCTCTGATCAGCTGATAACCTCAACTTAAAAGAACACACAACACACTTACCAGCCAGATAAGGACTGATTATCTTTGCTTTTTTAACTAACAATAACTAACTTTATACATACAGTACAAATACAATACAAATACAATACACTCCTTCAACTGTTTGATGAAATGGTTAACCCTTTAAATCCCATGGGCCTGTATGTGGGTCCACACACTTTAGTTATAGCTATATAACTTATGCATTTCTTAGTACTTACCAAATCGTTCATAGCGGTTACTGGATAATAATTGTTAAGATTAGTAACTACTTGATGAGTGCAGTTTTAGATGTTACCTTTAGAAGTCAAGAGATATTACATTCATTTTGCTGTATTATTCACATACATAGTGAGTTTAGCAATGAAATACATTTGCATTCAAAGTATGTTCTGTCATTTGACCAGAAGATTCAACAGGTTTAAGTCTCTTCTGACTTTATTAGCTTGTTTTGACAATAATGTAATTTTATTTTTCCGCAAAAACAAGATTGTGAGCACAGTAACTGTAATCAAATTGAAGTTATAATAAAATATCTCCTCTTCAACTTACAGAAACAGATGTGGTATTGATTGAAAGTTTAGAATCAATTCCACTGATTTTGCAGCATTCAAATGTTGCAAAATTCAATGTTTGAGATGTAAACAAAGTTATTCAGATTTGGTGTGAAATGCTCTGGTTTAGAGAAACTTACTGAGTCAGAATTGCTCACAGTGGTGGTAATTGGGCTTTTAGACTTAGTTTTGTTGTGAAATGCTGCATTGTAGAAAAACTTGACGACTAACTAGGGGTCACCATGTCTATAATGCAAATAAATCCATTTTATTTACTGACCAAAATGACCCACAAATCTAAAAGTGTCTTTTGAGTTTTTATATGTAATGTGGATAATGGTAAAATAGTGGTAAATGTGAAAAACAAACTGCAGATACCTCTCCACTATGAACAACTTTTGCTTTAGGCCAGAGGTCTCAAACTCAAACTCAACCACTAAAAGGGGCATGTTAAAAAATCTCAACAAGTCCGTGGGCCAGAAAGTGTTTATATTTTATACGCCAAAACCTCAACAGCAAAATTTTGCCAGATGTAGGAAACCCTCCATTGTAATATGTGATTACTTGATATAATGGCTACATAACCTACAAATAACTGTTAAATCTCTTTAAATGTCGCTATGATGCGTGCTTGATCTACACACCTGACATGCTTTCTTTGCTGCAGGTTCATCCATTCTTGGCATCAGTTTCTGAGCTGCTGAGTGTTTATAGTCTTATAGTATTTATGTTGGTTGAACTGCCGCTGAAACGCAGCTAGTGTGTTTGGTGATATGATGTGCAATTTGTTGGGGGGGTATTAATAGAAATCAAAATAATTCCCAGGGTGAGATTGGATTGTGCCACGGGCCTGATCTGGCCCACGGGCCTTATGTTTGAAACATGGGGTTTAGGCCAAAACCATATGTCAAAACTATTGTAAAACAGTGTCTTTGACATCAGGCGCTGTACTCATAACCACCTCATGTAACAACTTTCTGTGAGGGAGCTTTTAGAGGCATTAAACTGTGTCTACTTTGGGAATGTATGATATATGTGCAGTAGCTGGGATATTCCCACATGACATAAAAAAAGTGTAGGCCTATTTCCTTATGATAATCTAATGTTTTCTAATTTGATTTTCTAGCCTCTTAGTTGATTGCCAAAAAGTATGGATCCATGTGTGATCAATATTCTCAGCCATATTTTTCATTGACTGGTAGAAGTTTTTGAACAGCTTAATTGTGTTAGTGAATTTGATTTGAAGCAGGCAGCAGCTGGTAGGCAGAGTATCTCTCTCTCTCACTCTCTCTGTCTCTCTCTCTCTCTCTCTCTCTCTCTCTCTCTCTCTCCCCTCTCTCTCTCTCTCTCTCTCTCTCTCCCTTTCTCCCTTGCTCACTCCCTGTGATACCCACCATCTGCTGTCTGCAAAACAAGTCATTTATATACTGTCACTTCCAGGACTGCCTTTATTTGTCAAGTGACCACTATGCAAATCACTCACCGACCAGGGGGGCTAATTATCAAACAATATGGAGAGAGCTTTGCTTTTCATCATTCTGTGCTACTTTTCAGACAATGGCAATTATCTTTGTTTCATCCGGTGCCCTTTTTTAAGGGTTCTCTGCCGGTTTGTTAGCCTCAGAAGAGAAATAACTCACTTTTATTTTTCAATTGTGGTCAGCAACGTCAGAAAAGCTTTTAAGCTGCTTGGGTTGATTTAAACATGTTAAGAAAATAAGTACAACAGATCACACTGAATATCTGAGGCAACTGACTTGCAGTGCTGTAAAACTGTAGTATTGTGTGCCACATTCTAAAGAAGTTAATTGGGAATACATGTAATAGACCTCTGAGGCTGTGCATCATTTTGTAGTTGCTGACGCATCCAAACAAGCATTCCAGCTATAAGCCATGAATGTACAGTGTTTTTTTTGTTTAAAAAAAAATAAAAAATATATATGCCCAAGGTCACACCCTGTAGTTAACAAAAAAGCTCCAGTACATTTTAAAAAGATGATTCTTCAATGGTTCTTTAGTAAAGGGAATGGTTCTATTTAGAACCATGAGTTCTATAAGAACCATTTCATGCTTAAATGGTTCTTTGCATGGTGAAATGACTCTTCAGATTGATGGAGAATGTGTTGTTCTATATGGAACCTTTTTGAAAATCCATATAGCACCAAAAAATGGTTCTTCTATTGTTACAAGCTTGCCATTGTAATAATAGAAGAACGCTTTTTGGTGCCATATAGAACCATTTTCAAAATATTGAACCATACAGCCGAGAACACATTCTCCATCAGTCTGAAGAACTGTTTCACCATGCTAAGCACCATTTTTATGAAATCGAGTCTCGTGAAGCCAGCCACCTTTTTTTTCAAACTGCCGGTAACATTGCATTGGACATCTGAAGACGCTTGGAGGAGAATGGTAGCCACAAGTTCCGTTACATCAGCTAACGGATGCCTGCTTTGGCTAGCATTGTGCTGAGAGATGGGGAAAGAGATAAGGCCACCCAGAGAAAGTGATGCCAGTTGTGTTCTGTAGGCCTCCCAGCCACAGATAGCTGTACCATCATCAGGGACTGAACTGCGCTCTCCCGATGATAGGGGCAACACTTAGACAGTCGCATGGTTGCACCACTGAGGGCCCTAAACCACTGCCTCTTTTAAGAGAGTACAGTACTATGCAAACAGTGTACCAACAACAATGTAACAACAATGTACATTCCAAACATGTAGGTTTTGGAAGTTCTTGATTAAAACAGAGCACAGTAGGGGTGATTTTTTCCCATAGACAACACATCCTCCAAGGTCTAATGGCAGCTGAATAGTTTCTTTAATGTAGAAACTGCTTTTCAGACAAATAATAACTCCTTCAGTCAGAGGACATTCTTGATGCAGCTATTAAGACTTTCTCGCAAGAGATATTGTTATGTTTTTAGCCACATTCACATCAAACGTGGCCAACATTGAGCCTGTTGTACTGTTTTTTTTTTTACCTTCTGAAGCTGGATGTCGGTCACCCTCAGAGCAACGCTGAGCTGAGCCCATCACTTCCAGGGTATTGATTCTTTCCCTTCTGATAGGTGCAGCCACAGCGTCAACATTAAGCACTGCAGTAATGGCATTAAAATGTCAGGATATTGAGTGGACGCCAATTCCTCCAGCCAGTGGCGGAATTCGGTTAAAACTGTGTTGTTGGTGGAATGTGAAAACATTATTCATCAAAACTGCGCTAGAAAGATAGATCATACACTGATAAAGTAATGCAGTGAATTTATTTGATTCCATTAACACAGTTATTGCCAAAAGTAAGTAAAAGACAAAATTTGTGATGATATGCATTTTACATTTTTGGCATTTGGCAGACACTCTTATCCAGAGCAACTTACAATGTGATCATTTTACACAGGTAGGCAAAGGTAGTGTTAAGAGTCTTGCCCAAGGACTCAGGCAGGGATTGAACCCCAGTCTACAGCCCAGAAGAGGTGTTACCCACTACACTGTACCAACCACCTCCATTTTTTTTCATGTGGAAATGATGCACACGTTTGAAATTTGAATAAATGTGATGCTTTTTTGGTTTCTTTAGAGTGAAGACCCTCTTTTGGTTCCTTAAGGAACCTTTTAGTGGATCCTTCTTGAAAGAGTGAAGAAACTTTTAAAAGTTTGAAGAACTTCTAGAGTTCTATACCATTTAAAGATTGTTCATAGGTCCACAAATCCAAGCCAAAACCGTATTAGGAACCTTATTTGTAAGAGTTTATAATGTTAAAGTGAAATGCAAATGTTCAAAACACACATTAGATTAAATCACCATGGTGGGTGACACGGAGGAAATATTAAGTCAGTCAAGTCAAAGTTTATTTATATAGCACTTTTTACAACAGGTGTTATCACAAAGCAGCTTTACAGAAAAATCCGGGTCCAAGCCCCCATGAGCAAACCAATGGAGACAGTGTGGCAAGGAAAAACTCCCTAAGAGCAAGACGAAGGAAACTTGAGAGGAACCAAGGCTCTAAAGGGAAACCCATCCTCTTCTGTTTGACACCACATAGCAAACAATAACACAACAGCCATATGAACAAGAATAAGGTTTTACCAATAGTATAGAATATTAAAAAGACAGAAAAGGGGAAAAGAAAGTGAAGCAATGCCCAGAACTGAATGGTTTGAGTCTGTGCAGCAGCAACATCATCAGGAGATGATATTAGTCAGTGAACAGTAGTGTGAGGCCTAAAACTGGTCCTGCACAAGATGAAAGATAATGCGTGCTTGTCAGTGTGCACTAAGAACACGTGTAATGGATTATGCCTTCATGCTAGATGGAGCCCAAGCTATAGTAATGCTCTATAAGCAGTTGCAGCATATGGAATAGCCCCACCTTGAGCTAATGCACACATTAGCTTTCTGTAAAATGAAATTACGTATTCAGAGTGACTGGTCTGTCCTGCTTTGTTTTTTTTTTCGTTCCATATTCAGCTCTCCACACCTTTCTTGGCTTGCACTTCGAAGGACTTTAGATTGACATGACCTGTTCTTTTCCTACGTTAGAGGAATGCCTGACTACTTACTCAGCATTTTACCCTGCCACTCAGTATTCTCTCAAACATTTCTCAGCCCGTGCTTCCCTGGAGTCCAACTTTAGACTTCCTACAGGAGAGCGCTATACAAAAGTCACACAGAAGAGCAAAAGTAGGATATTTATTATACAAAGGTAACATAATTGTATGTTGTAGGGATGCAACAATATAGAATTAATGGGTCATTAATGATAGCTAATAATTAACACCCTGTTGTGGCTGACACTGATATAAATAATCTTGTTTACATTATTTTATGTGAATATTTCACATTAGTTAACGGATGTGCTAATCAGGAGCTTTTTATCTATGGTAGGTGAATGTGAAAGTGAAGAATCTGACACTGATTAGTATAGTAGAGTTGATCAAATGAGGTATTAAACCTTTATTCTCTATTATCTGCCATTATTAGGTTGTTAAATTAACAGTTTTAATTCCAGTATTGGAAAAATAATAATTGCATTTTCTCTTTTTTTGCTGAATAATATGTTAGCCACCGATACATTGTGCATCCCTACATAACTGACCGTTTGAATGATGACTGACACATCTCGGCCAATCACAATCATGTCTAAATACTAATCCCTTATCATGCAAAGGGAAAACTGTGACAAAACTGCAGTGAGAACGGCAGTCACAGTAAATTAGTCTGCTGTCCTGATCATCTGGAGGGTGAAGCTGTTTTTGTTTCATTCCTAAAGATGAAAAAAAATTGTTAATCTATATGAAGACCACAATCACAGCTGTTTATTATAGTTTGCTGAAAGACTCTGGGTGAAAGATGATGAGGATGAGTGTTAGCTCTTCTAAAGGGGCATCTTCCATCACTAAAACCTCCTAAAAACCTACCGCTTTACAGTTAAGCAGCTAAATAACTGTGCTGGTTCGATTAATGTAAACTACATCTAGAATTCATTTTTGTTTACTTTAATTTGGCCAAAATTAATATTTTACCAGTTTTCAACATATATGAACATCTTGTAAAGCCAGCTTGTTTTGAATGAAAAATGTACTACGATGTACGAATGTACTTCTTTGTGCTTCTTAATTTTTCTTTGTACTTCTGAACTTTTTAGTTTATAGAAGTGCTACAGAGGCTACCAGACAGCCTGACCTGAAAGTGAGGCAGGGCTTGTAAGAATTTTGCAAATGGTCAATTATCTATCCATGACCAAGTGAGGTCTAGATTTGTCCATGTCTGCAAATGTCACAGTGTAGTAGAAGGCAGAGGGGAACCATCAGGGCCTTCAGGGCTCAAGTATTACAGCACTGCTCTTATTTCATTGACTGTGTTTACATGCAGAGATTTTTGCCAAACCAATTGAATACATTCCAGTTATAGTTTAAGACTGAGGTGTTTATGTGCTCACTCTTCACAACAATCTGATGGAAAATCTCAGTTTACATGCT
Organism: Colossoma macropomum; assembly: GCF_904425465.1. NCBI lineage: Eukaryota > Metazoa > Chordata > Actinopteri > Characiformes > Serrasalmidae > Colossoma > Colossoma macropomum. The sequence continues at coordinate 26,092,157 of NW_023494786.1, forward strand.
CACTACAAATAATCAGATCCAAAATTACATGCATGAATAGAGTACCACATACTGTACACGTTACCGTGACAACAAGCATCACAGGAGTCCACTCCGAGTGAGATGAGCAGAAGTGTGTTACCTGAGTTTTCAGTTGGTGCGCTTGTGTTTTTAATTGCTTTAAACATACTTCACCTGTACTTATTAAAGAAGGGCGAGAGGAAGACATCGTGTTCTGAGACATGAGCTGGACGCCCGTCCCACCGCCGTCTTTTAAAGTTCAAGCATGAACTTCGTCTTCTCTGCAGACCAGTTTCTGCTCCGCCATGTTGAACATTATAAACTTTCGCTATGATGTGACGCACATGATCAGAACATACTTAAACTTTCAGATTGGCAATGTAATCAGATACAGATGTTTACATGGCTATTATTCTTCTATTTAATGGATTATTTACAGGATTACCCACCTCATTAAATCGGATAGAAATCGTATTCCGAATGGCCTCAACCAGACTAATCCATTCCGGTTGAGATGTATACAGGGATGTATTCTATTCCGATTGGATTGTTAGTTCAGTCAGATTAGAACTACTAGTTATTAGGATTATCAGGCTGCATGTAAACATGGCTATTGTTAAGTTTTGGACTGAAACAAAAGGGTTAAATTCTTAAAAAGCCCAGTGGAAAATTGGCCAGTTAGGAGTCAACCAATCATGTTATGATTTCCAAAAGACTGAACCAGTTTCTTTAGAAAAATTGTCACTCTATTCCTTCTGGAATACCTAGATACGTCGCCGACTGTGAATACGAGGGGCCGTGTATTCGGTGGGTTGTTAGAAACAAAGCAGTGGCAGCAGCTGTACACCAGAGCTCTCTACTGCAAGAATCACTGTGAAACTGCTACAAGGTAAACCTTTGCTAATATGTCTGTCAAGTTTTAAGTAAAATAGAATGTCTTTTAGAAGCTTCAGATGTCTGAGTTTAGTCTAGAACTGACAAAAAAAAAACATTCATGCCAGGCGCCGTTAGCTTAGCACTGACAAACTAATAGAATCCCATAGGGACGCTAGCAGAAGTAAGCATTATCATAAAGGCAGGTATTTTCCTCATGCTTGAGTGAGCTTTGACATTTTTGGCCCAAATTGAAGGCCTAACTCTAATAGTCACGGTTCACCATTGGTAAAAGGTGTCTACTGTCATACAGTGTGGACTCTGCCACTGTCTATGTTAAGAATTACACTTTTCACACTTGAAAACCTGCCATTCCAAGCAGGATTAGAGAGAATGAGTGACATGGATGTTTTGCACCCATTCGGGCGTGCTGATTCATAGCTTTGGGGGCACACAGACTTCTATACGTGACAAGAGGTCTCTCTTATCATCCAAACAAGCAGCAGCTCAGCATGGATTAAAGTAATTAACTGCCAGTGAAGAGTTCCAGGTTTCTGCCTGTGATATTTCCTGTTTTTATTCCTCCAGAGGTGTGATGATTAGAGTATTGGCATGTTAGATGACAAGATGTGATGGTCTAAAGGATGTGTCCCCCAGATAACCTCCAAATGCTGCTTTAGCTTTGGATTTGCAGAGGCGACGCTGTGGACCCAGACAGGCCGAAGTGGAACAATTTCCCAGTTATGTTGAAACCAGAGAGCTCCTGCTTCTTCTCAGGATAATTGGCAGATTTGGCACAATTTCCCCTTACATTGATCTCAGTGTTGCTGCAGTTATTCACGCGTGGACATTTCATCATAGACCAGGCCTACTCTTGCTTTCCAGCAAAAAAAAAAAAAGAGAAAAACGTAGCTGTTTCTACTCGGTTTTCAGGTTCTGGTCTTTTGCTAGATATTTAAATGTGACTCCTCACAGGAATTCCTCTCGCTGTGTTTTTCTCCGTCCTCATGACTGCGCTGGCTGGCAGGAATACAGTGATGCGTTCCACATGGCTGCCTGTTTCTCTCAGATCTTTGGATCAGATTACTTTATTTGAGCAGACATCATGACCCCTGTTCCTGAGCTTAACCTAAAATAGCTATAATGTGAGTCGGTTGTTACTTGATGGACTATGCTGTAAAGCTGCATTGACGGACACTTAATGGTTGCCAAATGTGTCTAAGACGCAGAGCTCAGACCAAACCTGAATTGTAGGTGTTGGGGAGAATCATAAAGACTGTTTTTGAATCACACAGCGTAGAATGAGTATTTTGTTGTTGTTTTGATTCCCCTTGCTTTATAGAAGCTCTGTGGTTAGAGTGACTGTCATACTGAAAACCTAATCCACTTTTGTCTTTGTGATTTCTGGTTTAAAACAATAAAAGTTACATTATGTGAACATTTCATGATGCATGGACCAAAAGAAATGATCCCGAATTACTGAAATACTGTTCTAAGGTGGGCAGAATAGTCTAAATCCATACTCAAATAAAAGTGTTGTAAAATAATGATGAATAATAAAATTGTAGACCCCCTGGCTATATGTTCCCATTCAAACCACAGGACTGAAGTAACTGGAACAAGCTCAAAGTTCACAAACCCTATTTACTGAGAATTACCGTATTGTTGTATTGCTTATGTAGTAGGCGTACTAAATAATCATACTAAGTATATATGCATATATCAATTGTAATGTGTTATCTAGCTTAAAAATAAAGCTACAAAAAATATTCTTTGATATGATGCCACTTGGGGGAAATGGGAAGAAAATTTTTTCTCTAATTGGTAAAGTAATTAGACTTCATAGCCCCATTTTCTAGCCTATCCCTAAAATGCATGCAATAGTTTTGGCAAATTAGCATCACCAGTTCAACATACTTTAGATGAATTCTGATTTTGGGGGGTAGAGTCTGAGTCTTGCTAATAGCAAACTACATGCCATACAGAGACATGGTGTGGGCCAGGGGTCGGCAACCCAAATGTTAAGAAGAGCCATTTTGTCCTTTCACTAAAAATCAATCCACCTTGGGAGCCACAACATTTTATGTCCATTTTACCTTCTTGGCTGTAAATATGTCTCAGTATGTACTAATGTACTAGTACAGGCTAAAAATATAATATAAATGAAAACACAGACTCTGCTCTGCTTTAAGCTTTAGCTCAGATATAGCCGCTATTCTCGCATCTCTGGCAGGAAACTTTTCAAAAACTTTTTAGAACATTTTCTTGTAAAATTTCTCTCAACATTTGATTCTTGTACGCGGCTGAAGTCGCTTCTCATTCGCCAGCTTTTGGTCCAAATTTTCCCGTTCCATCTTAAATGGTGCCTGAGGTGCCAGAATGTAACTGCTGCGCCATTTAAGGTGGAATTGGAGAATGAGAATGAGAAGCTGGCAAATGAGAAGATGACTTCAGCTTCGCAACTTTTTGAAAGGTTCTTGTTGCAGATTAAACTGATCAGGAAACCAGCTGAGTGCTTATAAATGCAAATAAGTAAATTTGTCTGCATATTATCAATGTTCATCTTACATCTCTCTCTTTGCCCTTTCATTCTCTACTAACTAGGCGACATTGTTGTTGTTGCTATGGTGACCAGCAGTCTGCGTTATACGTTAACTCCAGCATTTAGGCCAGTCTGTTGTTAAAACTGTGTTAGAATGACCCAGCAGAGCTTTATTTACTGCAAAGGAGGATTATTTTATTTTATCTTTACCTAGAAATCTAATTCTGCTGTGGAGCCGCAATAGTGGAGTAAAAGAGCCGCATGCAGCTCCGGAGCCGCATGTTGCCAACCCCTGGTTAAGGCCAATCTGTTTCAAATTGCATAAAATTAGTGTATGAATATTTTAAAGGTAAGAATTATGTTTTAAATAAAAATACTACAATAATGGCATCAATTACGTTAATAATAACAATCAATAATAATCAGTCTTCTAAGTCCCCCCACACACCCCAACTGCCACATGGTTGCCACAGCCCTGTACCAGTCCTTGGCCCGGTTGTTGGGAACATCTGCCCTGAAGAGCCTTTTAATGGATGTTTCATCAAAGAATGTTTATTTGTAAATAAGTTTTGCAGCTATGTTGAACCTTTATTAAGGTTTTAGAACTTCCACATAATGCAAACGTTCCTAGAACTGTACACCAACCCGAGAACTGTTTTGGAACTTGAGATTGAAATTCTTGCGCATGCACTCACGCTGGCAACATATTTTAATACACACAGTCTTCCAGCCTCGGTTTCAAAATACACGGTGCTGTGTATTTTGGCATGTGAGATTTTTAACAGGTAAAACACATGTACAGGATGAAGGACGCGTTACAGGATGCCCAAAAAGGGCTACTGTTTGCTGTTCACCTGCTACATTTTTGACATATTTTCTCCATGTGTAATTCTGACAGATGCATGTCACCATGCGCTGGTTATTGATAGTGTGCGCTGAGCCCAGGTTATGTGAAAATGTGCGTGTGTTGGAGTAACGCTGACAGACACCTACAAGCCCCCCCTTGGCTGGTGGAAAAGCTCAGGTCCCATCCATCAGCCCTCGCCATGTGAGGCCCTTCTCTCAGTCTAGCTGAACAGGCCTCCCTCAGCGTGCCATGTCAAACTAAACACAGCTCCTCTGGCCATGTCCCCACATTCTCCATATCTGCAGGCTTTCACCTCGTCACATGATGCTCCAACTTCTTCAGCCCTACACTTCTGTTGCTAGCGGGGTATGCTAGTTTGCAGAGTTGGATAGCATCTAGTTAGATTTACTCAGTTGCACAGTAAAAGTAAAATTTTGATGGACTTCTCTGAGTATTATTATATACTATTACAATACAATATATAGCTTTTGCTTCTATTATTTCACTCAGTTACCTGTTAGTCATTACCATTTACAGTCATATTCATAAGTTTGGGCACCCCTAGTCAAATTTCAAATTTCACTTCTGCATATTTTAATGTCCAAATACTGTTTATTTGCTGAAATTAACATATTGGAAGAAAAACATACAAGGTGGCCTGTGCAAAAGTTATGGCACATTTTATATTTTATTTTTTTGGTATGTTAAACTAAGCAGATGAATGGAAATTTTGCAGTACAATGTAGAGAACAATGCCATATTTTTGTTAGTTTTTTGTTAGTGGTCACACCTCTGACATCATTTATTTCAGACTAGTAGTGCATTAAAAAGAGAAGAAGAGAATCTTAACAAACTTCAGTTCTTATGCAGATAGTTGCTGAAGTTCCTTTGCGGACGTTACTCAGTACTTACGTTGTTTTTTTTATCTGCTACTTTTGTACTTCTACAAAAAGTATAAGTTATTTTACGGAAAGATATGTTTACTTTTACTTGAGTCATTATTTTACTAAAGTAACAATATTTTACTTCACCCACTGACCCCTGTTGACATGAATTGATCCTAAATAGTCATTGTAAGATTGGCATGATCTTAGGGGGAATTTCACAAAGCAGGATTTCCCAGTTTAGCCAGATAACTTAAGCCTAAGTCAAACTGTCCAATAAGAGAAGAGCTAAGGGACATTTCTATTGGACAGTCCTCACTTTGGGAAAAAGTTACTCAGCTTTACTGCAAAATAAGGCTCTGAACAATAATAATAATACATACATACATACATACATACATACATCATCTAAACCGCTTATCCTTCTGGGTCGCGGTGGGGTGCTGGAGCCTATCCCAGCTGTCATTGGGCGGAAGGCAGGATACAACCTGGACAGGTCATAATAATAATAATAATAATAATATATACACTTCATTTATATTGTACCTTTCCAAAGCTTAAAGTCTCCTTTCAAAGCATTACAATCAGAACCTAACAACAAAGCACAAGAACATCAAGTAAAACAAAAAGAAACAACAAAGAACAGAAGCCAGTAATCAAGCATGGTGTTAAAAACAACATATTGTACTGTATATTGGCTGAACTGAAGAGTAGAGGCTGAATTGTGGTTGAGGAAGAACTGAATTGAAGCTTAATTGAAACTGAGCTGAATCTGAGTAGCGGATGAGGTGAGGCAGAGTCAAGGCAGAGTTAAGGCTTAATCGAGACTGAGTAGTGGCTGAGTCAACACTGAATTGAGGCTAATTTGAGGCTGAGTCAAGGCTGAATTGAAGCTGAGGCAGTCCTGAGTGGAGGCTGAGTGGAAGTCGAGTCGAAGCTGAGTGGAGGCTGAGTCGAAGCTAAGTCAAGTCTGAGTCGAGTTGAAGCCAATAATGAAGCATAGTGTTAAAAACAACATATTGTCATTGTCAGAACCAAACCTTCATTTTTATCATTTTATGGTTTTATTTTTATGTTTTTTACAGAATTTGAAAATGACGTTTTCCATTTACACTGTGTTAAAAGTTCATGATGGAAGGATTTTACATTCACTTCCATTCAAATTTATAAACTTTCTCTTTTTTTTCCTCTAAAATTAACATTTTGGAGATGCAAAGTCCCCCAACAGTGAAGTTATAAAAGCAAGGGGGAAAAAACAAGAAACCGAATATAGAACAAAAGAAATAAGATGAATAGGACAAAAATTGTTCATGTCAATATTTTAACATTTAAATACCTCTGGTTGACAGTGACCCTTGACCTCATTCCTCCTCGTCCATTTTTTTAATGAGTGACAAAATATATTTCATTCCATCTATCAGTCTAATCGATAAGTCCATGTTTAGCTGCTATTCATTGAAGAGTTAACAGTGCTGCCAGTGACTTCAGTGTTTTGTACATGCTCTATTATTCTACTTCTACCAGTGTGTAAACTCTGCTTTGTCAGCACTTTCACACATAGTTCTTTTCATACTAGAACACTTTCTCTCGCTTTATTATGACCCTTATTACTGTGTTACCCCCCATGATCACATATATGTGTGTGTTTCTTCTTTTCCTCCTTTGTCTCTGGCACAATAACATCAGTGAGCAGGCGCTGCTGCAGTGCTGGCTGCGTGTCAGGCCAGGTTAGCGTCTGTTGGCTGGGTGGGGGCGCTCCTGGAAATGGGCACGGTTAACTCAAGCATGTTAATAGGAAAAGGCTTGTCTCTTCCATACTAACACTTGGATGACTCTGCAGGCTTTGAAGGGGGTTAGAGAGAAACAGGGAGGGGTGAGAGAGAGACAGAGAGAGACAGAGAGAGAGAGAGAGAGAGAGAGAGAGAGAGAGGGAGAGAGGCCTTCCATACACATAAACACAGTTTTTGCTCTCCTACTCCCCGTCTGAGCTGAAGCTGAACTGAATCTGAGTTGAGACTGAACTGAGTTGAGGAAGAGCTGAATTGAAGCGTATTTGAATCTGAGCTGAATCTGTGTAGAGGATGAGATGAGGCTGATTCAAGGCAGAGTCGAGGCTAAATAGAAGTTAAGTCAAGGCTGGATTAAGGCAAATCTGAGGCTGAGTTAAGGTTGAATCAAAGCTGAAGCAGTGCTGAGTGGAGGCTGAGTCGAAGCTGAGTCAGGGCTGAGTTGAAGCGGAGTCGAAGCCAAGTCGAGGCTGAGTCGAAGCTGAGTCAAGGCCGAGTTGAAGCTAAGTCAAAGCTAAGTCGAGGCTGAGTTGAAGCTGAGGCGAGGCTGAGTCAAGGCTGAGTTGAAGCTGAGTTGAGGCTGAGTAGAGGCTAAGTCAAAGCTAAGTCGAAGCTGAGACGAGGCTGAGTCGAAACTGAGTAGAGGCTGAATTGAGGCTGAGTTGAAGCTTAGTCGAAGCTGAGTCGAAGCTGAATCGAGGCTAAGTTAAAGCTGAGTCGAAGCTGAGTTGAGGCTGAGTCGAGGCTGAGCCAAAGCTGAGGCAATGCTGAGTGGAGGTTTAATTACGGCTGAGTTGAAGCTGAGTTGACGCAGAGTTGAGGCTGAGTTGAGGCTGAGCCAAAGCTGAGGTGACTGAGTTGATGCTGAATTAAGGCTGCGTTGAGGTTGAGTCAAATGTTATCAAACTTCCGCTCAGCGATAAGCGCAGCGGTAAATAGAGCACATTGTGGCAGACGCTTGTGCCACGAATCCTGTTGGAAATAATGAGTTTGAAAGTGCATCTCAATTTGCGTTCAGCGTGAAAAGAGCTGTGTTCAGACGGTGCAGCTTATCCTGCTAGAAATCTGCATCTGAGCCGCGAGGTTGTGATCATTTCTGCAAAGCAGAGATTGGATCTTTATATTCAACATCACATCACACATCCCTAAAAGGATAAACTAAACGTATTGCACTTCATTTTGGAGGAGAAAAAGTCAACCCATGGAAACATTAGCAACATTACTGCGTGGCCTGAACACAACTGGCAAAGAGACCCATCTTATTTCTACATGACAGTTAACTACTCGCCAAGCTGCAGTGGTCAGGGGTCTGTTTCTCGAGGGTTTTAAGCAAACCTTGGTGATGATCATTTCCAGGATGGTACATAGACCAGTGCATTAGTATTTGTCTTTGAGCTGAGTATTTTAATCACAAGTGTGAGTAAATCTGTCCTACTGTACAGCCCCACATTCACCCTCTGGTTCAGTTTAGTTTTACCCTCTTTTTTGATGGGTTACCTCGTTAAGAGTGACGCATGATGAGTGGAGCTGTTCAGATGAAGGTGAACATTCACACTCCTGTAAGGCTGCTTAGTTGACTTATTGGTGCATTTAGGATCAGCAGTGATTTCAGTCAGTCTCAGCCTTTGTTTACAACATGGCCGGAAGTCATTTAATGCTACTGTTTACACTTCTACATTAACGAATGTGGAAGTGTGAAAATGGTCTATTAATGAAGTTTTCTGTCTCTCTCTATCTCTCTCTCTCTCTCTCTCACTATTTTCACTTTCTACCTGTCTCCTCTTTGTTTCTCTCTCTCTCTTTTGCCTCTTTCTGCATGTCTCTCTCTCTCTCTTTCTCTCTCTCTCTCTCCTTTCTTCCTGCCTGTCTCCTCGTTCTCTCTCTTTCTCCTCTCTTTCTTTCCACCTGTCTTCTCTTTCTGTCTCTCTCCTCTTTCTTTCTGCCTCTCTCTCTCTCCGCATGTCTCTCCTCTTTCTCTCTCTCTTTTCTTCCTGCTGTCTCCTTTCTCTCTCTCCTCTCTTTCTGTCTGCCTCTCTCAATCACTCTCTCTTTCTCACTGTCTGCCTATCTCTCTTCTTTCTCTCTCTTTATCTTTATCTCTCTCTCTCTCTTTTCTTCCTGTCTGTCTCTCCATCTCTCATCTTTCTCTCTCTCTCTCTTTCTCTCCCTGTTCCTTTTCTTCCTGCCTTGTCTCCTCGCTCTCTTTTTCCTCTCTTACTTTCTGCCTCTCTCTCCTCTCACACTCTCTCTCTGTCTCTATCTCTCTCTTACTCTCTCTGCCTGTCTCTCCTCTTTCTCTCTCTGCCACTTTCTCTCTCTGTCTCTCTCTCTCGCTGCAGGCCATGGAGGCTCAGATCCAGACTGTTGGACAGACGCCATCTCAGTTGCTCATCGAGCCCCATCCTCCTCGCAGCTCCGCCATGCACCTGGTGAGCGCACCGTGTGTGTGTGTATGTGTGTGTGTGTGGGTGTGAGTGTGTGTGTGTGTGCATGCTCAGATCATTCACAGTGACTGAGCATGTGCATGTGTGTGTTTGCAGTGCAGCTCCGTCTTGCACCATGAGAGCTTATTATTTCAAGCGAGGGCAGTCATGTCTGACCTTCACGCATCTCCCCAGCGAACAGCATGGCTGTTTTTCATGTCCATATGCCTTCCACTTTAATGACCATATCTTCATCCTATGATGATATGATGTTAATATACACCGCTGGAAGCTGCAGAGAGTTCGGGAGCAGATGTGACATCAGAAAAACTCAGCTCAGGTAGTCACTGGCTGCACTCTTAAAGAGGACGTATGATGGAAAACTACATTTTCCTTATAAGAAAAAAGAGTTGAACGTTGTATGTAAACAGTGTTAAAATTTCACTCCCTAGTCCACTCAGACCGTATACGAGCTGCAAGTTGGTCTGTTTTGAGCTCATTGTGTTGTGATGTCACAAAACAAGCAAAACTTACATATATCCACCTAATTCAGCAGGTCATCCCCCCTGTTCAGATTAAAATTGGACTTTTTTCAGCCAGGCATAATACAGGGCAGCCAGTCACAACACAGGCCATTTACATATATCAGTCTTAAATGCACAACAATGAAAACCTTTTCTAATTCTACATTACAAGGAAAGGTTTGAAAATGTTCATGTAAAAATGAATTATGATCGTCAAGTCACTGTCATTTAAATACACTGTTATAAATAAAGGTTTTTCATTCATCAGTGTACAAACAATGTAAATGTTTTCTACAGGTACAACAGTGGTTTTAAGGTCCAGTTGTGAACCTTAAATAAGTTTGTCCAGGTGAAAAGTACAGATTTGTACCTTTTCATAACCGAATGTTCTAAAACAGAACAATAAAATAAGAAGCCTGGAGACGAGACGGGATGTGTGGAGTCAGTACAACTTGGATCATGGTACAATTATGTTCCCTGACTAAAGGTACTGAGATGTACCCTTGAGGGTCCCACCCCAGTGACAAGAGGGGTATTGCCCAAGTAGCAGTTTAGTACCTTTATTTCTGAGAGTGTAGCACATTAAAAGACAGTAAGTGATGGTCAAAGTGCTTTTTGGTACATAAAACCACAGAAACAAGTGGACCTCAGGGAAAAAAATAAATGCTACAGAATTGTAGGATATGGGCCCTTAAAAGTAAAAGTCCCAAAAGGGGGTTTTGGAGCAACGCCACCTTTCAATAAACGGATCTTTACAGAAACCTTTCTGTAAATGGGATGTATCGCCACTGTTGGGACAAAACCTCGTATCTCCGTTTTTTTCATTTTTCATTTTTTGACCTAATTTGAAAACGGCAGCTGCCCTTTATGTTGTTTCGAAGTTTTATGATGAACGGACTAACAGAAATGGTCCAAAATTACTTATAAAAAAATGTTCTCCCATTACTTCCATTAAAAGTTAAGAACGTTTTTCCCAGTGCTGTAAAGTTACCTTTTTGGAGATACGAGGTTTTGTTTCAACAGCAGCGATATTTTGATATCATGTAAAGCTTCTGCATCAAATAATGAACTGTTTCCTAGAACCAAGAGAAGAACCACTTATATATCCGTCTATATCTTTATTTATATTTTTAAGATATCTTGACATACTTTTAAAAGTGCACAGTGTCCTCAGACTGACAGCTCTCTACTGCAGAGCTCTTCTGAGAGAACAGCACTCCCTACTGGTCATGTGGCACCTCAGTCTGCATTACTGACCTCTATTGTCTGTTTTCTATTACTGAAGTAACTTTCTTTGTACTTTTCTACAAAATACACTACAATTAAAAGTTTGGAATCCATTTTTGATGATATAAAATGAATGTTGTTGCAGATGAAAATATAAAATGATTTAAATGTAAGTAAAATTTACAGGTTTCAAATAAGTTAAGGAAGCTAAAGTAAAATGTTATTCTAATTAACCCTTGTGAGGTGTTGGGGTCTGTGTGACCCATTTTCAATGTTTACCAAGAGAAAAAATGATGTGATTTATTATTATTTCAACCTCAGATTCCTTGGCCTCATTTTCTGTTAAGAACATATAAAATAACACATTTTCAGTGCCTTCACTCTGTTCACCCCCTACACATTTATATTACACATGTGGTGTTGGGTGAACCCGCGGGGAATAAAACTGTGGTGCTGTGTCCCTTCACTCTGTTCTCCTCCTACATGGCCTGCTGTTAGTGTGTTTGTGTGTGAGGGTGGACAACATGGTCAGGCTGCTGACTGGCTACAGCTGCTAAAGGAGAACCCTTTGCTGGCCACTTGTGATATTTTAAACATGTGGTGTTTTTACATAAAGTGTTACGGCTGTATTGATTTGTGGACCACCGGACCACAGATTAACAAAAACATCAACACCACACAAGGGTTAATATCATAGAATTCCCAGTACTTCAATAGTGGAAATGATGAAAAAAAATGTCTACACATATATATATATATATATATATATATATATATATATATATATATATATATATATATATATCGCTGCTGTCAGAAGAAAACATTGTATCTCCATTTTTGTTGTTTTTTTCAGCTTTTGACATAGTTTGAAAATGCCTGTTACCCTTTACATTGTGTGTAAATTTCATGATGAATGGACCAAAAGAAATGGCCCAAAAGTACTTGGAAAGTGTCTGATTCCATTGACTTACATTAAAAGTGAAGTATGTAAAGTATTAAAAGTAAAGTTATCATTTTGGAGATACAAGGTTTTGTTCTGACAACATACATATATATAGTAGTCAGTAGATAAATACTACGGATGTCAAACAATTAAAGGGCCCATATCAAAGAAAACTACATTTTCTTCATTTTCTTGTTTCAAAACATATCATTCACTCCCCACTCCATACAGCCCATATATGGAAACTAAACTGCAAATACAACCTTTTTTGAATACAGTGTCTTTGTGATGTCACAAAAAAACCAATGCATTTACATATATCTGCTTATTGTAGTCTACAGCAGTTTTGCCCCACCCATTAACGCTAAAGTTATAAGGAGTGGTTTTAGCCTGCACCGTTTTCAGAATGAGGCACAGTACAGTGCAGCCAATCAGAACAGATGTAATTTATATATTTTAGTCTTTAAGGGTACAAAAACAGCCTGTTTAATTCTAGGGCTAGAAAATGGTCTTGTAAAAAATAAATGACTGACGCTCACATCACAAGTGGACCTCGCAATTAATCACATTATTTTTTGTAGTTAAATTGTGGTTAATCTCATTTGTCAAATAAATATTTTTTTGTGTGTTCTGTTATAACTATATGAACGGACACAATATGCTTCATTAATGTATTTATTCCTTTCAATAATGCGAAATGTGAGTGCAGATTCCAAACCTGAACATGAAAACCATGTGAAAGCAGGGCGAACATGAAAACAAGGTCACCCATTCCTATTGTTATCATCAACATCCAGTGAGAGCAACAGTGAATGTATCAATTCCTTTGAGACTATAGCACTATCTTAACTTTTAATATGAGAGGTGATTCCACACTTTGGAACGATAGTTATTTATCTAATGCCTAACACACATTTACATTTACATATGTAGTTTGAAAAGTTTAAAGCAGCTGCAATGTGAACAAACATGGCAAAGGGTGCAGAAAGTGCTGAAATATAGAATATAGCCAGTGCCAAGTCAATTTTGTCACAAATTAACGATCTGCTCCTAATGTTACAGCTATGAGTGAGTTTTGCAGGTGAGCGAATCTCACATGCATGAGCACAGCTGTGTTATTTACCACCTTGCTTTAACATCTTGAAGTGGTATTGAAAATCATTTGTCTTTTGAACTTTGCCCTGTGCCTTGAGCATATTACTGCACCCCCACCTCATGCACACATATACTCCACATCTTTCCCCAAACCCCAGTAAAACTGCTTAACTGGACTTGTGCTCACTTCTAACAGATGGGAGCCTTCACAGTCTGTGTGTATCATGGGAAAATATAGGTTGGTGTGCTTGTAGATCTGTTCGCTGTTGTACTTATTATAGTCAGCTTTAAAAACAGGTATCAAAATGTACAGTAATTAGAGTGGATGCTACATTAAACTTCAGCTCAGTTAGGTAGTGGACAAATAGCAGCTCCATTAGACATTTATGTAAATGAATGGTGTCCAACCACTGTTTCTTTAGTTTTGCAATGGAACTACAAGTCTAGTGTAGCCAACAGCTAATAGCAGCTTATATTCCACAAATGAACCTTGTGCAAACTGCACAGACTGCATTAGTAATTTTAAACAGTCTTGCTTATTTGGTTTCTAGCACCATATGACATACTTTTATTTAGGGATGCACCAAAATTTCGGCCACCAAAAAGTTTGGGCTAAAAATGCTTTTTTTTGGTTATTGACCAAAAATGAAAAACAGCTGAAAATTACAACAAACAAAGCTACAACAAAGTGTCAAAATCTAACATATTAGGCAAAGAAATAAGGATAATGAAAATGAGAAATAGTTCAATGCTGTTCTGCACCGGTCAGTGAAGACCCATTCAAACAGTTTGAGCAGCAGTAGATCAACAGTGAATGTGTCAGCTCATATGGAACTATTTTGTGGTTTCTATGAGGGACATTAAACATGCTATTGGCAATCAATGTTCATGTCAGGTATCAAGAGTGGATACAACACCTGAGAACTCCACTACAGGTTTGATATACATCCGGCTCAAAGCTAAAAGGAGAGTCCTTGCTGGCATGCTAATGCCATCTATAGCAAAGTATAACTTTAAAAATAATGGAATTCTTAGGCTTGAAAGACCAACTATACCCTGTTGTCGAGGAAGTGTTTGTGTGTTTTGTTTTGTTTTGTTTTTCAGCCCTGTTTGTCCTGAATTTTGATTTCTGTCAAAGATTCTTATTTCAATGCATCACTACTATTATGTATAGCTAAAAACAGTACTAGCAGGCATCTTGAAGCCTTAATTTTGTCCATACCTTGTCCATATAGCATGTCATACAGCATCAGAAACCATATAAGCAAGTCTAATTGAGATTATTTAACAATCAACACAACTTGAGCTAAGTCTGATGATTTAGACATGCAATTTGCACAATGCTAATTTCATACATATAAGCTTCTATCACATGTTAGCTACATTGGCCTCCATAGAAAAAAAATTAAGAAGCAGTCTTTTGCCTGATCAAATACATTTGGAGTAAGGATCAAATTTGAAATTTTGCTGTTATTTTAAGCCTACAAGTTATGCTTTAGTACACCTAGCCTTTTAATTTCTTTGCACATGAGTTAAGCAGAATGTAGCTGAGCCATAAGACAATCCCCTCTTTGACTCGTCCTCCCTTGCTCCATTGGTCCCCTCCTTTTTCTTTCCACTTCCCCCAAGACTAATTACTTCTCTCTCCATCCCCTCTCTGCTCCCTCTCTCCCTCCTCCATCTTCCCTCTCTCTCTCCTCCCTTTGCTCTGTCTCTTCATTAGTGTTTCCTTCCACAGAGTCCCCTCATGTTTAAGGAGCAGATGCAGCAGGACGTGATCATGGTCTTGAAGTTTCCCTCCAACTCCCCAGTTACCCATGTGGCCGCCAACACGTTGCCCCACCTAGCCCTTCCAGCCGTCGTCACGGTAACCTGCAGCCGGCTCTTTGCCGTCAACCGCTGGCACAACACTGTGGGTGAGTGTGGACAGACTGATGCTGGAGCTGGCTTTTGTGTGCATCATTAAAACAAAAGGAACCAACATGATAAAGAAATATAATCAGAGGAGGAGGGCCTGAATAAATTGGCTAGCTCATAACTTGTTCACTCATGTTTAGCAGGCTGAAGATTCTCTACAAAGGGGAGCTAGTGATGGGAGGCATAGCTGGGGTAAAGCCAGTGCTATCATAATCTTTTCCCCGCTTCTTGTGGTGGTGTCTGCATGTAAAGTACCTGGAATAACCAATTTGCACAAACCCAATTCCAAAAAAGTTTGGAACAGTATATGATTGCAAATAAAAACAGAAGTCAGTGAATTATTTAATGTACTTTGACCTGTGTTTCAGCAAAAACAGTACAAAGACAAAATGTTTTTTTTTCCTTTATCAACTTCACTGCGTTGTAAACCCACGCTTATTCTGAAACTGATACCTAGAACACATTCCAAAAAAGTTAGGATGGGCCAATTTAAGATTCAAAAAATGTCCTTAACATGTGTTGCAATCATGCTTGGGAAGGAGCATCCAAGGCCTAGTTTCAAAAATGCGTCTACAAAAAAATCCAGCAGTTTAAAAATAGTGTTCCTCAGCAAGCGATTGCAAGAATTTTAGGTATTTCACCATCTACAGCGCATGATACCATCAACAGATTCTGGATGTCTGGAAAAGTCTGTGCCTAAAAAGCAAGGTCGAAAACCACAGCTGAATGCCCATGACATTTTATCCCTGGCATTGGATAAAAAAATTTGCATGAGGGCTATCACCACGTGGGATCAGGGATACTTTGACAAACCATTGTCATTAAACATGGTTTATCACTGCATCCAAAAATGCAAAACTGTACTATACTATGCACAGCAGAAGCCATATATCAACAACATCCACCACTTACTTCTCTGGACTCATTTCAAGCTCATTTGAAATGGACTGATGCACAGCGGAAACGTATTGTGGTATGAAAGCTCAACCCTCCAGATTGTTACCAGTGTAAAGTTCAAAAGCCAGCATCTATTGGAGGCATATTAGAGCCTATAGCACTGGTAATTTGCACATCTGTGAAGGCACGAATAAATTCAACTTGTCAATACCAAGAAACAGTCTGCATATGTATGCACAAAAACATGGCTCTGTAATCAGAGAGTGTGGAAGCTAAACTGGCCTCCTGCGGACAAACCTGTGTTCAGTTGAAAATGTGTAGCACATCACAGAGCACAAAATACAGTAATAAGGGCCTGTGTGGCTGTGCAGTTTATAAACCTGTACAACTGAAGAATGCCAAAAAAAATTGGCTTTCACAACTGGATTGGTGACTTTAGTTCCCAAGTAATTAGTAAGGGTTTTTAAAAGCAAAGGTGATGCCACACAGGAGTAAACATGCACCAGGCCCAGTATTTTGGGAGTGTGGTGCAGGCATCAAATTTAGAATAAGGTGAAAGATCAAATGTCATATTTTCAGTGTAATTCAGATATTTAAATGTTCGAGTGTTCCAGTTTTGCAGTGGCTGGACTGTGTCACTCTTAGTTGGTGTAACACTTACATAGTCACGTACCTTTATGCATGAAAGGAAACAAAAATATGTGGTCATAAAATGTTCACACACAAAGGCCACCCACTGCTGTTTCCTACTTGAAATTGGTAAAACTGCACACACACATACACACACACACCTTGACACTTCCACTCCACATGTTCCCACTTGGCAAAGTGTTACCCACCCTAGCCCCTCCCCAGGAAGTGGCCTCACCTGCATGTCAAAGGTTGAGCGCCTTGATTACAGGCCAAATTAGCCAATGACGGCCAAGCCTTTCTCCCCACACCTCCCCAGCTGTCACTGCAACGTGCTGTGATGTCAGCACCAGCGGTAACGGCTTGGCTCTCTCGCTCTGCTAATGGCCACAGCTGCAAAAAAGGCCTATTTCAGCTGCACTGCATGAGCACCAGAATAAGGCCACCAGTCCCAAAATGGGCCCGAAATGGCCCCCTCTGGGCTGCAGGCCCGCCTCAGGGGTGTCACAGCTCTGGCTGGCCTGACACTTAACAGAAAAAAATCAATAGGTGTCGTAGAAATCGTACCGGTGGGTTTGTTAAAGCCCCCCATTGAGCACAGAAGGGGTCAGAGAGTGGTCTTGACTTAGAGTGTGCATGGGGCTTGATTGCCTGGTGTGAGTGTGGAAAAATATGTAGTGGGCAGCCTTTGTACACTATTGTTTAAAAGTTTGGAATCATCATTAATAATTGACGTTATTTTGTCTCATGATAGTTTATACAGTGTAGACTGAAGTACCATAAGCTAGACACCAGAAGGCGTTTATAGGTTATGTTTACATTAGCAGGTTGATGGAGCACAAATACAAGTTATGTTTGCCTTAATGTGACACACATCTTCACAGCTGTGTAAACACTTTTCAAATCAGATTTGAGTCACATTTATATACTGTTAGAAATAAGGGTACTCTTTTATTCATCAATGTACAAACAATGTAAATGTACCCTCAAAGATACAACAGTGGTTTTAAGGTCCAATTGTGTACCTTAACTAAGTTTTTTTCAAGGTGAAAAGTACATATTTGTACCTTTTCATAATCTAATGCTTTAAAACAGAACAGTAATATAAAAAGCCTGGAGATGAGGCAGAATGAGTGGAGTTAATACAACTCAGAAAATATAATTTCAGTGGATTTTGTTACAATAATGTTCCCTGACTAAAGGTACTGAGATGTACCCTTGAAAGTACCACCCCGGTGACAAGAGGGGTACTGCCCCAGTGACAGTTTACCACCTTTTTTTCTGAGAGTGTAGATCGCATGCTCACTTGCATGTGCACTTATGGGTCCTTTCAGTTTAGAGGAGTGTTCATAATAATAATAATAGATATAATTCACTGACAAACTCATTTGTCTAGCTTCCTAGGAATGATGAACCTGAGTACCAGCATTTTCACAGTAGTCGTAAAATGTGCTTTCCATCTGTTTTGGAGGTCCCTTAGTTCAACTATGCATTTTTTTCTTCAGTAACTTTGATGGAATGTATTTTGATGGAAGTGTGTATGATATACAAAACTATAAGTGAATTAGATCTTTATCTTCATGGGAGCAAAGATAAGTGTTTTCAGTGTCTATACATTTTAATCTCAGTACAGCTGTGTGGAGAGCTTTGAATGGTGGGTTCTCACACCCTCCCCTTTCACTCCTAATTGCTCACTAGCAGCTCAACACAGTCATAACATTTCACTCTCAGAGAGCGAACAATGATATATTAATTAAAAATATCTGAGTCAGTTTCCATCCAGCTGCTGAAATGGACAGTGATGAGCCTGCAGAAAGAAGCTACTGATGTTTCCAAACATTTGAACAGTGTTGTATGTGTGTGTCTCACAGGTCTACGAGGAGCTCCAGGATACTCATTAGAACAAGCCCATCATCTGCCTATTGAAATGGACTCTCTGATTGGTGAGCATGAACTGTCCAATACTAAGTCCACTGGATGGTTCATAATACAAAAGGTAAATCATCAGAACAGCTAAATTATTTGCTCTTTCATTGTTCTAGCCAACAATGCAGGGACAAACAAGAGGCAGATCACAGACCTGGTGGATCAGAGCATCCAGATTAACTCACAGTGTTTCGTGGTAACAGCAGACAACCGTTACATTCTGGTCTGTGGCTTCTGGGACAAGAGTTTCCGCGTCTACTCCTCAGAAACTGGTACGGGACATGCAGGAGGGAGATATTTAAGGCCATATTTACATCATGTGCAAGATCTGTTGCACATCTGGTTATTCTTACTTTATAGATTAGATATTTGGTATTAAAGCAGTAACTTGATGCTCTAGCATCATGTGAACTCCTGTAGCCTTGTACATCATCATGAAATGCTGTTTATTATTATAATATTAATTTTTTATGAAAACATTTTCATTTTCAGTTTTAAGTCAGACAACCTCATTGGTTCATTTCTTTTGAGTGTGACATAATTTCTTCTAGCTCCATTTTTTCAGTGACACAACATATCAAAATATTGTTTAATTCATTATTTTGTTGTTGTCAAAAATGTTTTGATACCTTTTTAGTGTCCTGGCAGTTTGTAAATAAATTTATCTTGGCTATTAGGGCCAAGTTGCTAACAACAGGAGGTGTGTATGACGCACATGTCCACCTCAGATTCTTTACTTTTATTGTCTTTATGCTTGTTGATAAAAAGCTTGTTGATAACAAGCATAGTAGTATCAGGTCCACTAGTATCAAGCTTCCAATGTGTCTGTCTGTCTGTGACTGTGTCTGTATGTGTGTGCAGGCAAGTTGACACAGATCGTGTTTGGCCACTGGGATGTCGTCACGTGCTTGGCGCGTTCTGAGTCATACATCGGGGGCGACTGCTACATTGTGTCTGGATCTAGAGATGCTACGTTACTGCTGTGGTACTGGAGTGGACGACACCACATTATAGGAGACAACCCAAACAACAGTGAGTATATAAAAACTACATTAATATTAGCTTGATTACCAGCAACAGTTTGTGTATTAAAAATTAAAAGCCGCCCGAAAAACACTCTTCACTTCTTTCTTATCTTGCAATTCATTATTGAGCTTATGGATAGCTATTCAAAAAGTACAGTTCATACTTGACTTCACATCAAGCCGTGATAGTGGTCTTTTAGGATATAGATCCTTGTAGAGTCTCTGGGCACTTGACATCAGTTTGGCTTCTGCTGTTTCACAAGTTTCGTAACACAATCTGGATAATAGCAACTGGTTAAGGAATAAATATAAATGTAAATACTGATTGATATCAGAACCACAATCTGTGAGTGGAGTGGGACAAAAATGATGCAGCGGTTTATGATTATCAGTGGAAAACCATGACTTTAAGAGGTAGGCCCAAATATCAAAATAACTTTAAAAAACTAATTTATGATTCATTACTATTAGACCCCTAGGGTATTTTTAATATTATGTTAGTGTTAAATAAATGCTGGTACACATCGTTTGGCCATTTGAAAGACATTCCATTTGTTGTATTTTAAGCTTCTAACAGACATTAACATATATTTTCCCTTGTATGTTGTAGTATTACTGACTTTTTCAGTAAAGACTGCTGGCATGAATCCTGGTTAGACAATCACTTGTATTTACAGTCAGTGACATATCTATAGCTTTGTTCACACAGCAGGTCAAAGTGGGTCAAATCCGATCTTTTTCTCCATATGTGGCACAGATGTGTATCTGTGTGTCAGTGTGAACAGCAAAAAATGCATTGAATCTGACATTTTCAATTCCAATTAGAGACACTTTCGTATGTGGTACTGATATCCGGTACGTATCCGATCTGCGGCAATGCGACTCAGTCTGAACAGCCAGATCGGAATTCGTGCGACTTTTAAGTCAGTCCAACTCGACATTCGTAAGACTTGGTCTAGATGATGCTTTTTCACAACATTGTAAATTAAAATGTGATTTGTTGATTCCACAGTCAGTTCATAATTATGTAATGCATTAGTCTGTCTAATGCATTAGGCTGTCAGTTCAGCTCCTGAAGTCCCAACCAATGGGGGAGCTCACTTAGCTGTGTCTACTTAGATATCACAGAAAAAAAAATCTCGATTGGACAGTGTTGGTGTTATAAAATCTTAACCTTTTTGTTTACAACTAAAACTTACAAAGAAGTAAGAGTATTTTAAATTATCCACCATCTAACTTCAGCTTGATTACGCATCAGAAAACTACATGCAATCTAGCCTAACTTTATGACCTTTCACATACGTAGAAAATAGCATTTGAAGTTATTAACACACTCTAAATTATATTTTGAGGGAAAAAAGTTTCTCATTAAGTTGAAGGTTTTTTTGCCAACACTCTGTAAAGTAGCTGCTAAAGGAAAAATCTGTTAGAGAGTTGACAGCATCCTTCAAATCTAGACTTACTTCAGGTTTGCTAATGAGACAAACAAACATGATAAACACTATATGATCTGTAAAACTGTCTCATGAAAATGAAGGGCAGCACAATGAATATGCATAGTTGTCATCATTCTGATGTTATGGAGAAAACTGTTAATACCACAGCCCACACTGAATTAGAGGTGAGATTAAACATATGTCATTACATACTGTATATTGTGTATATCACAGAATTAGCAACGTTATCATGAGTAAAATGTCATTATAATATCATACTGCAAGATTCCCTGTGTTTTCCAGCCCAACTGGTAAGTGTGTCAGAACAAACTTATTTTTATTAACAGTGAAAATACACTCACCAACCAAAAAATACAAAAATTGCAAAATACAGAAATTGCAGCACAAATATTACAGAATAATCCAGAGGATAGACTTACACTGTATGTCCAAAAGTTTGTAGACACCTGCTTAAAAAATATTTCTGCTAAAGTCAGGGGTACTATAGGGAGTTCTATAGGGAGTTTGTCCCTCTTTGCTGCAGAAACAGCCTCTACTCTTCTGGGAAATCTTTACACTCGAAGTTGGGACATTGCTGTGAGGATTTGATTGCATTCAACCACAAGAGCATTAGTAAGGTCAGGTGCTGATGTTGAATTATCCATTCTGATCACAAATGCCACTCCTGCTCATCCCAAAGATATTAGATGGAGCTCCACTCCCATGAAAGCAGTTCCACTGCTCCACAGCCCAATGCTGTGGGATTTATGCCCCTCTAGCCGATACTTGTCATTGGGCATGGTTACCTTAGGCTCATGTGCGGCTGCTCTATTGAGAAGCTGTGTGTGTGCAGTTGAATGCATGTGTAATGAATGGGTGCACCTTAAAGTAGCTGGGATCAGTAACTGATGTGGGGGTGGATACTTCTGAACATATAGTGTGCACTTCCAAATAAAGGTATCTTTACAAAAAAGTGTTATCCCCATATTTCATTTAACCATATGGCTGCATTGTCCTCTTTTTTACTTAAAGGGCCAGTATTTAGGAAAAACGATATTTCTTTGAAATAAAAGAATATATATACATACATACATACATATATACATACATACATATATATATATATATACATATAAATATATATATATATATATATATATATATATATATATATTCCCTCTACAGATTAAACAGTCCAAGCTGCAAATACAGCCCGTTTTTAATCCATTGTTTGTGTGGTGTCATTAAAAATGAATGTAGTTGCATATATCCACCTATTCAGCCTACAGCTGTTTAGCCCTCCTCATTCACACTATAAGTAATAAGGCGTGTTTCAGTATGGTTTGCTTCTTGAATGAGGCACAATACAGACAGCCAATCAGAACTGAGATCATTTACATATATCGGTCTTAAAAACACTACAACAAAAACACCCTGTTTAATTCTAAAGGACAAAGAGGGGTTAGAAAACATTCTGTAAAAAGAATTAGGCTGTTTTTGGCAAATAAACGTACCCATATGTAATAAGTAGACCTCAGAGAAAAAAAATATAGGACATGGACCCTTTAACTGGTAAATAAGCAACCCAAGCCATCTCAGATTTGTGCTTTGTGTGGTTAAATGTTTGTGTTCTTGTATGAGATGAGATGTGTGTGCACGTGTTGTTCAGATGATCTGCTGTTCGCGAGTGTCAGAAGCACTGGTTTAGGTGTGAGTGTTCTCTAATTAACTACAGTACAGCTTCAGACAGTTAATTAAGTATTTCAGCTTGGCTGCCTCCAATTAGCAAGACACAGCTCTGCCCTCCTGTTGTTAGAGGAGAAGAAACTCAGCTCCCATGATATTTTCTCACAAGTGCTTATTTTGCACCTTCCAAAAGTGGAGTAATTGTTCTTTTGTGTATAGCTTTGTATTATTAAGTGCAGCTGAAGTTATTTGCCCGGTGAATGACAGTGTACTATTACAGCCCTGCTGTGTGCTGCTACAGTAGCTTATGATGTCCTGCACTTTCTTCATTTATAGGTTTTAGTTGGTGTTTGTTGGTGCAGCTGATATATAATGCTTGTAGCATGTGCTTCTGTAGATGTTCTCCTTCAGCACCTAGAATTGTTTTGATATTTAAATTGTAATTTTTTTTTTTAATATTAAATTTGTTAGTTTTTAAACTACCGTAAAAGTCAAAATGTAAATATTTGTACTAACAATAGCACTTATAATGCTGTTCATAATATCCAGATGACTTTGATGGGGCTTGAAATCACCCACTCTCAGTGAGCTGATTAGGAAAGTAACAGTGCCCTCTAGTGGTGAATATTTTATTATTAAATGAAACTATTTTTTATTTTGAACAGTGAAAGCATTCTAACATTTTGCGCTTTAAGGGTGTGTGTGAAGTTGGGCTACAGTCTAGACCCCTGAGTCTGAGACAAGTCCAAGAACATGACTAGAAGACCAAGTCAAGTCAAAACCAAGACCCAAAAATATTGAGACCAAGCCTCAGCAAGTCTTGAACTGCTTCCAGTACGATTAAATAAACACAGATGCATTTATTTGGTTTTGAGTTAAGCATGAGTTAGTTCACACTGGTGATGATAAAAGAACAACATTTTAAAATGTTCTTTTGACAGTAGTTGGATCCGGTTGATACCATAGGCTAAATTTAGTGAGACTGATGGCTAAAAGCCAGACAAGTCTAAGTCCAGACTTGAGTCCAAGGCTGGACTTGAACATTCTAAGAACATTCTAAGCTGGAAAGGCATCACAGAACTTCACTGTTGGTTGCTCAGTTGCCTTTCCCCCCCCACACTCTTATATAACAGCGTTCTTCACTCCATCTCATAAAAGAACCACTTTTGCTTGCCTGAAAAACGTGTTTGAAAAAGAGATTTGTGGGATGCGAAGAACCTTTAAAGGTTTATACATGATGTAAAGGTTCTATATCAATTTAAAGGTTCTTTCTAGAACATTTACATTATGTGAATGTCCTTTAAACTCTTAGGTTCTTCAAATTCATGCATCTCATTTATGAAAATAGTTCTCTAAAGAATCATCCACTGAAAGGTTGATTTGCAAACCAAAATGGGATTTCAGTGGCGTTATGCAAGGAACCCTTTTTGGCACTACATATCTTCACTGTCAGAACGCCAGCAAAATGGTAACTTTACAGGAGAAGAAAAAACATTTTTAACTTTTAATGTGGGTCAATGTCACCAGAAGCCATTTTAGACTGTTTCAATTGAACTGTTCAACATGAAATTTTCACAAGATCAGAAGAAATACAAAAATGGAGAGGCTTTGTTCCGACACCTTTTGACACCCCGGATAACAGAGATCGTCATACAGTTGTATGCAAAATTTAGGCACCCTGGTCAAATTACATGTTCTGTTGATTTTCTAAGTAAAAATAAGTTAACTCATTCTCCATAGAGAACAAATGGCATATGGCATTTTTTTGGCTGAGTTTAAAATATTTGGGGAAAAAAGTAAAATGTAAACTATGCCAGAACCCTTTTGCACAGACCATATTTAGTGTTTCATTGTTATTTTTATTCTAATGTTAAATTCAGCAAATGATCAGTTAGTGTTGACAGAAGTGTATTCTCCATAGAGGATGTGTTAACATATTCTCACAAGAAAATACTTGCTATTTGACCAGGGGTGCCCAATCTTTTGCATACGACTGAACCTTAAAGCAATAGCTCAGCAAAAACTCAGTTAAACTATTCCCCCTTATTTCAAATGTATTTGTACATATGTATGTATGTTTGATATCTAAAGTTTTGCTCTGGAGCTATGAAGCTAATGTAGCTATCAAGTAAAGGGAGCTTGTATGTAGTAGTCAGCATTGTGCAAACTGCGTGTCACATGCTTGCCTCTAACTGCATAGAGGAAGCTTATAATCACCAGTTAGCATGAAGCTAACTGCAATCCTACATCATCATACACACTTGCTTCAAACCATGTTGAGTTATCTTAAACAAGTAATCTCAAACAGACTTTCTTATGTGGTTTCTGACACTGATATCTATAAAAAATGAACAAATGTACAGACAAAATACAGGCTTTAAGATTTAGCACAGGCTTTTAGCACTTTACCATTGTCCATCAGAAACCACATAAGCAAGTCTATTTGAGACTACTTGGTGGTTTGAGGCAAGTGTGCTTGATGATTTAGGAATGCTGTTAGCATCATGCTAATTGGTGATTATAAGCTTTCTTTTCTTGATAGCCCCATTAGCCTAAACTGAGAAAGCAAACGTTGAACAGCAAGCATGTCTTAGAGTGATTATATTTGGGATAAGGAGAAAATTGTGTACATTTTTAATGAACTATTACTGTAATTAACATCAGTACCAAACACCCACACCTTGGTTTAGAATGTAAGTATTATTTCTCCAGCTGTGTATTCGTTTGTTGCTGGAATCTCTCCGGGACACTGTAGTTGCAGTGACCTGTCAGCTAGCTTTTCCCTGAGCAGCACGGTTTAATTTCACATGTGTCTCAGCAGAGGTCGTCAGGGCCAGAGCCTCCATGAATATTCAGCAGCCGTCCACCTCCAGCCCTCCACACACCCCCTCCCAAACGGCACCGTGACACGCTGGAGAAATTGATTTCACAGTTGCGGGACAAAACCCCAGCGCATCTTAAACGCGTGGTGATTAAAATACGTCCGGCTCAATCGAGCACCCTGCTCTGCGGCCCCAGCAGCCAGGCTCCAATTTACGCCTCCTAATTGTGTTGGCGCACTCCCGGGGACCTGGGGGCTCAGTGGGGGTTCAGCGGGGCTCAGGCACCGACTGATTGAATCTTTTGTGGGGAAGGCGAGCTGGACCTGACCCCGTAGATCTCCCTAGAGGCCTCAGCACTGTCACACTCGTCCCTGTGGAAGCATCAGGATCTGTGGATCCAGAGGCATATTGATCAGAGCCAGCAGAGTTAGCTGGAGGACTTGGTTTTCCATTGATTTTGGTGTCCATTAAAAGTACTGTGTGCATTCACTCTAATGACCTCTGTGTTAATTAAATAAATGTTAACTTTTTTTAAGTGCACTCTGAAGATTTTTTTTCCCCAAACACTTTATTGGAATCATTATTTAGTTAAAGAATAGCTGAAATGTACAGAATAGCTTAAAAAACACTATAATGATCTATCAGTTGTAGAGTTTATGGCTTTAAGTGTAACATTGATCTGTCTGGCAACAACTTAATTACTCTTACTTCACTAATTAAACTATTTCTTTCCTAGACTCTTTATTAAGTTTAGTAATGCAATCATTTATTGAGATTGTCTCAAATTATCTGGTAAGAAAGTCAGGAGAGGGCTTCTCTTGCATTCAGACAGTCCTCTGAATACAAGGCCAAATTTACCACTAT
Source organism: Colossoma macropomum (assembly GCF_904425465.1). Classification (NCBI taxonomy): domain Eukaryota; kingdom Metazoa; phylum Chordata; class Actinopteri; order Characiformes; family Serrasalmidae; genus Colossoma; species Colossoma macropomum. Next base: position 26,118,508 of record NW_023494786.1, read on the forward strand.
GAACCTACATTCTAACAGCAGGCAAAGTTGTATATGCAAGTGGTAAACTTGGCGAGTACCATGTTACCAGAGTTTGAGTTGGGACATATCAGTTCAGTTCAGTTCATTTCAGCAGGTCAACACTGCAACATTGCACACTCAAACACAACAAGAGCAGTAACATAACGAGCAAAGAAGACCGGCAATAAAGCAACAATAAAAAGAGATCAGCAGCTCACACAATGATGGCATGCAGTAGTGGTAAATGTATCCATTACATTTAATTTTCTGCATTGTACTGTTAAGCCTACCTGTAGCGAATAGGCCATATCACAATAAGCGTATAACAATAGATATGCAGTGAGCAACATCATTTCTCCACCCCAGTATGTGTATATATACACACCACACTTTCATTAACTTTCATTATCTTATTCCAGGCAAAATGGCTACTAAATACTAGTTATTCATTTTTTACTTCAGGAAAAAAAATAAAGCGGGAATTATATACATTTCTTTCAACATTTAGTGTGTGCCTTTTTTACAGCTTCCATTTTTTCAGGAGACTTGCTTTAAATTTCAAGAAATCTGCAGGGACATTTTTCCACATCTCAAAAATTCAGTCTTAGAAGTTGTTTGCAATTTCTGCTTCTCACTGTTCAAGTAACACCAAACATATTCAGTGATGTTGAGGTCAGTCTATTGTTCTGAGCCAGCAGCTTCGTTGTTTGAATTGCAAATATTCTCTGTATTTTGTCTGTTTCCTTTTCTCAGTAGCGGCTTCTTGACAGCTACACATCCTTTCAGACCCATAGTGTTGAGTTGTCTTGTATCTCACAGTGAAAGGATGGACAGAAACACCTGTGGATTTTTTCAGATCTGAATCAATAGTGGAGCTTGATTTTCTCCTCTCTCTCAAAGATAAAAGCTTTTAGTGCTGTGGGGACAGTTTTGGTGGTCTACCAGGTCTTGCATGCTTGCATGGTTGTTAGGAGTCCCATTTTCTCTGTGGCTTTTAATCAGTTTTTGCACTCCAGTTTTGGAAACTGTGTTCTCTTATTTTTTCCTCTTTCCTTATGCAAGTGGATTATATTATATCTGTGGATTATATTATACCATTATACATATACTAACAAGTAACATTGCACAACAACATTCACAAATTCTAACTTAAGCATCTATAGTCACTTTGCATAATATAGCAGGTCACTGCATCACTTTCACTGCAAGCTGTTGGTCTATTGATCTGCTGTGTTTCAGCTGCTGTTGCAGTTTCCTGCAGGTGGCTTTTAAAATGCCCCCATCTCACCTCTCTCTTCCCCCTCATCAATCAAGTGACAATCCATGTAAAATTAGAGGTGGCCCTACTGCCTTTACGCAGACCCCGCTAGGGTGTTAATGAAGATGATCCAGCCTTCTGGGCAGATGTTTTTTCATGGGCCTTAATTGGTCTTTCTCACTAACCTATGGAGATACAATGGAATTACCCATAAAGTTATGATAACTGTTAATTAAACAGTATTTTTAAACTGTAGTTAGGTAATGGGTCAGGTTTGGTCAGTTGAGCATTTTAATGGCATTGTGTAATTGCAATATTTTTGGTATAACAATAAATATCTCTCTTTGTTCTGTTTTACAGGTGATTACCCAGCACCCCGTGCGGTTCTGACAGGCCATGACTATGAGGTAGTGTGTGTGTCGGTGTGTGCTGAGCTTGGTCTGGTCATCAGTGGAGCTAAAGGTCAGTAAGAGGATGAAAGAGACACAGAATACAGTTCTTCTTTGATTCAGTCACCTGAAGAATGATTCCACTGTTTTTTTTTTTTCTCAAAATTTGCATAATTCAGTGGTTGAGATGTAAACAAAGTCACTCAGAGCAAAAAACGAAATAAAGTTTTCTTAATAGTGGTGGTGACAGGAACCAGGGGTTGTGATGTCTACAATGCAAGTATAGACACTTTATTTTCTATCCAAAATGACCAGTGAATCTACATCTGAGTTTGTATATGCAATGTTGATAATAGTATAGTCAAAACAAAAGTTTTCTTTAAGGTCTATTTTGCCTTACAGCACCCTTAAAGTATTTAAATACACATTTTAGGCCAAAATCGTGTCACAGAAACATCTTTCAGACCCCAGGCAATTGATTTGTAATCGTTTTGTGTAATACCTTTCTGTGATTGAGCTTTCAGAGGCATTAAATTCAGACGTCTGGTTCCTATCACCACCACTGTGAACAGTTCTGACTCTGTACGTTTCTCTAGAACGTGCATACTGCTCTGAATGACTTTGGTTTGCAGATACTTTGAGAAAAATCTTTGGAATTCTCTTGTAATGTCTCAACATTCGGTTTAATTTATGTAATTTGTATATCATATATGGAGACACTGTTCTATGGTTGTGATTCTACAGGCTTTAGAATTTTCCCCTCAAAGTGATTGTTAGTTGAGGGAGGTTGAAAAGGTTCTGCATTGGCTGAATTTTCACCAGTCACCTCTTCCTCAACCCAAGCTGTTTGCCTGTAGGAGTGGCTGGGGGTGGAGCTACTGTGGGAGATTCCTTTGGACAAAGTAGACTGATTGGGCTCACCTGAAAGTGATGACCTAGGTTTTATAAACCAGAATGCTTTGCTGCTCTTTTGGTATTGTGCTCCACAGAGTTATGTTCTGTGGTGTGCTTGCCCAGAAAACTAAAAGGTGTTCATTTTATTTTGCTTAAAATGAAAAAATTAAAGGTTTTTTTTTTGTTTGTTTCGTTTTTTTTTGTTTATTAAGAAGTGTGTGTGTGCGTGTGTGTGTGTGTGTGTGTGGAAAGAAGTGGTCATGTGAGAAAGAGAGATGAAGGCAAAAGTCTTTGTGGGGGAAAAAAAACACAAGCATTCCCAAACACTAGAATTTAAAGGGCAATTGAATAGAGAGTTTGATTGCAAAACAAATATGAACTTCTTCCCTTTTTTTTTATTTGAATTAGTGACACAGCCCTCCCCCACTGTCTAATGGGCCCTGTGTATGCTAGCCAAACATCTCATATCCAGTACGTTAATGAAGTTCATGTGATTAAGAAAAGTTTTGTCATCCTATGAAGCAAACTCTGCACCCTCAGGTCTGCATCTGTCCTCACAGCAGGGCTTCATGGAAAAAGCTTAATGTCAGAATGGGACTGAGCTGATTAAGTCAGATGCATTTTGGTGACGATTAAAAAGGGTGTGCTTGCTGATGACCTTTGCCTACACCAGCAGCACAACATGGCCTAGTCCACTCGCATTATACTGAAACTTTCACAAGTGCACCTTAAACTATGCTGTCGTACTTTGAGCAGATTTGATATACAGTGGAGTCCAAAAGTCTAAGATGGCATTGAAAATCTTTTTGTTTTTTTGTTTAAACTTGGAGATAAACAATAGAACATTTTTAGATTTTTTTTGAAAAATGTAGAACGAAAGTTTTAATAAAAGTAGAAATCTTTAAAGTTCCGCACTATTTTTAGGTTGCTGCTCAAATTTAAGCAAATTTGTGACACTGACCATGTTGAGGCCTTTGCACAAAAAGTTTAGATTTTTTTTTTCTCTTCTATTAAAGCTCATGTTCAGATGACTCCCAGGTGGATTTGTTTTACTTACACAAACTTGTAAGTAAAAGCAAGCAAAAGAAAAACATGTCAAACACTAACAAAATTCAAGAAATGTTCAAATTTCAAAGATTCTACTTTTCATTCAAATTGTTATGCTGATGATAGAATTTCTAATAAATCTCATTTTATAATTAGAAAAAAATACAAAGTAGAATCATTTTCACTAGTGGTCTCAATTTTGGACCCCACTGTTTTTTTATTGAAAAATGCATGGAGATGTGATAAGCTATGGATCTTTAGTCTGCATAAAAAACGTTTTAGTTGGTAGGTGACATTAGGCTGGAGGAGAGATAAATAGTCTAGTCTTAATTGGATGTAGTTTGGGTTGTATGACTAAAGGTTTTTGTTCTGGATAGAGTGCAGGTATGTCAATTTTTTTTTCCAGTAAACTTAATTGAGAACATAAAAGAGCAAAATGCTAATTTTCTGAACGTAATTGTGATCTTTCCGTACAATAGTAGCCAGTAGCCTGCTTTCTTTCCTATGTAATCAGAATCACTACCAAGTATGTTTCAGAAACAAGAACTTTGGGTGTAAATATTACTTATTGTATGTAATTGAATCCAGTATGTGATGTAGTAAATGTGTGTTTCTGAACCTCTGATCCCAAACATTTGAGACTGTCTCGCTGGTTTCTACCATCACTACTTACAATATAATACAGAATGATGGGAAAATTTGTATACTTGTATACACAGATGCATTATGGCACAGAGTCGAGTGAGCCACAGTGTGGTATGTGATTTAGTGAATGTCACCACAGATTTTTCAGATTTGAAAAGTAGAGTTTTAAATCAGTTGAACCACAATAATCTGGCTTGAAACACCTCAGCTGTGTTAAGATAGCTAGATTTTGGGCCAAGACCATACTGTTAATCCTAGGTTAAATCCAAAGTTAGCTCTCTGTTCTCAAATCATCCGATTAAAGTTATTATGCTCAAGTTGTCTCAACTAGGTTCATTCACAGCTACATTTATTTTATACAGAACAAATTGTATATATCACCAACGTCCAAAGAAAACAAGTATCTCCAAAATGGTAACTTTGCAGGAGGCTGTAAAAACATTCTTTACTTTACAGACTTTTACAGCTGCTCATATTAAGATATATGCAAGTAGCTTGTAAACATTTGGGCACATTTCATAGTTTTATTTCATAACTTATTACTGTACAACTGTACATTGGAATAGTGCAATACTAGTGTATATTGTGTATATGTGTATATTCAGAGTCGGTGTATATATATATGTATCTCTATCTCTGTATATATAGTTCTTTCTTCCTATATATATATATATATATATATATATATGTGTGTGTGTGTGTGTGTGTGTGTGTATATATATATTGTGTATTTAAATTCTATAGGGGGGCTACACACCTAAGATTTTCACTCACTTTCCACCTGTGTAAATGTGATGTGACAAACGTGAATTGATTTGATTTGGTTTATGTTGTGTGTGTTTGGGGTTTTCCCAATGCACTTATGTATTTTGCCAGTAGGTGTCACAACTGTGCATTTTCTAAAACTTCAGAGCCCCTCTGAATTTTGCTTGTCTGCTGGGCTGACAGAAGTTCTTCAGATCATGCTGCACTTCATGTCCAGAATTGTATACATATCCCTCAGGTCTACTTTAGGCTCTAGATATTGGACTTTTAAAGGCGTAATCCAGTGAAAAAATCTAATTTACAGAATGTCTCCTATGTGCCAATGTAGTTAAAAAGCCAACACCTTTTGAGGTTCTGCAGCTTTCGTCTTTTATGGTTGCACAGTAAGGCTAATGGTGCTAAATAATAGAAACCAGTTGGCATCATGCAAACAGTATGCCTAAGTCACTGCACACTTGCCTCAAGCTGTGTTAAGTCTCAAATAGACTTGCTTATGTAGTTGGATGCTGTATAATGTGGTGTTCTGGACTTTTAAAATCAGTTATGTTCAGTTGTTCTGGCCTGTATTTTTGCAGAGGGTCCTTGTCTGGTCCACACAATCACTGGAGACCTGCTTCGTGCTCTGGAGGGGCCGGACAACTGCACTCTTCCTCGCCTCATCTCTGTGTCCAGCGAGGGCCACTGCATCATCTGCTACGAGAGGGGCCAATTCTGCAACTTCAGCATCAACGGCAAACTGCTCGCTCAGATGGAGATAAACGACTCCACACGTGTAAGAATCCACAAATCCATTAAACAGACATTAATCAGTCCGTAACAGTGGCAAAATATGCACACGAGTATTGCTTTCCCATATCGTCACTGTGGTAGGATAAATTCCTACCTCAGAAATGGTAACGTTATAGGAGATGCAAAAAAGGGCAGCTGCTGTTGTTAAGCAGTGTAAAAACACAATCTGTGTTTGTTGGCTGTTCCTCTCCAGGCTATCCTCCTGAGCAGTGATGGTCAGACGCTGGTGACTGGAGGGGATAATGGAGTGGTAGAGGTGTGGCAGGCCTGTGATTTCAAACAGCTGTATATCTACCCTGGCTGTGACGCCGGCATTCGGGCCATGGACCTGTCACATGATCAAAGGTTCAGAAACAGGTTTTTGCCATTTTATCAACAGTCTTATGTATATAGTAACAAAATGCACACTTAAGCTTTTGTTCATACAGCAGGACAATCAAATTTTTCTTGAATCCAATTTTTAGGCTACGTTCACATTGCAAGCCCCAGTGCTTTGGATTTTTTTTTTGTTCAGATCCACCCTTTCTTCTGTCATGGTTAACAGTTGTTTAAGTGACCTAACAGCACTAGTCTTTGGCACAAAAATCATTAGCCCAGATCATTATCCGACTGGCTGTTCTGGTTTGTGATTTAGGGGAGAAGGTTAAAAAGTCAGCTACAGTAATGCTTCTGCAGTGTTTACTGAAAATCCTTAGGTTAGCTGCTGTTGCTAAGCTGCCAGCACTACACAAACACCATTCCAATTTGGACTGCATGGCCACAAATTGGATATTTATCCAACCTAGGATAAAGTGACTTGAAAAACATTTTTGTCCATACAGCTTTCAACCTGCTAATATGAACTGATCCTTAGTGTCCATGCAGTGACCAAATCCGATTTATAGGGCTCGAGCCAAAAACAACTGATTGCTCAATTCCAATTAGGGATTCAAGTCGACTCCAAATCTTTGGCCTCTATGTTCCACACAGTGACTTTCAGGTTTGCAGATATTTTGTTGTGATTTGTTTAAACATCCTTCCACAACTTGCATTAATAAACCAGTTAGTCACCTGATTTAGCTAGAGTTAGCTTTCTGAATTGGCTTGTTAAGGTCAAGTATAATTAATATTAATAATACTCATTTTGACACATGACGTGTCTCTGGGGTGGATTTCATATCGTTTTAATCGTTCATCCTTTCCTCTCCATGCAGCTTAGCTCCTTCTTCTGAGGAAATGATGAAAAGATGCAGGGATAAGTTGTGAGGAATGAAGGAACCCATACATTTTTCCAAAGTGACCTCCTTAACTCAGTCATCACTTTCAGATCTGCCAGTAACACCTTTGCTTTTATAAACTGACTGTTCACCTGGGAACGCTTTATTAAAGTTCAACCACATCAACAATTTCACATCATCCTTTGGCAGTACTATCACATTAACTGTAATCATTCAATGCCTTCATGAGGTGGACACACATCACATCTGGCGAAAGATGTCCATGTAGGATGCACATTTCCTTGCTCTGCAAGGTTCCTCAATTCCTCTGAAAGCATGTAAATAATTGATAAATCCTTAAAGATGGTAGAGCATGGTTGGTTTCTGCGATCTGGGCTGGTGTAGGCAAGATGAAAGAATCGAGAAGGCAGCAAATAGAGATATGAGATCCACCCCTGTGGCTTGGGTTTTTGAACCAATATTATGTGAAATCGACACTCTTGATTCCCGTTGCTTGGAATCAGAATCAAAGTCTACTCCAAAATTTCTCAAATTTAGGTTGTATGGTCAGACTGTAGTTGCATGTGCTCACACATCCACTCTTGTTTTCATAGTAATGGAGGGGGCAAGGGGGCATCTGATCTGACTGGTTAAACTGAGTCACGTGTCCAGAGATCTGACTTGAATCAGATTTAAGATCACATGCAAATGAGACTTGACTGATCAATTTTGTGGCTTTTTGTCTGAAGAAACTCTTTCTTGCTCCAATCAGATATGGAAAATCTGTCTGAACAAAGCCTTTCTTGCACTGCCCTTTCTGTGTTCCAGGACTTTGATCACTGGTATGGCGTCTGGTAGCATTGTAGCATTCAACATTGACTTCAACCGCTGGCATTTCGAGCATCAGAACAGGTACTGAGTGCCCTCTGTAGACAACAGGATGTCCTCGCGATGGACCCTCCAATACAGGAGCCAACAGAACTACCAGCAGCACCTCCAAGCTGAACATATCGAAGAAGGGGGGAAAAGACAAATGGAGGGACCTTCATTTTCCAGCATTTCCTTGAAAAACAGAACATCTTTATGTACGAACCCTTTGTGCTCTGGCATGTCCCAGTCTTCTACAGTACTGTATTAAGACACTATATGCTGATACAGCTAATAATGCTGTATTATTGTGCTAAGACAATGTCAGCCTAGTCCTGAAAAGGTACATAAACATAGAACCAAGACCCAGAAACCCTTTTACACAAGCAGTTTTATTTGAGTTTTGTCCAAGCCGACAATAAGCTGATGCATACCCATCATTTTTGATTGTTGACGCATAATTTAAACTGTGAAAATATTCTGCACAGAGGAAAAAAGCTAAGTGTTTCTAGTGTACATTTGTACATGCTAGCAGCATATCACCTTCTTGAGAATTATTTTCAGGGTAATAATGGTTGATGTAAATACTGATAACGTTAAAATATATTACTTGAAAAAGGTAAGCTTACTGAATAAAGTCTCTAAAATATGTTTGTTAAACTCATAAAACTGTCTGTGAGGGCAAGGAAACTGTCTGTCTACTAGTGTTTCATGATTTTATCAAATCGTTTTTAATGTGTTGTGAAAAAAATAAGCCCCAGTGTTTCCTGTAAAATGTACTGTAAGCCATTTCTCTCTTTAATTCATAGTGACTTCATTGTAAACTTGTTTTATTCGAAAGCAATGTTCTGAAATGTGAGTTTTATCTGCATCTTTTACCAGCTTTTGCTTTTTTTCCCTCCATTTTTAATCAATACTGTCCATGCAGGTATTAAGGAATGTAATAACGAGCCCTTATCTAACATGATCTGTAAGATATGAATATAATCATTGCCCACTTTGCACCCTCACAATGCATTTCAACCCTGCTTTTACAAATGTTCTCTTTAGTCTGGAGTAGGGATGCAAATTCTCTTGACCGATAACCGACCGTCATTGGTCACTAATTAATGGTTGACTGGCAAGCTTAAAATCAAGGATGCGACTCATCTTTATATGCATAGTTCCTCTTCTGAAATCTGGTTGATTTGGCATTTAAATCCATTGTTAAATACTTCTGAGCACACACATCAACTGAATTCTGTATTAATGCAGTGAGATCAGTGTTTCTTTACGGATCGTGGAACGTACTGATAGAAAGGGTCAGGCATCAGCTTGTATATGAAGTAACAGTCCAAAAAGTATTAAAAGGGCAATTCATCAAAGTTTCTTTGTAGATTTCTTTTTTTTTTTAACAGAGATTGTGATGTCTACAACTCCAATAAAGCCATTTTATTTACTATTCAAAACCACCACTGAACCTACATGTGTCTTCTGAGTTTTGTATATGTAATGTTGATGGTAAAAAAGTGGTAAATCTGAAATGATACATTTTTCTTTGGGGACTATTTTGCATGAAGTAATTAAAAAAAAACAAAAAACAAAAAAAAACACTTTATGCCAAAAGTCTCAATGGCAACACATTGATAACCATTCTGTGCAATAACTTTCTGTGAGGTAGTTTATTTATTTAAATGCATTGGATGTCTTAGTTAAACATACATTACAGACATTTAAATCTAGGATTTGTTTAAAATGAGAGGCTGACAACTAATGTTCATAATTTTGTGATCAAAACTAAAGTTAATGAAATTAATGGTTTATGTAATGATGGGATACATAAAGTTCTCTATTCTAATGTTTGAAAATATGTACTGCTCTTTACTCTTTAAGTTTTTTTTTTTTGTTAAAACTGATAGCAGCGTTACTGAATCAGGAGGAAAAAATCACGCTTAAATATGTCTCTGCTCAGCTGTGAGTCACCCTGTAAAACCTGAAATAATTGAAGTCAGAGGTGTTGGTTTGGATTTTGATGGAGTATTTCAGAGCATGTCCTACGTCACGTCATTCAAACCACATAGTTACATATGAATGTCAAACATATAGGCTAAAAAAGAAGGTCAGACTCAATGTTTAGACCTTAAATGCAAAATCAACATTATGCTGATAAAGATATGATGACAATAGTGGATCATTTACTTACATCCCCAGAAAACATGATCTTTATGCAAGTTTAGACTGAGTTCTCTTTAAACACTCTTTAAACGTGCTGGCAAACATCAGGTTCATCCGCTCGGGAAGGGGTCTGAAGTGCAACCCACACTACAAAATGTTTGTCCACACGTTGTGTGCAATTACTCATTTCCACCAGAGGCACATTTACAAATCCCCAAAATTTACATAGTGCAGCTTTAAAATGATTATAAATGCCCTGACCAGGTCTAGCTTTGGCTCAGTGTACCGCGGTAGCTCTATAAAGCTGTCGCCTTCCACCATGACTTTCTCTATAACTTGCACCCGTATGTGATTTTCTTACACCACTGTGCATCACATTTTTCTCTCTGAGAACATAGTTTGTCCTATTGCTTGTGGATGTTTGCTTTTGATAGGGTACACGTTTGGAGTTGCTGTGCTGTAAAGTGGTCTTTAACATAGCTATTTTTAGCTGCACGGTTCATTTTGTAGGCCTTTCTAATGAAGCCTATATATCACTGTTGTGTGAACAAAACCTCGTATCTCCAAAATGGTAACTTTACAGGAGAAGGAAAAAACATACTTTACTTTTAGTGTAAGTCAATGGAACCAGACTTTTTTCTAAGTCATTTTGGGCCGTTTCTTTTGGTCCAGTCATCATGAAATTTACACACAATGTTAAGGGCAACAGCCATTTTCAAATTTGTCAAAAACTGAAAAATGACAAATAGGAATACAAGGTTTTGTCCCGACAGCAGTGATTATACTGCATATATTACCATAATGCGTACAATTCAAAAATGTTCCTCAACTCGTCTATTCAAGTAGGAACTGTTAATTGGAAATGAAATCAAATTAAATAATCACTTTTTTTTTAAACTGATTGCATTGGTCAACCAATTATTTATTTGTCGGTTAACTGTTATACATTTGCATTCCTGGTCTGGAGGGTTGCTCTCATTTTTATAACAGGCTTTAGATAGAGGCACTAAGTTAGCCTTCTTTACCAGATTCTTGATTGCATTTTAGTGTAACAGCTGCTAATGTTGAATGTATTCAGGGTTTTATGTCTTTGCTTTTCAATACATTTGTATTATCAGAACATCAGTTATAAAAACATTTAATAGGGTGACATTTAAAGTGAATGCGAATATGAAGCTCGATGAGCTTTTAATACACTTTTACACCAAATCAGTGAGTATTTAATGTGATCTAAACAGAATCTGCCAGAATCTTAATCCTTTTCAAATAGCACCCATAATGTAAATGAGCATAAACCTCTGATTATTGTTGATAAGCAATATGGTACGTCTATCAAAAGAATTAAAGCATAATATTTACAGGGCCTAAAAGAGACCCTAAACTACTTTTGGGTCTAGAGGTCGCCATGTTTTCTAGCAAATATGAACTCCATCACATGTGAGGCAATGTTAAGGTTTAAAAATATCTTGCCTTTTTTTCAGTCTGTTATGCAGTAGTTGTATGTTCAGTGGGGATGGTTGTGCATTTAACACATTTTGCAAGCCTAATTTGGATATGATGTGAAGATCTTTAATCACTGATACTTTCTTGAAGTTTGGCAAAACTGAAGCTGACACAGTGATGATTGGCGAGGGCTTAACTTTTTTTAACCCCTAACATTTATTTGTTAAATGGTTATGTAGTCAGATTTTTATTTCCATTTATTTTTTATTTTCAAATCACTTCCTTTTGTTTATCTCGTCTAACGGATCCACTATGTGACATTTTTGCAGATTTCAGTTTTCAGGGTTTTTTCTTTCTTGTTAAATCCCTTCTCTTATGAAATCAATATTGATCATTGTGAGATTAATTTGTTTATAATAAAATGTGATGAAATATGATGCTGGTGGTAGTGTGGAAATTATTAAAGCATTAGATTTAACTGACTGGTGCTTTTTAATATAATATAAGGTCACATTAGTGTCATGACAACAGAATTCGCTGTTGTCGGAACAAAACCTTGTATCTCCAAAATGGTACCTTTTACAGGAGAAGGAAAAAAAAAACACATACTTTACATTTAATACAAGTCAAAGGAACCAGACGGTGTTCCAAGTAATTTTGGGCTGTTTCTTTTGGTCCATTTATCATGTTTGTACATCATGTGTATAATTTACATGATGTGAAGGGTAACAGGCACTTTCAGAATATGGCAAAAACTCAATCAACATAAATGGAGATACAAGGTTTTGTTTTGACAACAGCAAATTATTTGTAATACTCTTTACACATTAGACCATCTATTTGCCAGTTTTAAGCAAATTCAGGGTAAAAACCAATTTATTTATTTATTTTTGGTCATCTTATAGCAAACTTTATATCCCCAGTCTCATCAGTTTGACAGAATTCAGTGTTATATTTTCATATTTATGTTCATCAATTTTCTCTCACTACAATACCCAGCATGCATTATGCAAATACATCAAATACAGTCAATGGAAATCCCTGTGGTGTCAACCAATCCTGTCTGCTAGCCTAGCAACTGTTCTACAGGCTAATAAATACAACCAAACTAGCATTAGTGTCATTAGTATAAGATCATAAGAACAGTGATTCTGAGTTTTTACCGTTTCAGTCAGAAAAAAATAAGCCAAACTAAGGTATCTAAATAGACTGCTACATTTTACGTTATTATTTCTGCAGAAAAAAAACCTAAACAAAATCAAAAATCTACCCAAAGTAGTGCTAGTTTTTCAAATGTTCCTCCCACCTTCAAGATGCATCATCAGAAAGGGGATTTCCATCTTTAAACTGTAAAATTTCACTTTAGTGACTACTGTGGCGCTGCTGCAGGGCGAGTAGGCATGTTTACAACAGACATACTGATGGTTTTTTATTTTGTCCACAATACCTCTATAATATTCCCTCACCCTTATATTATGACTCAACACTGACAACAATATTGCTAGCTTAAAAAAAGAGAGACGTTTTCTTTGAGGAAACAGTTTATTCCAGGGTTTGGCCTGTTGCAGATGCACCACTGTTGGATGAATGCTACTTGGACGCAAAGCCACTCCCTGCTGGCGGTCAGAAGAAAAGCTGTGTGTCACTACATATTCAAACAAAAAGACAACAAAGAGCCAGTCATACGGCTATAGAAACATACAATCGGTAACCAGCTTAACCATCTGCTCACTGGACTTTGCATATGATCTAGAATACTTTCTCAAATAACAATAGTATACGGTCAGTGTCCTATCTATAAAAAAGGAGGTTGACCAGAGCATATTGTTCACATAGGACTTTGTTACAGAAGTATAGACAATCACACAGCAGATAAATGTGTTTTACTCTCTATTTTTAAAAGAAAAAGCATTTTGCATGCTGCTGCGTACAGAAGTTCTCCACTCTCCATCTTTTGTGCTCATCAGTGGACTCCTCATTGTGCTAACGTCATGTCTCGGAAGCCTTTCCATGCTAGAGGCTCCTTTTAAGACAAATATAGTGGTGGTTACAGTGAAGCAACAGATGCAAGTAAATCTTTATATTGTCTGTTAACTTACTGAAGTGTTGTCTATGGACAGAATTTACAGATGAAAATGAATTATGAGGACAAAAGCAGTGGATTTGGATCAGCTACTGTACTACGTCTGCTTAGACTGAGAACAGATTTACGCTATTCCGGATTTAGGTGACTTTAGATCATCCTGGGTTGAGCTGAATAATCCAGACCTCAAAAAATAAATGGAATAAAATATACACTTCAAAGTAAGACTGAAATGAAGCAATCACAAAACATTTACAAATGATTCCATGGAAGATCTGTCAAAGTTAACACAATTTAAAGTAAACACAACAGACTTTCAATATAAATAAAATAAAAAAGGGTGCTAAGTGAGGTTCTTTGGAGTGATGCCACAGAAGAAATCCGTTGGGTTAAAGGGCCCATATCCTACATATTTCTTGTGTCTTAATTCCTCTCCCCCTGAGGCTGTTACTGTGCCTTTAAGACTGATATATGTAAATGACCTCTGTACATCTTGATGTATGTATATCAACTAGATGTAAATTGGCTGCCCATTCAAAAGGCAGTCTAGGATGAAACACTCCTTATAACTTCAGCATGAATAGGTGCAGCACTGCAGCAGGCTAAATAACATTTGTAAATGTGCTTGGTTTTTGTGACATCACAAACCAGGTTGTTTTGCAGCCTAGTTTTTACATGTTATTGGTGTCCAATCTTCAGGTCAAGTTAAGTCAGGAGGCTTTTATTGTCTTAACCTCTTAGGGCCAGTATGGCTGCAGGTTTTCACTCCAAACAAGCTGCAGCACACCTGAAACCATTTGTTTAATGAGTTGGTCTTAGTTCTCAAAGTTTCTTTAGGTGACCTCTTGCTTTGTTGGAGTGAAAACCTGCGGCCACACTGGCTCTTTGTGGATAAGTTTGGACACCCTTGCCATATATGGACTAGGGAGTGGACAGTAAGTTTTGAAACTTAAAAGTATGTCAAACTATCATTCATAAATAAATAAAATAAATAAATAAATATAGCAAGGACAATTCTCTTGATATGGGCCCTCAAAACTCAAACTCAAGAACTCCTCTGAGCACCTTTTATTTTTAAGACTAGGTAGGAAATACAGTGCAAGTAGATGTTTCTATGGTTTTTGAAGTTGTTCACATTCAGAATAGCTTATGTTAACACATTCAACAGCCAAATGATTCGTTTGTCCCGTTTTTCATTTACCATTCCAAAAAAGCATTCAAAGGAACCAGTTCTGAGTTACTTAGACCCTTTTTTGTGATCATTTTTGTGCTTCTCTTTACCTCAGATCTTTTTGGCCCACTGTTTTTATGAAAGAATGTCACATTTGACAAAGTACATTCAGGTGAAGGACAACATCTTCAGAATTTCACTGTTTAGAAGGTCAGAGCTGAGCAGTCTTACATTCAGCTTACAGGAACTAAGATCTCTGCCGTCAGTCTATATGATACAATCACAGTCAAGCGAAGACATGCACTCAAGTGCCACTTTCCACTTCAGACGAGCTAATAAGACCTTCTGGAGCACAAATATTCATCCTTTGATTGCACATCTTATTCCAAATCGTGAAAAGAGACACAATTAATGGTGAAAGGAGCCAATCAGCAGCTGCTCCTCACTCATATTTGTTCATAGTGTCATAAATTCTGCTGTAACAGTGTACTACTACTATTGTGCCTACCAAATCAACAGAACGATTATAGCAGCAAGCTTGAAGTGATCGACAGTTTCATATACACCTCATGATCTAGTATATTTAATCAAAACAGCACCTGTCAATTAAAAAAAGTTATTAAACTGATTCCTAACCCACACCTACAGCATACTGTATGTACTATATCACATGTTGATGGAGCGTTCTAGGGCCCAGTGACGTTTAAAGAAGAATTCAGAATTATGGGTGAATATGAGTGTGTTTTTATATAAGATAAATGTTCAAATAAATATAAAAAATTAATACTCTAAATGTAGAAACGTCATCTTTTTACAAAAAGATACACACCTAATGAGGTTTCATCACTTCAGTGGAAGATTCTGATAAGGTCTACCAGATTTTGTGTGTAAGAAGGAGAATCCTACATGAGCTCACCATTAAAATGATCTAACCATTTTTGTGGAAGCGCACTTCCTATCTGAGCCACAAGAGGGCGCAAAAGAGAAATGCTGAAACGGAACTGGGTCTATCATTGGAGCACAGAGAGGCTTCAAGGTTCTCTGCTATAGCACTAAAAGTGGTATCAATCTACAATTTTCTAACCAAGAGGAATTCCTACCGTCAGTTTATAATCTAATTCACTTTGCAGCAGCTAATTTCAGCCAAAGGAAACTGCTACTCTGCTGTGCTTGAGGGCAAAAACTGTATTCAAATCTCAAACTGTCAATGTGATGAAGGTATTCAATCTGTTGAAACTGATAAGTTTTTTGTCTAATGTCTTAAGTTAGAAGTGCTTCACTGAGGGCAAAGACTGTATTAAAATTCTTAAACACAGCCAATTGTAAAATGAACAGTGATTTTTCTAACCTTAGTTAGTTCTAACCCTTAATACTAACCTTAGTATTACCTTCATAGAAACGCTTCCAGTCAATATGAATACAATCCCTCAAAGTAAGAAGCTCTGGGAATTGTGGATGTGCTCTTTTCTTTTAAATAAAATAGTCAAAACATGCACGTGTGTACAGCTCCACAGAGCACTCAGGGTCAGATGATGCCAGTCCATTTTTACTTTCATCCATCCATCCACTCCATACATCCATGTTTTCGGGGCTGCAGGGTGTTAGAATGGTGAGTTGGGCGAGCGCACAGTCTCGGCGGAGCTGGGGGAGTAGTCCTCGGACTCGGAGGTAAACTCTGCGGGGGACAGGCTGGGGGCGGCCGCACCGACTGAAAGCTTGGACAGGAAAGCGCCCTGCGGAGCGCGGACGGCAGCGGCTGACCTCACATCCTGGTGGCGTCTTCGTCTGAAAACCTGCCTCTCCTTATCAAGAGCGGTGGTCTGAATAAAGAAAGACACAGAACAAAAGCTTTTAGTAAAACAGAGCAAAACCTCATACTGCGCTGTTAGAAATTAAGGTGCTGTGTAGGTGCGTTCTTCACTCATTAAGGTACAAACAATGTAAATGTACTCTGAAAGGTTTTAAGGTCCAATAGTGCACCTTAAAGTTTTCCCAGGTGAAAAGTACATATTTGTACCTTTTCGTAACCAAATTTTTTAAAACAGAACAATAAAATAAAAAGCCTGGAGACGAGACGGGGTGTGTGGAGTCAACACAATTTAGAAAATATAATTTCAATGGATTAAGGCACAATTACGTTCCCTGATCAGAGATGGTAAGATGTACCACCCCAGTGACAAGAGGGGTACTGGGGTACAGTGACAGTTTCATGCCTTTTTCTGAGAGTGTGCACTGTACTACACCCTTATATCATTCATATACTACAGTACTATATGAACCCTATATAATCATGCATATCATCACTGTCAGAACGAAACCTCTTAACTGTACAGGAGAAGCACAACTTGATTTAATGAGTTAATGTAAAAACATTTTCCAACTGATTTTGTAGCATTTCTGTTAGTCATACCATTTTTAAAATGGTGTAAAGGATAATTGGATTTTTCAAATTATGCAAAAAAAGGGGAAAAAAAAACAAACTTCTAGAACAGTTGGATTTTTTTTTTTCTATTTTGGATTTTTGCTATTTCAACTGTAGCGTGTTTTGTGGTCATCCAATGGTTTATTTATCCCTCTGCTATGGACGGGATGGTATCTATGACCAAAATTACCAACTTTTGGTATTATTGCAGTATTAAAACACACTGAAATAATTTCACCATATGTATTATATTGATCTACTTTTAACTGAACCTGTCTTTCCTTTTAAAGGGTAAATAAAGCAACTAGGATTTTCAGCAGTACTACTGTCTACTGTTCATTTTAGTTGCTATATTATTATATAAGTATGTAAATACGTTGTTCTGGCATCACTAACACTGCTATGCCATAAAGCTGGACTATGGTGTTGCTAATCAAACCTGGGCATATTTAAAAAAACCCCAATCTACCGCTATGCTTTTTAGCTTGACTACACGACAAGAAAAATATGAATCTCTCTGAACAAAGATCTTTCACATGTATACAGTGTCAGGTATTTTTTTATTTATTTATTTATTTATTTTTAGAGGTAATGGGATTACTTAGAGTAATCTTACTACTTATTACGCTATTTTGTGACTCCTTAAAATGCATACAAATTTAGACCTTTAGTACTTTATTTAGTAAGACAGTCACACTAAACATGATTTAAAAGACCTGCACTATCCCTGCCTTTACTCTGAACAGTGCTTGATTTAAAATTATGAACAGCTAATGCTGTTTTACAACCTAGCAAACTCGTCTCTAGAAATGGTCCAACAATAGCCATCTCAAAAGAAATCTTTAGGAATAAAATGATGAAGCGTGGTCTGTTTAGGGGAATTTGGAGCTCTCTCTTTAGCTCCATGATCTTTCTCCATCATTTCATATTGGTGTAAGACACACAGATCAGGCATAACATTATGACCACCTCCTTGTTTCTACACTCATTTCTCTGCATATTTTGTTAGCCCCCTTTTGCCCTGTTCAGAGAAACAGATGGACTACAGTCTGTAATTGTAGAACTACAAAGTGCACCTATATAGTAAGTGGAGCTGATAAAATGGACAATGAGTGTAGAAACAAGGAGGTGGTCATAATGTTATTCCTGATCGATGAATATTTGCGTGATTAGATGCTTTGACAGATTGCTTGTCGTTTGCTCATCCTGTGCAATGTGCTGCTCATATGTACAATCTAGCTCTGACATTAATAACTCAATATTTAGGTATTTTGACAAAGCATTACTCAGGCAGTGGCACCGTTCTGCCCAGCATTCACTAATTCACACATATTGCTGCATTTTGACAACCACACAGTGAAAGAAGCACATCAGACATAAGCAACGTGAGCCGTGGACTGACCTCAAGCACCAGAAAACTGTGAGGAGGAATGTGGAGGTGTGAAAGAGTGAAGCAAATTGCGTGGGCTGGTGTTCAGAATCATAGCTGCAGTACTGTGCAAAAGTCAGAGACTACCCTTCATTTGTTTAACGTACAGTCGAAATGGCCACTATGTTCAAATAAGTTTGCATTTCTTAAAATATGGGACTTCTACCAACAATGTAAGACCACCAATACTGTCACCATCAAAAAAAAATTACTTATTGCTTTCTTAAGCTTTTTTTTATCATCTTTGGAGAAAATCAAGCTCTACTCTTGCTTTAGATTTGAAAAAACCCTCAGGCAGGTGCTTCTGTCCATCCTTTCAGAAGACAGTTTGAGTCTGAAAGCACATGTAGCTGTCAAGAAGCCCTTACTGAGAAAAGAAAATTGACCAAAAAGTACAAACAAAGAAGCTGCAATGGACTGACCACCCCAGAGTCCAGGCCTCAACATAACTGAATGTGTTTGGTATTACTTGGCTTGTGAGAAGCAGAAAATTCAACCGAAGTTTAAGCCTCAACTTTGGAGGCATGGAAAAAAATATTTTCCTGGACATTCCTTTTAAAAAAAATGAAAGGGAAAAAAATGGAAGCTGTAATAAAGGCAAAGCGTTGAGACGTTAAATACTAAAAATGTTTTATTTTTTATTTTTATTTTTTCTGTAACTGGAAAATGGAGGGTGGTCTCTGGCTTTTGGAAAGTGCTGTATATGCTTGCTGATCATAAATCACCTGTATGGTGCTCCTTTAAACAAGCTGTGTGAGGAGTAAGTCACAAGTCAGGCAGTCAAACAGATTTTTCACCAAGCTCTGGCAGAAAAAAGCAATATGAACAAACCAAGCACAAGAAGATCCTTTCACAATGTAATGTGTATTGCATTACATTCCATCACTTCACATACAGACACCATCCAGTCCAGCCAGACAACGCACAAACTCACAAAACAGAGTGGTGAATCAAGCTGGTGATGAAAAGGCTTTGTTAAAGAGTGCAGCTGCAGCAGCAGCTAACCAATGCAGTGCATGAGAACAGCAGAGCGGAGATGTGGCTCAGAAAGCAGCATGTGCCCCTCTAGACCAGGTGAAGCGGAAGAGAAAGGAGAAAAGGGGGTGATGGAGACTGCCAGCACATTGCCATGGACAGGTTGGGTGCTCCAACGTAGTGGGCATACCTTATCCAATACATCCCTGGATGCGGGGAGTAGTCCAAAGACCCTGAGCGCTTGATGGTAAACCCCTCGTCCAGCTGAGCAAAGAGAAACGGGTGCAACACGGATCACTTTTAGCACTTTCACCCTGTTTTGTGTGGCTCTGACCTGTCTTACACTGCCTGATTCTACTGATTCCACATAAACATAAACAAGCACATGACTAGGGATGCACAGATACGGGAATTTTTGGCCAATATCAGATGTTTTTCATGCTCATCTGACGATACTGATGCTGGCATATAATACTATAAATAAAGAAATTGGGACTAAATCCATTCCATTACAGAGAAATATAAAATTTTATTTGTAGATGATTACAAATGCAGTGAAATGAATGAAATGTAATTTAGCACAGCAGCCCAGCATCACATAGAATACATCACAAAATACTGGTTTGGAATATTGGTCTTTTCCCTCAAATATCTACAACGTGATTCCAATATCACTGCGCATCCCTTCAGCTGACTCCTCAAAGTACTTTAGGTCTGTTTTAGTTTTTAATTGTTGCTGCCCTGGATGGAAAACAAGGAATACTTTGGCCAAAACCAAGCACTGGACATAATAAATGATAATATAGGAACAAAATATTTAAAGAAAATAAACCAATAAACCTACAAATTAATATGGATAATCAGAACTAAAAATGAACAATGTAATAAACTTAATGTTGTATGTTTTAAAGAATGGCAACATCCACAATTAAAATAGCATAATGGAATAAATACTGGTATGGATGCAGTGTAATACGCATGAGAAAAACTGCATGCGTTGCATATGCGATATGCATACACAGCATGTCTTTTATAAATGGCAAACTAGAAGATATATGGAAAAAAACTAATTAAAAAAGTGGATGACTGCGTGTGAACAAAGGCCATCAGCAGACTAGCTGCCTATTCCCTGACCACAGTGCTGACAGTCGACACTAGCGAGAGCAGAAGCGCAAATGAACAGAGCAGAGACAGCGGCCAGAGGCTTTTTAGAGGAAAACAACGCAATAGCACACAGGAGATGAAGTCTGCAAGAGCGAGAGGGAGAGGAAGCTGATGGTCAGAGCTGCAGGATGAGACAGCAGTGAATCAAAAAGAACACACAATGGAGTCAACAGCCACATTCATCTCCTCATCTCCTGCTCAAAGGAGTGTTCCCTAATAAAGATTCAGCTGCACAATGTGGACAAAGTACCTGTACGGCAATAATATAATGGAATGTATCAGCATTTTTCAGCATATGCTGCATTTGAGGTTGGTATAGTGCAGCAAACTGAGGTTTGACTTGAGCATAAAACAGCATGATTAAAGTGTAAGTCGAAAAAAGTGTAAAAAAAAAAAAAGCAGCAAATAAAGGGTTTGTATTTAAAAGCTGCTCTATGTAAGACTTTCTTGTTAAAATTGAAAGAAGTAGCATTACTGATTCTGGAGAAAAAGCATGCTAAAATATGGTGTGTTTGCACTGCTATGAGTCACCCTGTAAAGCCTGAAATAATCCTTTAAAAGTCAGAGGCGTCAGTTCACAGCTGGCCTCATATGGTATAGAGACATTACTACAGGGTAGTTCTTTCCAAACTGCCTCAGGGTATTATAGCTCCTTATCTACCTCTCCTTATCTTAGAACCTGAAAAAGATGAATGGGTATTTGGACTACATTTAGAGAGATACACTAATATTCAATGCTTGAAAGGATAATTTTATAGAATATAATTAGATGCCAATGGGCAGGTGATAAAGAACCCACTCAAAACACCATGTAAGTGTGTTTTGAATGAACAGGTTTCTGTTGTTTTCTAAACACAGGGAACTGTCTGTGGTAAGTGACTGTACATTACAGATGCAGCAGAGAGATCAGACTAAAAAAAAATGCTGTAGTATTCTTTCAATTTGCATCAGGATAAAATGTCACCATGCATTTCATCGTAGAACTGGCACCTTCCATTGATTCCCTGCATCATGAGTCTTTTACAGGGCTGTTTTATTACAATAGATAACCCGGAATGAAACACTAGTTCATATTGGTAGATCATCATGATTACACAGGGATAAAAGAAAGAGAAAACCCCTTACTGTTATAACAGACACGCCGGCCGCTGTGCTGCTGAGCTTGGGGCCTGTGTTAAAGTGCTTCTTGATCTTTCCAGCCACAGATAGCTGGTGCTCATTCTCCAACAAGCCATCATCCTAGCAGGGAAAAGAAGCAGGGTTTTGATACTTAGTAACTGTGTGGCTGGTGTACATTATAAATAACTGCAATAGGTCTGCGTGATATGGAAAAATAACTAGTATTGTGATTATACTTTCATATATTGTGATTGATACACCTCACAATATATTAAAATGCAGTGGGAAATCAATAACAAGACATGGTTAAAGACTGGATTGCGTTATTTCAACCAGAATTTAACTTTTGGTAGATTAAACATCGGTTCATTAAAACACCTACAAACACTCGGGAACTAATTGTATATACTAATGTATATATAATATCATAATGACTATTACAAAGCAAAGCCATATATTGTGGAGCCCTAAACTGCAATATATCCACCCAGATTTTTAACAGCTAAACATGAAATTGAAGAGATTTGGTGATGGAAAAAAAAAAAGCCAGACTCTTACATTGACCCACGGATGGTCCAGCACCTGCAGAGCTGTGTATCTCTGGTTGACCTCAACTTGTAGCATACAGGTTATGAGCTCCTGCAGAGTGAGGGGTAGAAATGGTCATTACATCAAGGTTCAAAGATTCATTCTGTTCAAAGCTTAATACATCTTAATCTTTTTGCACTGAAGGAAGAACTGCTGAAGAATGTTAGCCATAAGATACCGGATCTAGAGGGAACATCCATGATTTTTACAGATAAGTATGATTTTCTGTTTACTTTTTTGTTTCTTTTTTTTTTCTAAATCATGTACTCCATTCTTTTATTCGGTTTGTATACAATATACTACACATACCTTTGCTGAGTCCGAGACATTGTCCCAGTATGGAAGGGGGAAATCTAACTGTCCCATGAGAATTTGGTCAAACAGTGCCTCCTGATCCTCAGTGCTCCTGAACAGACACACAGCGTTTTTCATTAGAGACCATCTGGAGTGAGGCTTTTAATGCCTTTAGTAATGAATAATTCAGAATATCGTCACTGTCATATCAAATTCGAATATGCTAGCTTTCCTTTACCCTTGTTTGGACATTTCAAGATGAAAAGACCAACAGAAATGGTCCAAAAATCCCTTGAAATAAAACCTCCTTTTATTTTTCTACAACAGGAGTGGCAGCCCCCCCCAGTGTCCAGCACAGTTTGGTTATTTTCCTGCTCGTAGCACAGCAATTAAAAGGAATATCACCAAACCAAGCTGGAATCTGGCCATCCAGGACTGGAGTTTACCTTCCCTGCTCTCATTAAAGTTCTCCTGAAAGTTACAATTTCAGGGCATCCATACAGTATACTGGTCCAAACAGTGAGAGCTGTGGGCCCAATCAGTCACAGTCACAAACTGTTAATGATATGGAGGGATCTGACCTGAGGTCAGCCCTACAAATGTGGGGCCAGATTTTTTATTTCGCTCATAATCCTCGAAGAACATTATCTTCCCAGGCTTGGTCACAACTGGCTACTCCAGTGACTCTTTTTGAGCACCATTTTGTCATATTACGATCTTATCTGTGGGTGTTACTGTAGTAAAATTTAGGGCCACTTCAGAGTAGTGCTAACAGGATAAGACCAGAAAATATGTATGATCTATAAACAATATTCAGAAGAAAACCCTTCCACTCATTTTAAACTGAAATGTAATTTAGCTGTAATGTATTTAAACTAAAAGGTAAAGCCATCAACTCATTGTGGATGATAATTAAATAAACACAATAAGGTTGACTTGGCTTAATAGCCAACATAATACATTGTTATAATAAAAAATAAACAACAATATAAAATAAAGAAAACTCGTCCATCACTTCTTCTTTATTTTACTTTTATATTATTTTTTATGCATTGAAATGCAGCAACATAAACACAGGCATTAGAGTTATGACCACATGCAAGATGCAAAATAAATGTAAGTTCTTGCCATTGTTTATACAAATGGCAATAATGTACCATGTGGGGTTCCTCACTCTTTCCATTGGCTGTGTACATTATGAAATGCTGTCTGTCATTGGGAGATAGCAAAACGGCTGACATGCTTTGAGAGTCCAGCCTTAGGACTGTTTTCTGAACACCAGCTCAAAGTACTGAAAGCTTTACATAGTATAAGACTGGCAGCAATGTATCATATGGCCACCAGAGGGTGCATGATACTGAAGTTCAGCTGTGAGAATAGAGGATATTCTCATACGCTTTAAATGACTTGTCCTTGCCTTTCGATGCATTCAGAGAAGTGCTTTAGAAATCAGCCTCTAAGGCAGGAGCAGGAAACGTTAATCAACCTTAATGGATTTATGCTTAATTGAAGTGGCAACATGCACGACGTACCCACGGAACGGAGGGAAACCACACAGCAGAATGTACGTAATGACTCCAGCTGCCCAGATGTCAACCTTCAGGCCATATCTGTCGAGTGAGAAACACCATTCAATCAGTCATGTGCAAGAGTTGTCATGTTTTGTCGTTATTCATTCATTCATTCATTCATTCATTCATTCATTCATTCGTTCATTCGTTCATTCATTCATTCATTCAGACATGCTAAATCTAAAAAAAAAAAACATTTTCTTTTATTTTTGACCTAATAAAGATCCAGTTATTGAAAATGACTAAACATTAACATTAGTCATAAAGTATGAAATATAAAGTGTACATTTCAGAAAATTAATGAAATAACGATAAAATATTATCATTACACCAAATAATAAAAGTAAAAATTGTATACTGTAAATATGCAATGTATACATGGTTTATATGGTCTATGCAATATTATATGAACAAATAAAGTTGTATGCAACACCAGAAGTGTTCAAATTCCATGTTTTGTTGACTTTTTTTTTGTGAAACGTTTTCTCATCCTCTCCAGGGACCAAACGTAAATATTTCAGTTTTCTACAAATGTTTGTGCACAATTTCTATTTTATTTTGCTGACTTTAACATACTGGGGGAGGCAAAATAAAACATCCGATATATTTTATTTTACCCAACACATTAAATTCAGCAAATAAAAAGTAATTATGCATTAAAATGTGCAGAAGTTTGTCCTCTGTAGACGATGTGTTAACTTACTTTCAACAAAATATGTAATCTGACCTGAGATGCCAGAACTTTTGCATACAATTCTATTTCTGTTGTTTGCCACAGATTTAGTATATTTGTATAATTTTATAAATGTATAATTCATTAAGTATGAAGCAGATAAACCAGTGTGAGGTATGTTTTTGAGCACAAACAGAACACGAGTTAAATGAGTCTTTCTCCTGCTGTGTGCTCTCTGCCTCTCCTGCTCTTTACGTGTGATGAACGAGTGTTTGTGTTATGTAAGGCCCAGAGGAGAGAGTGACTCACCCGCTCTCTGCGATGATTTCCGGGGCTACGTACGTCGGGGTGCCACACACAGTGTACAGAGGCCCGTCTACCACTGTGGCCAAGCCAAAATCGCCCAGCTTCAGAGACTTACTGCCATCCTGGTGCTCATAGACCTTTAACACATACATACACCCACAAATACACACGAATTTTGTATTATGGTTATACTGGAAATACTAATGCACTGCGGCATGTACTCAGCAACAAGCTGCCACCACATATAAGCGATACTCTGTTTTCTTTTTTTTCCCTTCCTATTTCTAAAACTCAATGTTGTATTATGAAGCCCTCCAGGTCACAGTTTATCAGCTGTACATTGCACCTTAAAAGCTTAAATCTAACCTTAAAATGATTAATGTAAATAATCACATAAGGCCAAATCATTCTTCAGACAGTCAACCTTTTCCTCCAAGCCTTTCATTTCTTTATTAGATTCCAAGCCACTGTCATCAAACTACTATCACAGATTGTGTGTGCATGGTGATGAGTGCCAGTTCAGAGCTCCAGGGGCTGTGCATGCTGCAGGAGTGGGCTTACATAATCTCTCCTGGGCAAGGAAGAACATGCCTCTCCACACCGCTCTGATATTTGTTTGAAAAATGATGCTTGTAGGCTGCTGAGAGTATAACTAAAGATGAACTTTTAATTTTGTGCTAATGCAGTTTACAGCTTACAGTTTAGTCATCAACTTCTATTTTACCAGGTTGGCCAATAAATATCAAATTTGCTTACTATTTATTATTAAGCAGATGATATTTGTGTAAATGGATGTTTCTAGGTACTGTGAATAGTGTGGCATTTTGGCTCAGTCTCAAGCGTGCATGGCAGTGGTGTTATCCATTATGCTATGCCAACCAGCGCCATGCTGTTGTTCTAGATAATGCTGTTTAACCTTTAGCAGTTGTTATTGTTAGATTCATGTTTTACATATATTTACTAAGGGAATGGAAAATTACACTTATTTTCTGGTTAAAGCTGCCCTATGTAAGGTTTGGGGATTTGGAGACCTCTCTGGTGGAAATGTGCAATTGCATGCAATGTACAGAACAACATTTTGTAACTCTGTTTGTGCTTCGGACACCCTACGAATGGATGAATCTGATGATTGTGATGGACTGGTGACCTGTCCAGGGTGTATCCTACCCCCGCCCCCCTGACCTCTGGGATAGGCTCCAGCATCCCACCCCCCTCCCCGGCGACCCAGAAGGATAGGCAGTTTAGAAAATGTGTGTATTATTATTATTATTATTATTATTATTATTATTATTATTATTATATATTATTATTAAGCAGAAGAACTAATTTTATTTAACAAAAGCACTATATAAGACGTGGATGACGTCAGCGGGTGAGCAAGCGAGAATAATGAATTACACAGTGAAAGGCATCAAACAATACCTTTACCACAATATTTACCATAAGAGCAAGTAAAACTTTTAGATCTATAATGAGTATAGACTTAGAGAAGTATTAAGATGTTGGTTCTTTTAGACGTTAAGCACTTTACAGACCTGACCTGTAACTCACTCACTCATGTTTGCATTCTCCACAAGGGGGCACCATTAGCTGTCAAGTAGTTTTTGATGCATCATAAGAGTGCACTTTGCATGTGCAGTAGATCTTCTAGGAGCCTTTTTCTGCTGTTAATGGATGAGGTAACTCAGGCTAGATTTAACAGTATGCCTCTCTCTCTCTCTCTCTCTCTCTCTCTCTCTCTCTCTCTCTCTCTCTCTCTCTCTCTGTGCTTCAGTGGGAGTAGATGATTCAGGATGTTGTCTTACTGCAATAGCAATAAGCTTCTGTTACAAAACACTTATTCAACCACAGAAATAGAAAATGCTTTCTATGACTAAACTAGGCTTATTTTGTTCTGCCTTGTAAGAAATATATTTTTACATTTTGTTTTTGTCTCTTAAACCAGTGGTTTTCCATCCTGGTCCAGCTGCCCTGCAGGATGTTTTTTTCCCCTATTCTAACAAGATAAAGGACTTCATTAGCTCATTAGTTGCATCAGACTCTAAACTCTAAAATGTGCAGTGACTGCCATCCTGTGACACTGAGCAGGAATAGGAATAGAAACCACTGGCTTACAGCATTGCTCATTTAGTTAAGCCCTTGTAGCTGTGACAGAGAAATACCCACCAGTAGATTCTCCGGTTTGATGTCCCGATGCACGATGTTCAGGCTGTGCAGGTATTTAATGGCGCTGGCCAGGTTATACAGCATGCCACTGGCATCTCTTTCTGTGTATTTATTGGTGGATGTGATGGCATCAAAGAGGTCACCTCCCTGGATGTAAACACAATCCAAAAATAGAAAGCTACATCAGGGTCACAGGAAGTGGCAGTGCTGCAGCCCCCACAGTACCCCCACTTCCCATGTCCCTGATGTAGTCTAGCAATTGCAGTTAAACATTTCTGACAATTTTGAAATAGTTTAGCTGCAACTAAAAAAAAATGTACAAAAACAATAATCAGACTATAGTAAAGACCTACGTGTTTGTTTTAGGGTGGAGTTTGTGTCTTTATTTTATGTTTTATTTATTCATTTTCAAAGACTGCAGTAGCCATACGCTGTTTAAATTAATGCTGTATTTTCATAACAGACGAGCCAAATGGATTTCCTCCTCATTGCTGGCCGCTCTTGGGGCATGTCACTAAAACACATTATAGCACAGAATGTAAATAATCTCAAAAATTCAAATAAAAAACAAAGAAAAGGCATAATTTGCATGACATCATTGTATACATCCCTTAAAATTTTAGCCCCCCCACGTCAAAACACTATCCCATGTCCCTACATGTGGCTACACGTCATCAAACAGCATCAAACTCATTAAACTGCAGATTTATTATTCAGTTATTGATCTTAAGGCTGTTCACTGAGTAACTACTATGACCTCAGTAACCACAATGGAACAGACAGTTCATTAGAGTTAACTTGCTTGATGTGTAGGATTAAAAACGCTAATCAAGTTACCTTCACCAGCTCCATGACCAGGTAGAGCTCACTGTAAGTGTCCATCTCCTCAATCAGCAGGACAATGTTGGGGTGTTTCACTCTCCTCAAAATGGACACCTCATTCTGGATCATATGCTCCTGCACAGAACAGACAATGAGCGTGTTGACAATGAGCTACATGCACTGAATAATCCGATAACTGCAGAAAATTAGATTTTGTCAGAAATCTGATCAATGTGTTCATATGCACTTGGGTAATCAGATAATGGGGAAACTCTGGGTCTATATGATTTGGGCAGTAATCAGATTTCTGCTTTGCAACCAGCCAGTAAACTCACAGAAGAAGACGTGACGTAGCTTAAAACTCGAACTTCGTGCTGCGGCTTTTTGTTTAAAACATTGCGGCGCTTTACCTAAAAATACGAACACACATCATCTAGAAGATGAAGAATATTTGAATCCTTCATTCTGTCAAGCATGTAGTTGGATTCAGTGTTGCTGTAAAAGTGTTTTGCTGCATTTCGCAGCAACACTGCTGGCTTATTTCCGGTACAGCAGTCTGTTTTCGCACATGCACAGACTGAGAACTCTGAAAGAAATCCGAGTAAGGGTACACATGCACTGAGAAATCTGATTAGTGAGCTAAACTCCAGCTCTCTCTCTCAGATTTCTTAATCGGATTTCTAAACCTTACTTCGATCTAAGAAATCAGAGTATGCCATCTACCTGACCATTTGAATAATCCGATAACTGCAGAAATCCCATTATAATCGGATTATTGAGGGCATGTAAATGCACTCATTGTACATTACTTATCATTATCTGCTTAGATTGCTGCTTCTGCACTAAATGATTCTAAATGCAACATCAACCCACCAGAGAGGCCAGTCAAGCAGGGAAGATAAGGGTTTAAAGCCAACAAGACTAATTATCATTACACTGTATGGTTTATGCTTCTTCAAATGCTTTGTCCTTAACACCCTTAAAGGGGAATTCCACCAATATTTTAATGTTTCTGCATGATTCAATCAGATGTAAACAAAGTAATTCAGAGAGGTGTGATGCGAAATGTTCCTTTATAGAGGATATTACCAACTGATTTCTTTACAGTGATGTTGATAGGAACCAGGGGCCGTGATGTCCACAGCATAAATATAGGGATTTTATTTAATATCCAAAATCACAAGGGAGTCTACACTGTCTTCTGAGTTTTTATATGTAATGTTGGATTTGGTACAACTGGGGAAAATTCTTTCTTTTGGTATTTTGCCCAACACAAACAACATACCTCTCCACCATGAATGGATTTTACATATGTTTTAAATCAAAAGCTTGTCACAAAACTATTGCGAATCAATGTCTCAAATACCAGGTAACTTATAACGATTTCATGTAATAGCTTTCTATGAAGGAGCTTTTAGAGGCTTTGAACTCTTTAGTGGTCTGCTTCCTATCACCACCACTGTGAACAATTCTGACTCTTTACATTTCTCTAGAACAGAGAATTTAGCCTCAAACCACTCTGAATTACTCTTAACTCTTAACTATTACTATCTAAATATTTAGACACATCTCACTTTAGAGACTGGCTTATGGTTTCATGTACTGGTCTGAACGGTCATGTAAAAATGAATTATGGCTGTTTTTGGTATATAAAAGAATGCAAATGTTATAGATAAAAAAAAACAAGCGAAATAGTAGGATATGTTTGCTTTAATAGTGTTAAGAGCTCTAGTAAACTGAAAATACCGTTACCATATTAAGTTAATGCACTTTATTTTTTGCTGCATCATGTGTTGATCTGACACCAGCAGACCATGTCAACTGAAATATGAATTTTGTGGATTGTTACAGCCCTAAACTAACCTAACCTCAGACACCAAACATGATTGGATGAATGACAACATTTTCAGTAAGGGGGAAAATTTTGTAAACTTGAAATATTCCTTTAAAGTTGTCTCACCTTCCCTCTGCATTTGCCCTTGTTGATGATTTTGAGGGCGTACTCCCGGCCAGTGGATCTCTCCACGCACTCTCTCACAACTGCAAAGTTTCCATCTCCAATCATCCTCCCCACCTTGTACCGCTCTGCTATAGAGGCAGGGACCTGAGGGCTCTCCTCCATCACCTCGGCTACAGCAGGACACAAACCAACTGTTAGTTTTTGTAATTTACTATGAGACACCAATAATCATCTAAACCTGTAAACAATCTTCTTTTTATTTAAGCAATAGGACACAAGAGGGAGTGTGTTATTCGTGATAATCTTAACAGGTTCAGAATTCGCTGTAGGTCCACTGCCACACTCTTTTTCAGAATCTGGCCAAATGGGCTGCAGGTCAAATATCATATCGCTGCTGTCAGAAGAAAACCTTGTATCTCCATTTTTGACGTTTTCAGTTTTTGACATCATTTGAAAACGCCTGTTGCCCTTTACATTGTATGTAAATTGATGAATGGACTAAAAGAAATGACCTAAAATTAGTTGGAAAAAGTCTGCTTCCATTGACTTACATTAAAAGTAACAAGGTAAGAACAACGATATAAAAGTTATCTAATGTGTCCATTTTCTGGTACTGTATATGCTGAAGTAGGCAATTAATAATGATTAGCTACAGTCATTATTTTGCAATCGGTGCTCAGCATAATATTATTATGAAAAAAACATGCTTTTATCACAAATAACAGCACAGGCAGAGCACTTCTGAACCAATCAGATTGTGTTGTTGTAAAATACAAAGCAATAACTGGTTAAACTGTATTCAGATTGACTTTAGGTACGTGGATAAGTCAAACAGTCTTTTGAACTAATTGGCATTCACACAAAGAGCACTTCTGATTCTCAGTCTTGTGATGAGAGGAGATGGTGATGAGGGTGAAGTCTCAGCAGTGGTTTCTTACCCTCACTGCCAGGGCCATCGCCCTCGTCCATGGAGCTGCAGACTTTAGTGGAGGCCAGAGAGAGGGAGGAGCCACTGTGCTGAGAACTCTGTAAGAGAGATAGGAAAAGAGAGATGGTGCCATTTAAACTCTGCTCAAAGTGTAAAGTCCCCTTAACAGCACAGTGTTTACGTTATATATGTTTTAGAATTTTATGAAATGTCATAAAGTAGCAACTGCAAAACTCAGCACAGAGCTTTTAATTTGAAACGATGGTTAAAAGAAGTGGACGAACATTGCACAAACAGTCGGAGCCGAAGTGCCGAATGAAATGAATGTTGTCAGAGGAGTGGATTATTCAGGCTAACTTAGCATGCCATGAGGAGGCTGGGTTGACCTTATTTTGCAATGTTACTAAGTTCAGTTTTACATTTTGTGAACTATTGTGGAAAATGGTGATCTGAACTATAAATAAAGTCAGTCAAAAGAAACTTTTCATCTGTTTTATTCTGTGCAAATCTGGCTACTTGCTCGTTGTGATGTGTTAATGCTAGCCAGCTAGCTAGCTAGCCAACGAGGGTGAGCTTCTGTTAAGAACGCTCCGGCCTGCCACCACTGCTGAAAAAATCCTAGAGGTAATACTGCAGCATAACTGCACTATTGGCATTACAGCAGGCAGCATCTAGCTGCTTGTTTTTTATTTTTCTTTTTATAATCATAAAATTTGTACCCATTTTTTCAGCAGTTATGGCAATCTGTTGACTGTTAGCTTTTATTTTTATAGGAATTTCAGAATGTCTCAGCAGGGGCTGACACCGTGACATCACATGGATTCCATGCATTGGATTGGTCCACTCCAGCTCCGCCTACTCATCATTCCACACACCTGTGGCTTATTCGTAAGACTGATGATGACACCTGTATATAGACAATTCTTCCAAAGTAGTTCTAACTGTAGTCTAACTGTATAGGTGGAGCTTTATTTTAGTCACACCCCTGCAGGAAGTGAGACTTCATCCCTGTCCCTCATGGCCACATGGTGAGCAATTAGATCCCACTGTTTTGAAGTAAATGTGTCCCAAAGTCTAAAAATCAGGTTGTAACACTAACAAGTGTCACATATTTTCTGTAATTAAGTAAAATTTGTGTATTAATGAAAGATAATTATATTCAAGGCTGTGTTTGCTAGTCATATACTGGATAGTGTTTACAAGCTCTGCTCAAAACTGGTTAAAACTGTTACTACCTAACATTTGGTAAAATCTCAGTAGTGTTATATTTTTTTCACCCTTTGTGAAGTCTACTAATCCTAATTAGTCTAATAGTATAATAAATTATTTTTAGTAGTCGTTGCATCTTCATCACCTAACAAAAACATGCCATTGTCCAAATAAAACATGCAGGATCCGGCTGCTCATCTTCCACAGTTTGTAATTAGTTCATAGAGTTGGACAACGAGGGGCTCTACTGTTCCCTACTCTTTCTGGTGCTCTACATTTCATACCCTGACCGCAGGACAGCCGCTTCATATGGCGAAAAAAATAAATAAAAAAACAGCAGTTTCCATGGAAACACTCTGGCCTAGACATGCTAAGAATAATTCAGCATGAGAGCAGGTTGAGGTGAAGCTTCCTGCCCTCACCGCTTGCCATGTATGGTCACTTCCTGTTCCTCTCAGCAAAGCCCTAAAACTGACATTGAAGATCTCGTGCAATGTTTTACACCATGAATACCATCCCCTCCCCTTCATTAAAGCTTTAAATAACAGACTAGAGGGTGAAGTTGTAAATCGGTGGCATGTATGTAAATCACTCTATGTATGTTACTTTTGCCTGGATAAAAGTGTGTTTTATAAAAGCTCTCCTATAATCTGATATTCAAAGTCAGCATCATAGGCACCAACTAAACACTGAGTCTATCTGGGTGACCTGCATTTTCTAAGACAGACTCTGCACTTGTGCCCCTGTTCTCTTTCACAGGCTTCAGCAAAAGCAGAAGATGAGTTTGACCTATATTTGCAAAAGCTGTATTTAACTTAGACTGTTCAAAAAGGTCAGAGCCCACCAAAGTACCATTCTGTCAGTAGTGATCGTGCCCAAGCTTTGCCTTTATTACAGCTTCCATTCTGTTCAGGATACCTGCGTAGAGTTTTTCATAGAAATGTGCAGGAACATTTTTCCACACCTCCAAAGTTCAGTCTTAGAAGTTGGTTGCATTTTCTGTTTTTCGTCCAAGAGGTCTGAATGGTGGTCAGTTTGTTCAGAGATTACCAGCAGCTTCTTTGTTTGATTTACAAATATTCTTTTCCCTTTCTCGGTAAGGGCTTCTTGATAGCTACACATGCTTTCAAACCTGTAGCATTCAGTTATCTTCACACAGTGGAAGGTAGAACAGATACACCACATATGTGAAGCAAAAGTGGAAACTGATTTTCTCCTTATCTGATGTGGACAGTTTTGGTGGTCCACCAGGTTTTGCATGGTTGTTAAGAGTCCAATTTTCTGTGTATCTTTTTTGAACTCCAGTTTTGGAAACTCCTACTTTTTCACTTATTTTCCTTTTATTTTCCTTTGCCTTATGCGAGGATTCCTATAAGGCACTGAATTTATATTGTTCTTTAGACTGAAGGAGAGCCTGGATGAAACATTGGTGAAATTCCACTGGAAATGAATATAAAATCACTGAAAGTCTTAGGGGAAAGAAAACCAAAGCTACTGAGGAAGTCACCTACAGTATCGTGTATGACTTTCTCAGTTGAGTGTCTGGTGAAAGCTTTTCATGTTAGTAATTATGATCACTAAAACATATCGCTGTTGTCGGAAGAAAACCTCGTATCTCTAAAATGGTAAAGGAAAAAACCTACTTTACCTTTAATGTAAGTCAATGGAACCAGACCTTTGCCAAGTCATTTTGGGCTGTTTCTTTTGGTCCATTCATCATTAAATTTACACACAATGTAAAGGATAACAGGCATTTTCAAATTAAAAACTGAAAAATGACAAAAATGGAAATACAAGTTTTTCCTCCGACAGCAGTGACATGTCATGTTTGTCTTACCATAAAAGTTGTTCACATTCGCATTTGTGCATCCT
Source organism: Colossoma macropomum (assembly GCF_904425465.1). Classification (NCBI taxonomy): domain Eukaryota; kingdom Metazoa; phylum Chordata; class Actinopteri; order Characiformes; family Serrasalmidae; genus Colossoma; species Colossoma macropomum. The sequence continues at coordinate 26,152,707 of NW_023494786.1, forward strand.
ACTAGTCTTATTAGTGTCTGCTGCAAGGATTAATGTCTGATTTGTAGTTTTTGTTGAAATAAGTAGTGAATCTCGGTCTCAGACATTATTCCAACAATGTATCATTCAAGTGCAGTTGAAGGGGAATTCCACCAATTTTTGAAAAAGTCTGCATAATTACATCTTTAATATGTAAACAGTCATTCAGTGTTTGATGTGAAAACTTAATGAGTCAGAATTGTTTACAGTGGTGGTGATGGGAACCCGACATATGAAGAGTCTCTAAAAGCTCCCTCACAGAAAGCTATTTCATGAAATGGGAACAAATATCTTGTCTGATGTCTGATACATTGTATTAAAACAGTTTTATGATGAAGTTTTGCCCTAAAAATTCATTGACAGGTACAGCATTTTACACTTAACAACATTATATTTAAAATTCAGCAGACATGTCAAGATTGTCTGGTGGTTTTAGATCGTAAGTACAATGACTACATTTGTGATGTAGACATCACAACCCCTGCTTCCCATCACCACCACTGCAAAGAAATCTAGAAGTTTCTCTAGAACGGGGCATTTTTCATCAAACCACTCTGAATGTCTTTGTTTACATATCATGCTTTTAAATATGCAGAGATTTTCTAGTGGAGCTCCCCTGTAAGTCCATGGTAAATATATATATACTACATTTTCATTTGAACACTTTTAGGCAAACAAGCTTCATAACATTTTAGATTAAAGGCCAGTTCCTAAGGTGTTGGTTGGTGGGTGAAGAAAGAGGACAGTGTGGCCAAAACTCTACCACATGCTTCAGCTCTGAAATCAGTTGTAATGAAACAGGAGCCAAGTCCAGAGGCTCATCTCTGGTTGCTAGGAAACATTCAGGGAGTACAGGGAGTTATTCTGTACACATGGAATGCACTAGGATAGCATTTAAAGAGGTTGTCACAAAAATTAGTGCATGTGAATAGCCTGAAATGAACATCAGTAAAAACTGGTTATGCTCAGTGATTAACAGCCTAAGACCAAAACAAATAATGTACAACAAACCCGAGGTTTGAAATAAAAAGGCTAGAATTAAGAGTTTCAGGATGGCCAAAGATGAAAGGCTCTTACCCGCCGTCTCCTGAGGCTGGCCGGGCTGGTGGGAGAGGGGCTCGGGGATTTTCCTGACCGAGGGGTAGACAGCTGACTGCCTGCTGTTCCATTTGCTGAGGAGAGAGCAAACAGAAGAACAGCTCAGTGAACTTCTTTTTGATTTAAATGCAGGTACTGAGAACGTATTCAGCTTCAACTGAGTAGTCTTCCCAGACATTTCCAGAATCTTTCATTGCACGACAAAAGCAGCACCTTGTGATGAAACGAGAAGAACAAGACCTTTCGTGGTTTTCTTCAGATGAAATCTTTTCAGACTCGCCAACATAAGCAAAAGAAAAAGGATGCTTATAGCTGGCTCTACATCATTTCTTGAGTGAAACCTGAACCAACATTCATTAATGTCCTGTAAAAACAACATATCCACATCCATAATGAACGTGCTACAGCAGTTGCCGCTGGGCTGTAATTATATTAGAAATTCATGCCCTGAAAACTGAGCATTAATCAACTTCATGGCATGATCAACCACCACCAGCACTCAGACTCAATGCAATCTCAAATTCTCCTTAAACAACAAAGAACAGCATGCTGGATTTTAATATGAGTTATAAATGAACCATTTGTATCGCCCACTAGCTGAAATCTTTACAAAGAACAAAATAAAAGCCCCTTTGATTAGACAAAAGATCCAGTAAAGCTGCTTTTTGATACCATCCACAGTAAAAAGTGCCATGCGAGTCAATCTGAATTGACCTGAACCGAACAGAATTCCTCTTACCTATTCCACAGTGTAGCAAGCTGCTGGAGGAGAGGGTTAGGGCTGCCAAGCTCATGCTGGCTGAGTGTGATTTTCTGTGAATGAGCTGTGGAGTCGAGGGGGTGAGCTGTAATAGTCGGCTGCTGAACAGTCATAGGCAGACTGCTGCTCTTGCGTACGTGTGACGTCAGCACTAGCTTAAGCAACAGGAGTAGCTGTCATGTGCAGGGAAATATGAACTATGAAAGGGATCCTATCTCATAATAAGATATAATAAGATCCAATCTCACAAACTCAGCATGCGAGAAGCTTTTTATAACAGTGGGAGCATAACTGAGTGGAATCAGACTGAAGAAAAACAAAGTATAATTGCAAATTACACTATCACCCAAGGTGCCAATACCTCTCCGAGTCAGGCTTGATTGCAAGCACCTAATTTCATCTTCTAGCTAATCCAAGGAAAGAGCTAAAGTGCAAAACAAGTCTAAATTTAGATTTCCCACTACTGCGCTGAAGTTTGTCACTACACTCTAAATAATACATCCCCTTTATGTGGGCACTTCTATTTCAGTTGGCCATCTCTCAGTATGACTGAAAGCGTACCATGTTATTTTTGGGTTAGAAAACACTCCATGAGCCATCAGCCTGGCTGTTTTTTTGTGTGTGCTACTCCAGAATGGAGTGCAATTGCAGTATGAGTAATGTGTGTAAACTGTTGGTCAAAACAAGCTGTCTAGATTGAAGAGTGAGAAAAAGCAAAACATTGAATCAAAGAGGATGTCTGACGTACAAACTGAAAGAAGTTGTATTTTATTTTTTATATAACAACATCTATATATCACTGCTGTCGGAACAAAACCTTGTATCCCCAAAATGACAACTTCACACGAGAACGAAAAAAAATACTTGAAATTACTCTTAATGTAAGTCAATGGAACCAGACTTTTCTCCAAGTCTTTTCAGGCTGTTTCTTTTGGTCTATTCATCATGAAATTTACACACAATATAAAGGCCAACAGGCATTTTCAAATTATGTCAAAAACTGAAAAACTGCAAAAATGGAGATACGAGGTTTTGTTCTGACAGCAGCAGTGTGTTGACACTATTTGTTTGAATGGAAATGTGCAGCATGCTTCCATCCAAAGTCCATACAATGTGGGACATGAGGAGAACGCTTTTTGACTACAATCCTCAAGAAGCTGGGGTTTCATTTATGGATCATACTAAAAAATTCATTACAGCATTTGAGTAGGACCGATTTATAGAAACATAATGTTCACAAATCACGTACTGTAATGCCTGTGGCGCCCTGGCACTGCTGTTCATACGTCAGACTGGAAAACTGTGTTCATCTACACCTTTTCATATTAAATTCACATTTTATAAATCACTACATGTGAATTTTCACATACGATCATTTTCAAAGCTATGTATATAAATGCCTTCCTTATAAATGAGGCCCCAGATGACAGGTGTGTCTTGCACACAAAAAGAGCACAGAATGTCCCCTCTCTTCATTCAGCTCATAATTATTTAATAATTAATAATAAATGTAATAATTATTTTTGGACTGCTTTGACTTTTAAAATGAGAAATGCATGTGTCCTGTCTTGGTGAGGTTCCTCAGGGGCCGACACTTTCCATTAAAGATTGTGTTTAGATCTGCAAGCAGATGCAGGTTCTTCCATAATTCAGTTCCCCAGCATGTAAGAATGCTTTCATCATGCCATATCATAAGTACATCTGGAGCTGCATCTTATAAAAAGTAAACAGGGTCATTAACCCTTTAATGCCAATTCAAAACAGCTCAGAAACTATCGCAGTGTATCAAACAAAGGCAGCATAGAGGTTCTTTCATATAGAGATTACAGGGACATCAAGTGAGTCTCTGCAACACTGAAGCCGTGCTTGGTAAAAGAGTTATTTCAGCTTAGAGAAAAAGCTATAATATGATTGTGTGAATCTAAACACATGAAGGAATAGAGAGAATAAAAAGAGAAGGCCAGGAGTTCAGTTCTGGCCTACTTAATGAATTCCCATGTTGCAAGACTGCTCTGCTCATGGAAACAAGCTACAACATAACAGCCCCTATCCACTCCAGTGTCTCAGTAATTAACAGAGGCTCTTTGTCTCTGTGGTATTCCATCCTTATTTGGAGTGCCTAATCATCATGCTGTTCTTCTAGACTTAAAATGAGAAAAGTGGTTGATCTCAGTGAGGAACTTGTGCAGCTAACACAGACATAGGAGGAGTGGGTTTCAGGGTTTAAGGATTTCTTTTTCTCCTCAGCTATTAGACGACACTGCAGTTCACAAATCTGTGTTCCCTTCCAGCTCCTCATATCCTAGTTGCTCTTGATAGATGGCCAATGTTCTTAAGCAATGCAACTCATTTGGGACAAACTAGTCAACGAAACAACAAAATATTAGAGGTGTAAAAATGCACCTAATGCAAAGAATCAGCAATGTAGAGGCTTTGAAAACCCATTGGTATTTCCAAACTAGTACTTGACTACTTGTTCTCAAAACCACCCTTAAAAACGATAACTTTTACATTTCATTTATTAATATGAACTAGCCGATAATTTTAAGCATGTTTGTTACTGCAGCACGTCTCGGCATGGTGTTGTAGAGGTTTTTAATGGTGTCCTGCCATAATCCCATGCAGCTTGAATCCCATGCAGCTTGAATATTTTCACACAGTTCCAGCAGGTTTTGCAGTAGGGGTGGCCCCTTATTTCCAGTGAAGGGAAATCGTAATGCTTTAGCAGACCAAGATGTTTATCAGACAATTCTGTGCTTCCAACTTTGTAAGAACAGTCTGGGGAAGAACCTTTTCTGTTCCAGCATGACTGAGCCCCAGGGTGCAAAGCAAGGTCCATAAAGGCCTGGCTGGGTGAGTTTGGTGTGGAAGAACTTGACCTGGCCCGTACAGAGCCCTGACCTCAACCCCATCAAACACCTTTGGGATGAACTAGAATGGAGATTGTAAGCCAGGCCCTCTCATCCAACATCAGTGTCTGACCTCACAGATGTTCTTCTGGATGAATGGGCAAAAATTCCCACAGATACTCTAAAATCTTGGAGAAAGATTAGATTAAGTGACCCTTATTGGTCCCACAGCAGGGAAATTTCACCTCTGCATTTAACTCATCTGTGCAGTGAAACACCACATATACACTAGTGAACACACACACTAGGGGGCAGTGAGCACACTTGCTCAGGGCAGTGGGCAGCCCTTTCCGCAGCACCTGGGGAGCAGGTGGGGGTTAGGTGCCTTGCTCAAGGGCACTTCAGTCACGTACTGTCAGCTTAGGGGATTGAACCGGTGACCTTCTGGTCACAGGGCTGGTTCCCTAACCTCCAGCCCATGAAAAGCGTGGAAGCTGTTAGAGCTGCAAAGAGGGACAAACTCCATATTAATGCCTTTGGATTTAGAACAGGATGTCATAAAAACTCCTGTAGGTGTAATGTGTAGGTGTCCCAATACTTTCCTACCCATAGTATAACATGTATATGTATGTATGTGTGTGTATATATATATATATATATATATATATAATGTATGTATATGTAATATATATACACGTGAGCATATCTAAAAATATATTAATTGTTGAGGTTATGTACCTCAAAGTGTTTCTAAGCCTTTGCATTACTTTTTGCATGATAAAACCTAAAGACACATATTTTTTGTCAGGAGTACTAGTACCAAGCCCAGAGAACACAGGCTGCAGGGCTAAGGGGCCACTGAATCTGTGATCACTGTCACCCTGCAGAATGTGTCTCCTGGTCAGATCATTATCTTTTTAGCAGTTTCTGTCTGACCTCTGCAGGGTTTTCATTTGTACACTTCTGAGTTCATGATCCCATCAATAAACACAAGCTCACTGACACTACTGTAAGAAAAACTGTCTCAGACCTTAGTCCATCAACGTTGTGCCAGAAGTATTTTTTCTGTATCAAACATCATTTCGTTAAACACTTTATGAAATAACCTAAAGAATTTCTTTAAAGTTTGCAATGGTTAAATGATCAAATTGCCCAAATTTAGGGAAACTGTGGATAAATCTTTTACAGGATAGAAGTCTTTTACACAGCAGTGTTTCTCTAAGTACAGCAGGGCACTGCAATGAGGTACAGTGGTTTGTAAGTCAGGCTGATTGCAAGACGATCCACTCTGCATACTGCACTGACTCTCTGAGCACGCTGCTGTAGAAAGAGACGGCTTGCACAAATGTGGCACACTCAACCACCCACTCAGCACCAGTGGCAGCTGGACTACAAGGGTTTCACTAGAGAGAGAGACAGAGAGAGAGAAAGAGAGAGAGGGAGCCATATCTTTTCCTTATGTAATGTATTTGCTTGACCTGAAAAATGTTGATGGAGACAATGACTCACACACTCAGGTCCAGACAGGCTTGTTTACTAAATTATAGTTAGTTCTACTTGATCAGTGTGTGATGACTTGGTTAAAGCACACTTTGTTGAGTAATTGCCTATTTCCTCATCGTTATCACTGTAGTAAACAAGCATTCAAAGTATTAGGTATTTTATATAATGTCAACATGACGAAAGCATGTCTTCTGACTCAACAGAACAGCAAAATAAACAAGAACATCACAAAAGCATGAGTAATGCGGCTGTGCATGCGGTTTCTGATCTCAGGAGCATTTCAGCTACTTGAACAAAAAAGCTCAGAATGCTTTTTAAGATTACTAATAAAATATGTACGAGTACAGAGAGTATCTTCTTTACATTAGACTATATCAACAATGCAATGTAACATACTTTTCCTTTACATGACTATAGAGGAGGGCAACATATGGAGATACAGGAACCGCTCAAGATCCCAAGCATATTACCTTTAGGATTTACAAGAATGCAAATGTTTAGAATTGCTATGAGGTACGCAACCTCGATTTCACTTTTTGTTCCAAAACAGGGGTTTTAGTCATTCCGGGCCACAGTTCTGCAGAGATTTGTGTTTTCTATCTGAATTCAAATCACAAAGGTCTTGGTAATTAGTTGGTGAGCTGAATCAAGTGTGTTAAATGAGGAGGAACATTAAAGTATTTCAAAGGATGTTCCTGACCCTTTCAAAGGATGGTTCTTTAAAGAACCATTTTTATGAGTGTGAAGAACCTTTTTAAAGTTTAAAAGATCATAACATAATATAAAGCTTCTAAACCAATTAAAGACTTTTCTTACCATTCATTTCATCTAAGCCAAGAACCACTTAGGAACCTTTTATTTTTGACTTTTGGAATAATAGGTCACTGTTATTTGTACTCACGTCTGAAGTTTATAACTGGCATGTATGCCGTGCAGTGCAAAATGTTCTTTGATACCACTGCAATACGCACTTCCAGTACATCTAATATCATAATGCAGACTGTAGCTAATCATGCCAACTTTGCAAGGACTGCCTGCTAAATGTGTACTTGTGAGGTGCAGGGTTTCAAAGGTGCAGTGAAATAGTGGAACTGTAAACTAGACCAGGACAAAAGAGAAAATGAAATTGCAGAGACAAAGGGACCACTGTTAATAAGTGACTTACCACCAAAACTTTTCGAGTTATGAAGGTTTGGCTTTGACACCCAAATATTACATTTTATGTCCAGTACGAATTGGGCACACAAGGCTGAATCCAGAGTGGTTCTTTGTTAGACACACTGTGCTCTGTTTAGATTCAGTAGCCATTATTTTAAGACCTACGTGCTGCAGTTTGTGAAGAGAAGGGAGCCATTTGAGATTCTGCCTAAAACAGTTTGCGGCAGTGTTGTGCCACCTGACCCGAATACTGTGCTCTGATTCGCTGAACGGACTTATCATGTTCTGCTCTGGTGTTTGACTGTTTCAGCCATAAAACGTGAACTTGCAATGCCCTGAATGTGTATATATATATATATATATACACACACACAGATAGATAGATAGATAGATAGATAGATAGATATTATTCATACATACGTATATCTTCCTGCACACTAAATATGTAACAATGCAAGAACAAAAGTAACCTATTAAATTGTATTTTTTTTTATTGATTAGCAAAGTTTGCTTCAGATAAACTTCACTGTCAAACAGCGCCACCTAAACCTTTCAGGATGAAAAAAAAACAATCAATACCAATTACCATTGATTTGTTTGTCCAGCTTCCACAGCATGTCTCTTCTCCCTCTGAGGCAGCCAGGAAGCTACTGTGGCTGCTCTGCTTTGCTCGTGGCCTCCAGTCAGCAATTACGCTGAACCTGTGACAGTAATGGCCTCTTGAAACCTTCTGCTGTCAAATCAAACCATCAGCACTACCATCACTTCTTCATGGAACTTTGCTGGACATTTCTGAGAACGAGCCTGCAGCTGTGGTTTGGTTCATGGGGGGGCTTTATTAGGGAAGCCTGAGTGGCCAGCAGCCGCTGAGTGACGAGGCGTTCAGTGTCTGAAGGACGGAGGCTGCTAACCTGCAAACCATGGAGGAACAGCAAGTACCAAAGCAAAGTAATTGTTCTGTGGTCATTGATTTTGTTGTTCTGCTTGTGTACTTGCACAACACCGGATGTTTGCTCATTCTCATCAAAGGAGAAATGATTCATGCTCCATTATTAGGATGTCAACAGTGCAGTAAGAGCTGAATGGAACATGTTTTTAATAGTACTTTGTTGTGCTACAAAACTGTGGGAAAAATAAGTATCAGGATGTTTGTAAGTGTACTTTTTGCAATAATTGTGTTGATGGATGTCAGGGCTAAAGGGGAAACCTTTCAGAGGCTTTCAGGGATATATATACATATCCCTGGGCAGAGGTCAGGAGGTGGTGGTCTGGTCAACAGAATTTTTCAGGGCCCCAGCCATGTCTTTGTGCAGGCCTGGTTGATGTAATGTATTTATTTCATGTAGAAATTATGCACATATTTGAGTCCAGAGAAATCAATGGACTTTTTGTGCACCCAAAGAGCAGAGCAAACTAAAATGGGGCAAATAAAATAAACAAATGCTATTAAAAGCCGCAGACATGAAGACGATGAGTTATAGTACTATAAACATTAATAAACCCAGTAATGCAGCATCAGGCTGAAATTAGACTGGAACAGAGTGAAAGACTCCATATACTGCCAACTTTGTGAGTCAGAGCCCCACACTGACTGAACAAGGTGATTCAGAACTGCACTGGAATCTCAACCCCCACACCTCAACTACACACAGATTTTTCATTCACATTACTCTTATATAAGATAATACCACAATAAACACAAGTGCAAAGTCTACCACGTCCATTAAGCGTTACTACACTTCTGTAAATCACTCATGTACTTCAGTTGTCCAGAATATGTATGTACATGTTTTAACCCTTAGAAGTCCCAGTTACTGCTGGTGATAACAAAAGTATGGTGTAATTTAAAATGAATTATTTCTTCCTCATAGCTCAATGAAACAATGTGGCACTTTCAGGTGACACCACATTTGTGTTTGTAGGTACAACAGAAGAGCACTTCCGAACTGAAACAACTATTCATTATCGATCAACTTCAACATTAAAAAAAAATTGTCAAATTTTCGGTTAGAGATTTTTCGTTTACATTTTTAAGGTGAAATCTGGCGTCAGTTACAGACTTAACCTGAAGAGGGCAGCAGTGTTGTGTTTGTGTGAGCAGACAGTGAAAGAAGAAAAACAATTATGTCTGAAAGTTTAAAAAGGAGAAAAATCCAGGAGCATTTTCTTAAAATGATGGATAAAGTTTCACATTCAACATATCATCACTTCCGGGACAAAACATCATATCTCCATTTTTTTGCCATCATTTCAAATTGCCAGCTGCTTTTCACAGTGTCAAAATTTCTTGATAAACAGACCAGCAGAAATACTCCAAAATTAAGTGTGACAACTAATATCTCTACTAACTTCATTAAAAGTTTCCCTTCTCCTGTAAATTTATCTTTTCTGAGATATGAGGTTTCGTTCTGACAGCAGCGATATGCAAGTCTGACTTAGCTTTCCATGGAAGCACAATGTTACCCTCAAACACCTGAAAAGAAATCATGCTGCTGTTGATTCTGAAGCAGCAGGACAGTCAGTAGCTTTCATGTTGTGAGAGTCATGTACTGTAATCATGTCCTGTAATGCAAATGAGTAAAAGAGCAAAACTAGTGTAATAACTACTAACTGTTAAATCGTTAACTATCTGGATGATGGTGTGATTCTGAGGCAGGCAGTGCTGTATTATTGGGATTTGACGCTCGTACCTGAGCTGTTGGAGGCGGGGGATTTGCTCCTGCGTGAAGCTCCACTGCGAGGAGAGCAGCGGCCCTGCATGGACGAAATCCGACCGTATGACTGCGACTTCACCACCCTGCATTCTGAGAGAAAGACAGCCCAAATAAGGGAACTACTACAAAAGCAACAGATTGACCAAAACCTTGTTACTCCATTATTTGAAACATTTACTTACATCAATTAAAAATGACTTCCCTTTATATTATGTGAAAATTTCCACTAAAGCATTAGAAATGCACCTGTTACATTTCACAGTAGCCAAGAAATGCAATTTCTGCCTATTCTGGAGGTGCCTCAGTTTTGGGACTAAGCATTCTTTTCTTCAAAAACGTTGATGGAATATATTTAAATGACTAAAATGTATACAATTTACATATTTACACATTGATTTTTGTCTTAGTAGGTGAGCAAACAACTCAACGTTCATGACAGTGTATTTATTGTGTCACCAAGACTATTCGTTGTGTTTAAAGTTTATTTTTTATCATGGCAGTTGCACACAATTGTTTGATATGAATAAAGTTACAGTTTGATATGAATAGTCTGAATTTTTTTCACAGCAGGGGGGTCTCACCCCTCCCCTTTCATCCCTCATTGCTCCCTAGCAGCTCACCAAAGAGTAAGAACATTTAACAGTGTCCTTGTTGATCTGATAACAGAGTTAAGGGGAAAAATATTTATTTGATTATATTAAATATTTCCAATATGCTGGTGGAATGGACACTAGATGGTCCATTCATCAGGGTATTTCTGCAGCTCAAGGGCAGTTTTAAAAATGGAGCTACAGATGGATTCCCTGGCCAAAATGATACAAAATGTGTTAATGGAACCAAAACGATGTCCAAAGGTATACAAAAAAGGTAAGAGCAGCATTACATGTATCTTACCACTCTCATCCAGTAGGAAGTCATCCTGGTAGCGGAACTTCTCCGGTCCACAGGCAATGAATATGTCGTCCTCACCAAAGAAGTCTTGGAGGCACATCACCTGGAAATGTGACAGAGAGCGAGAGGGAAAGAGATTCTTAAAAGGCAACAACAGTGAAAAGTGTTTTTTTTTGTTTTTTGTTTTAGTTTACTATTTACTGAAAAGAAAATACTAGGTTTCTCTTAACTGTTTACCCATATTGATCAGTATATATATATATATATATATATATATATATATATATATATATATATATATAATATACACACATATACACTGACCAATCATAACATTATGACCACCACCTTGTTTCTACGCTCATTGTCCTACTATTGTCCTACTATTTGGGTGGTGGATCATTCTCAGCACTGCAGTAAAACTGATGTGGTGGTAGTGTGTTAGTGTGTGCTGCGCTGGTACGAGTGGATCAGACACAGCAGTGCTACTGGAGTTTTTAAACACCTCAGTGTCACTGCTGGACTGAGAATAGTCCACCAACCACAAATATCCAGCCAACAGCGTCCTGTGGGCAGCGTCCTGTGACCACTGATGAAGGACTAAAGGATGACCAACACAAACTGTGCAGCAACAGATGAGCTATTGTCTCTGACTTTACATCTACAAAGTGGACTGACGAGGTAGGAGTGTCTAACAGAGTGGACAGTGAGTGGACACCGTGTTAAAAAACTCCAGCAGCACTGCTGTGTCTGATCCACTTGTACCGGCGCAACACACACTAACACACCACCACCGCGTCAGTGTTAGTGCAGTGCTGAGAATGATCCACCACCCAAATAGTACCTGCTCTGTGAGGGTCCATGGGGGTCCTGCCCACTGAAAAACAGGGTAAAAGGGGGCTAACAAATGATGCAGAGAAACAGAGTGCACTACAAAGTGCACCTATAAAGTAAGTGGAGCTGATAAAATGGACAATGAGCAAAGAGGTGGTCATAATGTTATGCCTGATCTGTGTATATATATATATATATATATATCTGATGTTGTGAATGGAGAGAACACTCTAAAACATGTCAGGCTTCAGTCCTTGCGGGCCAGAACACTGCAGTCATTAGCATGCTGCCTCATTATACACCTGATTCAGTTTATCAGCTAATTAGCAAAGCCTTCATGAACTGAATTCAGAGCATTAGATGAGGGTAAACTCTAATCTCTATAGCATTTTGGCCCAGAAGGTCCCCAGTTTGACATGCCTGTTCTAGAAGAACATGAGAAAAATATTGTACAACAGTGTGAATGGAGAGAAGACCTCCATTCACCTCAACACCACCTCAAGCAGGGTCAAAGTGCAACAGCGACAGTATGGTTTTTGCCAACTTTGGAGGGTGGATGATCAATTATGCAGTGAAGCAACAATGAGGCAGACATAACGTCATGGCTGACCTTTCCTTTTTTAAAGTATGAATCAGCAGAAGGTCAGATCAGCCTCATTGTGCTCTTCAGAAGTGCCTGACAGAGGAACATTGTGTGAAACTAGAAATGCTCCTAAACTACAAAGAACATACAGGAAAAAAAACAATCAAACAGCAAAAGCATGGAATGAACCATAGCAACTATTTGATTTCATACTGCATTCTACATGCATTCTTAAAAAATGGTTCTTCAAGGGTTCTTCAGTAAATGAACCCTTAACATCCTTAACTTACACAATCACACGAAAGCATAAATGGTTCTTTGCATGGTTAAACAGTTCTCCATGATGGAAAACCTGTACAGTGTAGTATTTTGAAAATTCTCAACAGCATTCAAATCAGGAGGTTGGCTAGGCCATGCTATATGGAAACCTGTCTTGAGTTATTTTGGCTGTATGTTTGAGGTCACTCTCTTGTTGAAATGTCCATCTTCTCCCCTTGCTTGACTAACGAGAAGATTCTCCTCAGACATCTCTTGATACACTGCTCCATTCATGTTTCCTTCGATGACAGATAGTGCCCCAGTACTGCTTGCTGAGAAGCAGCCCCATATCATAATACTCCCACCGCCATGCTTCACTGTGGGTGTGGTGGGATCATGCACACAATTCTTCTTTCTCCAAATATGATTAGATTCATTATTGCCGAATAGTTCTTTTTTGTTTTGTCTGATCAGACTGCACTGATCCAAAAGTGATCTGATATGTCATAATATCTTTGTGTAAATTTTTCATGTGGATCTCTGCGCATCTTTTTTAGCAGATGAGTTTTGTGTGGGATGTACGATGGGAGATGACTGTCTCACAACAACTGCTGTATCATAACTGTAATGTTTGCTTGGGTGTAGTGTGTTAGCTTGGGGCTAAAACATTAGCTCGTGGCCAGAAAAACAGATCAGGGCACAGTAAAGCACAGCTTTTGTTTCAAAACTTGTACTTGTGTAATGCTCTAAAACATTAAAAATGGAAACATAAACATATTAACATAAGGCACATTATCAGCCATGATTTTCTGGGTATCAAATCAAGACACAACCACATCATATTGAATTAAATTTTGAATTTTGTGTTGTTACACCCCCTAGTAGGCTGCTTGTGTAAGCCTTGCTCAAATATTCTTATACTTATTTAGCAAAAAAAAGAAAGTTCATTTGTGCCCTGCTCTCCCCTTTACACCACAATTATAGATTACAATATGACAGTACCACAAAAATATTTAAAAAGGTGAAAATATTACAGATTATTGCAGAAGTACTATTCAGCACCATAGAAATCTTCCAGTATTTTTAAGGATTGATACAGATCCTCTTAGTAAGGCAGAGGTCTTCACTTTTTTTTGGAATCACTGTTCGATGTATCACAGGTCAAGCCAATCAGTTACACCAACAGTTCAAGTAACTACAAAATTATAAAACCTAGAACTGGAAACTGGATTCAACATCTGGAATAGGGTTCTGATTCATTTACCTGACAGACTAAAGTCTTGAAAAAAAGGCAAAAGTTGAGATGTCATCATCTTTGATCTATTCAACACCTACGTGAGCATCCTACTAAATTTAACACAAAAATAACTTGCCCTTTAGCTAAGCTCCTGTAAATGCTTTTAGGAATTCATACTTAACAGGCTGACTCTTAACAGCTTATGTCTGGTAAAGTGTAGCATGATTTTAACATGGTGCCATCTAGTGGACAGACCATAACGCTTGACAGATTGAGTGAGGTAAACAGAATCAGAACACGCTGCTGAAATCGACAAAGAACAGACAACTTCCAAATTCAAACGCCACTTCAAACCAAATGGGATTTGAATAGAATTGATGAGGTCACGAAAAATAACAAAACATGCATAAAAGTTTTTATATCCACATAAGCCTAACAACTAAATCTTTTTTTTTGAGGAAAGAAATTTTTATTTTGGGGTGCAAAATGCTTTGCTTGTGGAAACAAGCTGCGACATAGCAGCCCCTATGCACTCCAGTGTCCCAGTAATTAACAGAGGCTCTTTGTCTCTGTGGTATTCCAACTTGGAGTGGATGAGTTCCAGGCTAAAAACGAGAAGAGTGGACAGTACTGCTGGTGAAGGAACTGAGCAGTTGACACAGTGGTTCAGAAAGTTTTAAATAGGGATGCACTGATATGGGAATTTTGGGCCTCGGCTGATATCTGATACCTTCATGTGCACATATGCTGATGCTGATATATAAAATCCACCTGGACTTACATTACAGAGAAATATAACACTTCTTTGTATATCCTCCTCATTTTATTTTTCCCAGGTATTCTAGCTCCATAGAAGCAGGTACGTCACCACAGTCACTTGTATGTGTTTGTACAGACTTTTCTTTACTTTTTGTGGACTGTAGACACTGTTTCTATTGGTTGGCCATTATTAGAACATTTTCTTTTATCTTTTAATAAACAAAAACATTTTTTTTATTTTATCCTTCTGTTTTAAAACATTAGGTTATAAAAAAGGTACAACTACGTAAATTTCCCCAGGAAAACACTTAATAAAGGTGCACAGTCAGACCTTCAAACCATTGTTGCACCCTTGAAGGTACATTTACATTGTTTGTACCATGATGAACAAAACTGTACTTGCAAAGTGCCTTTATTCTGATAACGTGTAACTCGGTGGTAACCAAAATTTGTGTTTTTATCCATCTGAAAACAGTTTTGTTTGATTTGGAGAGCAGATCAGACCTGCCTGAATTGATGGGAGCACTTCACTACAATTACTCTTTTTATTCTGCTGTTTTTGCATCAGTGACCTTGATTGTTCAACCCACTTGGTCATTTAAAATGTAGCAATGTAAATCAATGCGTATGCTTTATGTTAAAAATACTTTGTTTATTATTATGAATGAACATTAATATTTTCTTCTTTTTTTCACTTTTTGTTTTTACTTCATGCAGAAATCCAGGTGGTTCCAAGAGTTCAGAAACCTATTCATGCACATTTACATACAAGAAACACAGAAAAAGTGCATTGCTTGCTTTGTATCTTGTTATATTGGTGATAATAAATGTGTTCATTGTTCAAAAGCTTACACATTTCATGCACCCAAGTCCAAATGTCCAGTATACTGGACACTGATTTTTATATGCTTCCCAATAAAAAAGTTTGTTATTTAGTACAAGCAGTGAACATGTTTCATGACATTTGTCTGTTTTTAAAGTGTCCAGTCTCAGTACTGTCTCTTCACCAGATCACTTTACAATTGACTATGTATGTATTTACAATTGACGATGTATGGACAGGTGCTGTTCTTAACCCCCTATTTTTCATTAGTAATATAGTTTCCATTGTCTATATTTCACTGTGGTGTAAATAATTCCTCCAATGACACTTATGCATTTAGTGAGTTTTTAAAAATAATTCTGAATTTTACCAAAAGAACCAAACTGTGGTGAAAGACTTCATGATGCACTGAAGCATTTTTAAAGGGCTGTAACTAAATCAAATCACTGTGAGATCAGACATTCCCACCTGTATCTAATTGTATTTTTATCTATATTTTGTGCATGCTCTCACAGAGAGACCGCTTTCCCTGTTCTCCACAAGGTGTCAGCACTGCTTCATTTTTGCACATAACCTCAGCCAAACATTGAAACTCCTGTCACAACACAGCGCAGAACTTTAATTTCCTGCCTCTACATCAGACCAACCTCCAAGCCTGATTTCACCATCAGATCATCATCAGATAAACGCACTCTCAAACATCAAACACTGAGCTGTGAACAGAAAATCTGCAGGAGCCAATAAACTATTGCCAAAACTCAATAACAAAGTGACTTTTTTCCATTTTAAAGTAACCTTAAAACAGATTAAAAGCTGCGGTCAGTTTGGGAAAAGACAGTCTGGACAACAGTTTCATAATGTTTGTCTGGAGCGCAGAATCCAAATCTCCTGGACTTAAGTCTGTCCAATGGCTGGAACGTTCCGATCTAAGAAGCTGCAGAGTCATTAGGTTAATCAGATGATTTCTGAGTTTAATCCACATGTTACTTGTAATAACTATAAATCACTACCTAACCGAACACAAAATCCATCTGTAAAGCAAATAGGTCAGGCAAATGAAAGACTAAGACTGGTGTAAAACCGGATGGTCTGACTGACCAGGCTGCTGCCAAAGCTCAATTCTAAAAGCTGGACAGCTCATTCTCCCCTTGAGTCTGGTGACGATGTATGGACTGGAAGTAAACTAGAAAAAAATATTTTAATTCATTGATTATTTCATCTATCATCCAGTATATGAAAAGTATGGCAGAGTGAGGTTAATTGGCACTGTGTTGATTGTCAAGTCCCAAAAGTCTTTAACTCATTTGTGTGTCAAGACTGCTGAATGATATATATATACACCGATCAGGCATCACATTATGACCACCTCCTTGTTTCTACGCTCATTGTCCATTTTATCAGCTCCACTTACTATATAGGTGCACTTTGTAGTTCTACAATTAGACTGTAGTCCATCTGTTTCTCTGCATACTTTTTTAGCCCCCTTTTACCCTGTTCTTCAGTGGTCAGGACCCCCATGGACCCTCACAGAGCAGGTACTATTTGGGTGGTGGATCTTTCTCAGCACTGCAGCAACACTGACGTGGTGGTGATGTGTTAGTGTGTGTTGCGCTGGTACGAGTGGATCAGACACAGCAGTGCTGCTGGATTTTTTAAACACCTCAGTGTCACTGCTGGACTAAGAATAGTCCACCAACCAAAAATATCCAGCCAACAGCGTCCTGTGACCACTGATGAAGGACTAGAGGATGACTAGCTCATACTGTACAGCAAGAGATGAGCTATCGTCTCTGACTTCGCATCTACAGGGTGGACTAACAACGCAGGTGTGTCTAACACCTGGGCCATTTCTTTTGGTCAATTCTTCAGGAAATTTACACACAATATAAAGGGCTACAGGCATTTTCAAGTTATGTAAAAAACTTTTTTTCCGACAGCAACGATGTGAAGAATACAATTCTATTGTCAGAGTGTTTGTGGTTTTGGCTCTATTGTAAGATTATACTTGCGTCTAAGCATTTTAACATTGAGCCAAGATCACTACAAGAGCTCTAATTGTGAATGACCTAACTTCAGCAAATACTGACATTTATGTAGCTGGATTATCCTAATTTAGGGATTAGGGGCATAAAACAGAGAATGAAAACTGTGACAACCAGCCCAGCCTCCTCTACAGCATGTATAGGTAGCCTCAGTAATGATCATATCTGTGTGCATCCTGAAGCAGTAGAGACACTGACGGATGTACAAGCTTCTCTGAAGTGCTTTAATTGCGGTGATGAATGGCAGTATGCCGACAGAGATGATAAGGAGCTCCTGCAGGGTTGTTTCCTGGCTGACAGGAAGCTTTGGGCTGGGCCATACTTTCAAATGCATGAGCCCCTTAAGCTACAGTAGCACACAGTCTCATCCAGAGATGGATCTTTAAATGCCTTTCAAAAAAGCACTACAACTACAAGCATTACTATGTAGAAATTCAGAGCTGCATTCTGTCCTATCCAGAGAACCAGCAGGTATGAATCCAAACTGGAATCAAATCAAACCTTGAGTAACAGTCTGTGTTTAATATCCAAGAACAGTAAAAGGTTTGGCTATGCGGTATCATGCAATTTGCTATTATATGTAATGAAAAATTCTCTCCAAATCCAAATGATTAATACTGGGTTGAACTACTACACGACACTGAATTACACATTTGTAATTATGTGCAAAGGAAGATGAATAAGCCACACTAAAAATGCATAAAATAATCTTACAGAACCTGACCGATTCACTTTAGTGTCCTTTCTCTGCTTCATTATTCATGGGGCAATTTGCCTTCTGCAAACATTTGAGCATTAAAAACTGATGGAAATAAATAATTCATAGTTATCCGAGGTCTTGTATGCAATGTTTACAAGACCTAAATCAGAAACATGTCAGGAGAACATATTAAAGCATAAACTGTATGAAAGATCTGTTTAGTCTGTTGTAATACTTGAATACAATGGGCCTGACTTGTATAAAATATGCAAGCCAAATAAATCAAACAGCTGAAACTAGGCCTGCACACGGTTTTAAATTTTTTAACATCCTCTTTGTCTGTACTGTCCCAAAATCCCACTCTCACAGCGCTCAGCCTCATTTTGCACATTTCTTCCAGGAATTGTCTAGGAAAGTAACATGAACCATCATAGGCTGCCTTTAACAACAATGAAAAATAGAGTAGAATTAGGGGTGATTTGGCAAAAATATAATCATGATACTTCAAGAAATTTTCACCACAAATAATATTTTTTCTGATATCTGATAAGCTGGAAGAGAATAAGTGGTGACACATTTATGATTTTTATTTTCTCAGAAATAAAGGTGGGAAACTGTCACTGGGGCAGTACCCTCAAGGGTACATCTCAGTACCTTTAGTCAAGGGACATAATTGTACCATAATCCATTGAAATCATATTTTCTAAGTTGTGTTGACTCCACACACCCCGTCTCGTCTCCAGGCTTTTTATTTTATTGTTCTGTTTTAAAATATTTGGTTATGAAAAGGCACAAATATGTACTTTTCACCTGGACAAACTTATTTAAGGTTCACAGTTGGACCTTAAAACGACTCTTATACATTTACATTGTTTGCACCTTGATGAACAAAAAATACACCTGCACAGAACCTTTATTTCTAACAATAACAGTGGGTCCTATCTAAATAAAACAACTCACCGAGGATAGAACTATTATAATGCATTTT
This sequence comes from Colossoma macropomum, assembly GCF_904425465.1. NCBI lineage: Eukaryota > Metazoa > Chordata > Actinopteri > Characiformes > Serrasalmidae > Colossoma > Colossoma macropomum. Next base: position 26,171,922 of record NW_023494786.1, read on the forward strand.
AATCATTTTGTAATAGTTTGTCTTCTCCCTCCTCTTGCTGAATAATCTGGGGCAGCGAATTATCACTATAGAAACAATATCACAGATATAGAGACACTGTTAGCAACAGAACTGGTATATTCTTGCAAATGCAAACATTTAGCATTACTAATCTATCAGTCACAACCCTGTGAGATGTTTTGCCAACGATTTGGTTAAACCCTAATATATACAATTTTCCCCTTATTCCAAATGTAGTCCATCTGCCAAGACATGTTTGTTGTTGGAGGTTTGCGTCCTCAGTTTTGCACTGAAGGTATAAGCCTAATGTAGCAAATAAATAATGGAAATTCATCAATCATGAATCAGCATGGCACGCTTATGTCAAACAGCACTGAGTTGTATAGGAATCTCACACAGACTTGCTTACGTAGTTTCTGTCACAGTATGACAGACCGTCATCAACCAACATGGAAAACTGTACACTGCACAGCCCAAACTGGTAACAGACGTCCTGAAGAGGTTTTATCCTCTGATTAAGAGCTTTTCAATCTGTTGCAGATAAACTGAACAGGATATTTTTTGTATTTTGGTCAGTTTGTACAGAATTTGGCTCTAAAACTGTTTCTGTTCCACTATTTGAGAGCACAGGTTACATAAGCAAAGGACAGATATGTTAGAGTGGAGGAGCAGAGAGATGAGCTGAGCATTGATTTTCTCTGCTGGATCAGTGACACAGCAGCAGTCCAGCCAGCCTGCTGTCCCATTGCTGCCCAATCAAGTATCGATCTGCACTCGGCCCTGCCTGCATACTCTCAGGCCAATGGAGTCCACATTTACTGGTGATGGTGGAGCTGTCCATGGTCCTGAATCTGCAGGGCTGTAAAAACACAGTTCTGAATATTTGGGCAATGTTGAGTTTGGAACCTATCCACTGAGAAATCATAGATTTCTAAAGGCATCATCCTGTTTTTGTGCCCATGAGTGATAAAAATAAGGAGTTTCCAAAACTGATGTTCAACAACTGATTAAAAGATGCAGAGAAAATGGGACTCGACCATCAAGACCTGGGAGACTAGCGAAACTGTCCCCATCAGATAAACAGCAATTAAATTTGACCACCCCAGAGTCCAGACCTCACCATCGCTGAATGTGTTTGGGATTACTTGGATTGTAAGTAGCAGAAAATGCAACCAACTTCTGAGACTGAACTTTGGAGGTGTGGAAAAATATCCCTGTAGATTTCTTTAAAGAACTGAAACAAAGTCTTTTGAAAAGTATGGAAGCTGTAATAAAGAGTGGACACATTTTCTGAAACTGCTTATCCTTCTGGGTCCTGGAGGGGGGTGCTGGAGCCTATTCAGCAGTCATTAGGCGGAAAGCAGGATACACCCTGGACAGGTCACCAGTCCATCGCAGGGCTTACATTTATTCAGTAAAATTTAATTTCAAGTAATTTTGGACAATCTGTACTGGTCAGAGAATGTTCAGAGAATCTAATAAATGTATAGGTGAGCTGCTGTTTTTTTTTTTAACTAAAAAATAATAAAAATGCTGCTAGATACTGATAAATAATGATCTAAATTAAACAGGCATACAGCCTGCTTATTCAATGAAGTTGTATCCATTTTTATGGCTAAACAAATGTTTTATTTTTTTCATACATTATTAAAGACTATAAGAGGTTTTATCTAGTTTCAGCACTTCTTTAACCTCAAAAAGTAAAAAGCAATATATTTTCTGATGAAATACTATTTTTTATTTCTGATTTTATTTTTTGCATATTTCCCACCCTTATCCTGATCATTATATAACTGTGACAACCATTTATTTACTTGGATATGGTGCAAAATCCAGAAAAGGACACCACAGGATTTGCAGTGTCTGAGAGCCCTGACATTCCATCATTAGATGAACTAGGCCAGAGCAGAGTGTTACATAATTCCACAAGAAGCAGATATGAGGTACAGCGAGCCCACAAACGCAAGTCAGCACACTGCAGTGACATGTAGACCTATTAGACACGCCCACATGGATTTACAGCAGGGCTGGAGGGGTTCAGTTCAATCACCCTGCACACAATCATCACACCAACATGCTCTGAGCTCCAACAGCATTCAGAAAACATCCTCCTCAAGAAACACAAATTGAATCTTGACAGATGGCGCCTGCTTATGAAATGTTTGTCGATGGGATCTGATTGGCCAAAGTTCAATACTCAGTGACGTGGGTATTGGCAGTAATATTATAATATGATACATGCTAGCATCCCTGTACTATAATACACGATACAGAACAGCAGGCCAGACATAACATAACTGGCTTTTGAAGGTCACATTGAGTTGACTTACAAATCTTTGGGATGATGCCAAGACATACATCCTAAGTTTAGTTGTGTCGCTGGTGTGTTGCAACTGCTGCAAATTGCATGGCAAAACACATCAACTCTCATTTGTATTAGTGCTATGTGATTATTCCATCATAGGGGCAGGTAACATGATGTTTATTGTTCTCATGATAAATGTTAGATTACATATTCATATTCAGTCTTCATTAAAGAAGACTGATTGACTGCAGGACTCCTTGCAGAGAGACTAAAATTAGTCCTATTTCAGTGATTTTGTGCAGTGTGTGAGAGAGAGATTGGTGCTGTTGAAATCTACAAAATGGCAATTTTACAGGTGAAGGAAAAAACTTACTTTATTTTCAATGTAAGTCAATGGAACCAGACTTTTTTCAAAGTTATTTTGGGCCACTTGTTTTGGTCTATTCATAATGGAATTTACACACAATGTAAAAGACAACAAGCACTTTCAAATTAGTGTTCCAGTTTTGTTCCAACAGCAGCGATATATATAACCACTGGATAATAAAACTAAAATATGCTTCCAAAAAAACAACTTGAGTGCAGGTACAGATATAGCAGGACAAAAACTACTTCAGTACAGAGTAACTTATAGAACTGCTTATTTACATTATTTACTCTTTTTGTTGCACTCCTAAAGGGGAATCCTGAATGATTAAAACATCAAGACATAAGCAATATTTTGGCTGATAAACTTAACAACTCAGATTTCAGCAAACACTTTCTTTTTATACTACAAACACATGCACATACTCTTCTGTCATACAGAAAAATACTGTTAACACTTACAGTCTAGGTTACAAAAAGTATTAAATCCTTGTTGTAGAGCCTCATTTAGCAACAATAAACTTTACCAAAAGTTAACTGTAGCTGATCATGTTTGCTCAACAGTTTGGTAGAATTCCTGTCTTCAACCATTGGGCCTCACTCACCAATGCCTTCCTAAGTTTTTTCTTAAATTTGTTCTTGAGAAAAATCCTAAGGAAAAGTCCACGTCAGATTCATGACGTGTTGTTAAACCGCAGAACTGTTCGCACCTTTGTGCTCTTGAGTGTGTTGATTCTCTTCTTACTTAAGAGCAGATCTCAAGTGGGTTTTAAGAAGAAATTTCTTCTTAAGAATGGTTGGTAAATGAGGCCCATTGATATTTCTGAGATTCTTTGGGGCGAACAGCTTCTTTCAGATCATGCTAGACCATCTTAGAAAATACATGTTCACAAGATCCAATCCCCAAAACATGTGGTAGCATTTTAAAGTCCATGACCTACTCTTAAAAGAAATGAACAGTTGTTATGATAATATGGTGATACAGCTACAAAACTCTCCAGAGGACAAAAACTAATGTCTCAGAAGATTAGAAATTAGAAATGCTCTCTCAGATCTAAATGCAATAGCAGATCATCTCGTAAACCACCTGTGTAAATCGGAAATATTGATATAGCCATGACCATATTGATTCTACTCTACACAAGAGTCTGTTCACAATATACTACCATATCAATGTTTTGAACACAGCCTTTGACTGTGTTCACAATAGCATTTTGGTATTCTTCAATGATGCACCTCTTGCTGTTGGACAACAAACGTATGCCGATGAGCAAACAATCTGTTTTACGTTGAAAAGGTTCACCAGACAGTCTTATACTGTGATGTATTCATGCATCAGCTAGTAAGACATGGGGCTGGGCCTTCATGGCAGTCAGCCATGTGGCTGTTGAGCAAGTTGGAGGAGACACTAACCTAATTGCTGCAGTCAGCTCACATCCTGTACAATCCAACTCTAAAGATCTTTAAGGACAGCTCAGAGGGAGCCTTGTCTTTCTTGCTTCCTTCTGTGAAGTAAGAGGGAACCCATAGCAGTCAGCAGTTTTTGCATACATTTGAGTGACTTTCCTGCTCGCATGATTACCGGTTACATGGGAAAAAACATCAGTCTCCGCCCACAAACATGATCACAACAAATCAGCAATGTGTATCAATGTTTTGTTTTTTTTTGACAGATGCTCAAATGTCCTCGTGAGTGCAGTCTTTCAGGACAAATCAGTGTCACATCTGAACAGCAAAGAACTTACTTCTGGATAACGCAGGTAGAGACGCTCTGGTACAACAGGATTTTGTATTGATTCTGAGACTCATTTAGCCAGTATATTAAAAAAACAGAAAGCTTTTTTTTTACTGATCTTCTCAGGTCTAAAACTACAAGACTTGGTGTGATTATTTGAGCACTTTATTAGGAACATCTGTACACCTACTCATTCACTCAATTATCTAATCAGCCAATCCAGTGGTAGCAGTGCAGAAAATCATGCAGATACGGGACAGCAGCTTCAGATAATGTCTACAACAACCATCAGAATAGGGGAAAAATGTGATATGAGTGACTTTGACCGTGGCATGATTGTTGGTGCCAGATGAGCTGGTTTGAGTATTTCTATAACTGCTGATCTATGATTTTCATGCACAACAGTCTTTAGAGTTACTCAGTTAGTCAGAATGGTGCAGTAAAGAAAAACATCCAGTGAGCAGCAGTTCTGTGGACTGAAATGCCTTGTTGATGACCAGGTCAACAGAGAACAGCCAGACTGGTTTGAGCTGACAAAAAAAGGCTACAATAACTCAGATAACCACTCTGTACAATTGGTGTCGAGCAAAAAAGCATCTCAGAATGGACAACGCATCTAACCTTGAGGTGGATGGGCTACAACACCACTTCTGTCAGCCAAGAACAGAAGGCTGAGGCTGTAGTGGGCACAGGAACACCAGCTTATTACTATCTTAATTGATATCAAAAGTTTGAACAGAACATAACATAATCCGTGTAAATCTATTTTTTACTGTGGGACCGCAGTTTGAACTAATTTGGTAGAATGATTATATCTATGGTCTAGGCTGATATCCTTGCCATACTGCAAGCTGTGCAACACTACTAGAAGCCGACTACACTGATCCAGCAGTGTTGACTGAATCCCAGGTCTAGGAGAGATGTGATGGCATCAAACAGACATGCCCTGTAAAAAGGGTAGCTCATCCATCTCACCAACATTGTTTGAAATAATCTCTGAATCATCAAAAACATATTTTCCCACATTACTCAGTCAGAGCTTCAGGCGAAGAGCTCATTAAAAAATGGCGAATGACCCAGTGCCTCATAAACCGCTAAAGAGCTTTTATGTGCTAAAGCCTCTTTTATGAGATTCTGAAAGTGTTTACAAACCCTGATTAAAATATAATGATGGGACATAATCACAATGACAGCTGAGAGCGCTGCAGTACAGAGCCATCTGGGGCAAATAATGCACCTGTGTCAGTTGTGGGGGTATTGTACAAGAAAGTGCATACAGGCTCTTTTCTCTATGCTCTGCACGCACCTGTGCTTCAAACTGAAAGAGTAAACTAGTAAAATGGATGATGGGGTGGTTCTCGGCCCACAGCCTGGATTAATGAAGCTCTTCTAGCTGGAATTACCAAAGAATTCAGCAGAATATATCCACAGGATAATAAATGCTCCTACAAGCACAAATAGTGCAGGAGATTTGCTCTTGTCTCTGTCTTCCCTTTGCAACTTTCTAATAATTAATGTGAACTAATGTTACTCCAAAAGAAACAGACAGATTCAAGGTTATGAAATGTATAGTGTGAGCCCAACAAAAAGACAAGTATGGACACTACAACCTACTTTAGTACAGGTCTGAAATGTAATTATACCAGAATTGGGTACCCTTTGTAAGACAATTGTTACTTTAGTGTTACTTTAGTGTTACCTTTACAAAAAACAAGCTAAGGATAAAATTGTTAGTACAAAAATACGGCTCACGAACCGAGTGATTTACAGAACTGCAGTGGAACTTTTTAGAACTTTTTAGAAGTTCGTTAGGCTCTATTGTTTGTTTTTTGATCCACTCTTAAAATGCCAAAGCAAAGTGTGATCAATTGTAAAGCAGTGCAGATGCTTTCCCCAACAAAATATAATCAAAATAAAGAATAATAATAATAATGATAGTTAATAATAATAATACTTAGTATACTACATATATATTACTATATATATATATAGAGAGAGAGAGAGAGAGAGAGAGAGAGAGAGAGAGAGTATCTATATGGCCATGGTTGTGCAAAAGTCAGAAACCTCACCTCAACTCCTAAAAGTTGTTTTCAGTATTTAGTGTGATCACCTTTTGCCATTTTTCCAGCTTTAGTTTTTTTCAGGAGACTCACGTTTTTTTAAAGAAATCTACAGGAATATTTTTCCACACCTCCAGAGTCTTAAAAGTTGGTTGCATTTTCTGCTTCTGACCACTCAAACAATCACAAACAAATTCAACTGTTACGATCCTGGGGGTATGTGGTGTTTCTTTTGTGCTCTCTCTTTCTCGTTCATCACATATCCCATAGGGTTAACGTCTGGAGGACTCCTGACCAGACCAAGTACCCGAAGCTTTGTTCGTGAACTAATGTGTTATCCTGTTGTATAAATTTGCCTAAATACTTGTAAAGCTCTCTCTTTGTAAGTAAGGGGGTGAGTGTACTTTGTTTTCTCCTGGTCTGGGACAGGGAGGACGCTTTAAAATTGTAATTTTGTTTTGTGTTAGATGAGTTTAGTTATCTTTGGTTTCTAGTTTGTTTTGGCATTAGCTCACGCCCTGTTTTTCTCTTCAATAAGCTCACCTGCATTTGACCAGTTTAAAGGTAGACCTACCGGCTTTTTACAAGGTGGTGCCTTTAACTTGTACAAGATAAAGAAATCAATGCTGATAATTGGTCCATTATTTGGTGGTGTCTTGGTCTGGCAGTTGGATAGCGTAATTTTTTCCCTAGACATCTGAGGTTGCAACACAATGATGTCTAGTTCTGGACTCTGGTGTTCTGAGAACACCAGAAATCCCTTTGTTTGATTTGTAAATTTCCTTTTCTCAGTAAGGGCTTCTTCACAGCTACACATCCTTTCAGACCTGTAGCATTGAGTCATCTTCTCATAGTGGAAAGATGTATTTTCTCTGTATCTTTTACTATTTTTTTGTACTTCACTTTTGAAAACTCTTGCTTTTTCACTTATTTTCCTTTGACCTTCCTCTTCTTTATGCAAGTGGATGATATATCTAATCTCCTCAGAAATATCCCCTGAAAAAAATGAATAACTTCTATTTATTTGACTAGAAATTGAGTAAATGAAGGTTGGCCTCTGACATTTTTTTAAAGAACACTTCAATATATACAGGGTATATATATGCCCCCTCCTGTCATTACATTGCTTGGATATTTGCAATATACACAGTGTGGAAATAAGAGAGTATTTTCCATATTACTTGGAACATCACTCATCTGTTCTGTGGTCAGAGATAAAGCTGTGTAAAGGCAATACGCCAGTGGCAAAGTCAAGGTCGTCTGGCATAAATGGATCTCAGCTCTTTGACGGGTATGTTTTGACAGGCAGGGCAACAAACGTCCCACTCAGAGACAGAAAATGGCTCCATATTACATTAAGAACACAATCTGTGTATACCAAATGAAGCAGCTGTCCCTAGTTAAGACACAATAAGGGAGCGAATCATTCATGGAAATGTCCCGAGCTGTACACAAACACACTGTGCGTAAAAGCCAGAGCCAGGAGCTTGTCCTGACTGGCATTTGGCTCATTCAAGGGCCACTGAGTCATTACATAGCTCGACAGCGAGCAATTACTCAGCTCCAGCTACGACTGAGGAGGAAGCGCTGCGGCCTAAACTTCCATTCAGCTGAGCTCATTCAGAAAGCTCTAAAGCCGCAACCCACGCAAACTCAGAAAACATCGCAGAGCTGACACGCTTTCCACCCCCTGAGGAGAAGAGCCATGTACTCTCAGCCAGTCAGCCCTATCCGGCCTTTATACTGCATCCAACGCTGCCTCAGGAAATCCAATTAGCATGCAGACTAATGTATGAGTGTGACTGCAATGGGAGTTTGCAGCTTGATTCAGCCAAGGCTGCAGTAAATATGCAAAAAACCAGAGGGAAAATGGCTGGATTTCAGGCCATCTTACAGCACCCTAAAGGTAAGCTTTTAACCCTTAAAAAATAAATCATTGCTAACATAATTCATTTTTAAGCATTTCTCACTCTTATACTGTAAAAAAGCATATACTGGCAGGCAAAACTGTTTTAAAACTAGTCAATATATGTAATAATTCTCATTTTGAGATCGTTGCAAGAACAATTCTGTTATAAGATCTTAATTTTAGACATTTTACTTGTTTTAGATCATTTTATCTAGTGAAACTGATTTATTTTACAGATAATTTTACATAAAAATAGTGGATAATGTTGCTTGCTTCAAACACTATTTATTAAAACAAGCAAATTATCTGTCAATAGAATGACATTGTCTACATAAAAATATTGAATATAACAATTATGAGTAAAAAAACATGGAAAAATAGGTTATAATAGCCTGTTAACAGTAAAAGAATGTTTTCTTAATGATGGTAAAAATCTGTAAAATTAGTCATTAAAAATACTACCTTTTTTATTTTTTGTGAATTTGCATATTATACTATTTAACAATGACAATAATAACTTCTACGGTTTAGTCTGAGAGTAAGGCAGAAACAATGGGGTGATCCACTATAACCAGCCATAACTCCAATGTCATGACAGCTGCACACTGTTTGTGCTATGAACTTCTCACTTATCCATCAAAAGCACTTAACCATCACATGTAGAGGCCCTGAGTCATCATATTCATGCTCTAAACAAAGAGTGTCTCAAACAAATGCCTGTCGATACATATCCAACATTAATGACCCCCTAATGCCATTCAGAGCTGCTCCTGCTGAAACATTTAGAGCAGCTGAGTGATGAATGTGAGCTCAGGGCACAGAAATGCATCCGACTGCTGTAAACACTCCCCTATAATGGAGTTATACATTGCAAACTGCATGGTGTACTGTATACAGACAGTGAAGAATCTTATTATGTGAAGCTACTGGAACTGTCTGTTTGTGGATAAACATAGTAGCTGCTTATAAAAGCAAGATACAGATGGTTTTGACAATTAATCGAGTAATCAGATTGTACATTAGGACACTAAAATGTACTTGGAAAGCCAGGCAGCCTTTCAAAGACTGCAAAATTCTGAACAATATAAACTAGGAGAAAAATGTAAAAACAATATGGGACAGATGTTCATATAAGTGCAGGAACAGCGAAAAATGTGCATTAATGCCACGACAATATGCACCCACAATGCACCTGAATTTAACATGCAATTTACTAAGACTGCAGCACAATTCACTTTTAGGTATTTCTCACTCGTACACTACAAAAACAAAACGAATATATTGGCAAGCGAATTCATCTTAAATCTAGTCAATATATGTAATTTTTCTCATTTCGTTGCACGAATATTTTTGTTGTACGATTATCTTAATTCAGTTTTACTTGTTTTAGATCATTTTATCTAGTGAAACTGAAAGCTGATCATGCAAACTGTGTGCAGTCTTGCCCACTAACTGTAGAGTTTAAAACTGACAGTGAAATACTGGAGCTGTGAAAACAGAAAACGAAAGTTCACTGACGAAGAATAAGACATGTTATTAATGAACGAATGACATTATTTACCCACTAAAACACTCTACAGAGGTGCAACACTGTATCATCTTCAAATGATTAGCAAAGCTGTTACTTGCACTGTAATAGCAAAATCTAACAAGTGAACCCCTGAGAACATCCTTGCTGACATCACCACCCCTGCCAATCTCTGCTTCATTTACATTTTTTTTTTACATATGTACACCTGTTCTGGGAAGTTTACACAGTTTTATACTGCTTTTAAATATTCTGTCAGCACACGTTAGAGGCTAAACTAAAATCGTACTTTTGTAAGGTACAAACATTCAAACAAACATTCACCCATCAGGTTATTATGATTAATGTGTCAACAATTATGGCATTTTCACTTGTTTCAAACTAGCCTCCTCTTACAGGGATTTTGAGATGGTATTTGATGTTGTTTGAGAGCCTTCGTAGTGCTGAAATTTAGGGGGCTAATTTGTGTATAGTTAAAAATGGAAATAAATTCTGATCTGTCGTTTGGTGAGCAGACTCAGCTCACAATAGTTTTATTACACTGTGAATATTTTGATTCTCAGATTTTAGCAGGTTTTGAGAGAAATGGAGTCCCTGCATCTAAACATTATGCTTGGAAACAGAATATTCTTCACTTATCTCATATGTAAGATGCTACAATGCTTACTATAAAGGTTATATAGGGTGATATTGGTACTTATTTCAAGAAATCTGTAAGTAAATGTTGCTTACACTATTGGCAGATTTTCAGATCTCGTTTTTAATATTATTCTAGTTTTTGTGAATAGCATTTTTGCAGTGTAGTGGCTGTGCCTGATTCCACAGTTAAAATAAGGCTCTCAACTACACGTCTTTTGACAATCTAAGGCAAATTTATGCTTTGTTTTAAAAGGCTGAGGAAAATAAACAAAAAAGTGACCAACATGAGTTGCTCAAATTTTAGTAGACTGAGTGGAATATGTAATAACTCATATGAGTAATATCTGAACTCACTTTGTGTGCGATCCTCTCACATTTTTATACGTATCGTTAAACGTAATCTAAAACTAGCGCAAAAGTACGTCAGGTTCTTCCTCCTGTATTCTGTATATATTTAAGTGACTTAGATAATAGGATGTATTAGGGGTGGGAATCTTTAGGCACCTCACGATTCGATTCGATTACGATTCAGAGGGCTGCGATGCGATTATAAAACGATTATCGATGCATCTCGATGCATCTTTTTTCTCTATACATGATTTTTATCTTCCCACTGTCTGAGGACTTGGTAGTTTCTAAAGCAAAGTATTTGTAATGATCCATAATGTAAATGCATTACGGATCATTACAAATACTTTGCTTTAATTATCTAAAATACCTTTTATTAATAAATCAAATTGAAGTGATGTGGCAAGTGAACTAGAAGGCTCTCATTCAGAGACGCTGCTGCCACTCATCTGCGATAAAATGCGCTGTTACCCTGAAATAAGATCCAGTGGCAATGGGTGTCCACGCAGTACGTTACAGCCACCCTTTTGGTCTCGTTGTAGAGAGTGGGGGGTTATTTTCGAGACTGGACGCTGAATCTCGGCTCCAAAGTGTGCAGCAGAGCGCGAAAGCCCTGGTTCTCAACGACTGAGAACAGACAGCAGACAGCAGGTCACATAGCCCCGAGGTCTGGCCTCGCCAGTAGCGAACGAAAAAACAGATTAAGACGAACATTTGGAGGACTTATTCGCATTTAGAAGCAGCGCGGTTGGTTAAATCTGCTGAGAGACTGTCTTTCTCTAAAAAGTTGTGAAAATTAACTCGCTTCTCTTTCGTATTTTCCCGTTCCACCTTAAATGGTGCCGCATTTACATTCGGCGCCTAAGGCAGAATTTAAGGTGGAAAAGGAAAATTAGAACGAGAAACTGGCGAATGAGAAGCGACTTCAGCCTCGTAAAACAGCCGGACGCTAAGACATTTTACAAGAAACTCTTCTAGTTTTGAAGAAAGGTTTTCTGGCGGAGATGGGAGGAAAGCGGCTAAAGCTAAAGCTTAAAGCAGAGCGAAGTAAATCTGCGCTCTCGTTTATATTTTTAGCCCATACTACGACATTTACACATACTGAGACATACTGGGCATTACATGTTGTGGCTCCAAAGGTGGTTTGACTTCGTTGAAAGGCAAAATGGCTCTTCTTATCATGTGTGTTGTGACTCCTGACCTAACCTGTTTTTGTTATGTGGCGCCACAGACTGTCCAGGCGCTGCACTTACCCACTTCCAGTTCAGCCTTTTGCGTTCCGTCAACATTACGTTACAAATTAAATATTTAGAAAATCGATTTTTGACGTTGAATGAATCGATTCAGAATCGTTCACGTCCGCATCGCGATGCATCTAAGAATCGAGTTTTTCCCGCACCCCTAGGATGTATTGTTTTAGGCCCCTGCTGACTTATCTTTATATATGTATGTATGTATGTATGTGTGTATTTATTCATTTATATTTAATTATGATTACACTATTTATTTATGTGTAATTTATGTCGTATACTCCCTGAATGTTACTATGGGAGGTGGGAGGGGGGTCTTTATCAGTCTGAATGTGTCTCTGTAGCGAATTGTTAATGCTGTATTAACAAACTCAGAAATAAACTTGGTTCAAAATGTATTAATTTATTAATTTGCATCAGGTTGTTACCAAAAAGACTGACCATAAATAGGTGTGTCTATTAGGCTCTGTTTTTACTGGAAAACTCTATATCTATATCACCATGCAAACTGCCCAAATAATCACTGTTGATTCACTGATTATATTTTTTAATCGATTAATCGTGTTAAATCCTTAGAGTAAAAGCATCAAAATACACTACAGCATGACTGAGCTCAGATCATTCACAACGTGCCATCCAGAAATTGCTTTGCACCTCAGTGAAAGCCGGTAGGCCTGCGACATCACCACTACTGCACCCCCTCTGCAGCAGAGGCTGTTTCCTAGCAACCAGCTCCGGCAACCTCATCGTCATGGAAACAGACAGAGGCCTTTAAAAAAAGGGAAAAAGGTTGCTAATGTTTCTTTGAAATGGTACCAATATAGCAGACAGAAGAAAGTCTATAAATAGGGAAAGATGGCTGATGGTTAACAAGATTGTAAAGTAGGCGTGTGTTACCTATTAGACTCCTTCTTTCCTTTTCTTTTCTTTTCTTTTCTTTCCAGGCTGCTTTCCTCATTACTGCCACTGAAGCAACACTGTAGGCATCTCTCAAACGATTAGCAAAGCTGTTACTTGCACTGTAATGGCAAAATCCAACAAGTGAATCCCTGAGAACATCCTCTCTGACATCACCACCCCTGCCAATCTCTGCTTCACTCACTCTTTATCTCTTGGATGTCGCTCAGTCTAGACGCAGAAATCCTCTTAAATTTTCCTAAGACAAAATGAAAATGCTTGGAGATGCAATATTTTTTGGACATCCATCAAATCTGCTGAGATAAATGCCAGTGGACTCGATTAAGATGTGAAAGTCCAGCATGTTTGAGTGTTCACAGTAGGGCTTGACACATATATCTTTTGGATGATAAAATCAGCCAACATTTCAGTTCCACAGATTTACTGGGATCAGCAGAAATCCTGCCCTATAAAGCCTGATTATAACTCTTTAAATGTTATATAAGAAAACCATGTTCAGCAATGTGATTATGTTTATTATAAACAACCAAAAGGTCAGCAACTAAATAACTTACTTTATTAATACAGGGCCTTGTTTGACCTTTACATGAAAATATGGAAGCCATGCATCCCTTCAAGACAGCAGCGGTTTGTGCTTGAGTGTGTGGCACTATATGAATGGACGGAATAATTATTATTATTGTTATTGTTACTAAATAGCCCATATCACAGAAAAACAGATTTTCATTTCTTACTTGAAATAAGATATAGTATATAAAACATTGTTAAAGTTTTAAAATGTACCATTTAGACCATTCAGTCCATACAGTCCATACATGGAGCCTGAGCTGCAAAAACAGCCAATTTGGAATTCATTGTTTTTGTGATGTCACAAAAATGGACACACTTACACATATCCGCCTATTCAGCCTACAGCAGTTTAGCCACACCCATTCACGCTGACGTTACAAGGAGTGTTTCAGGCTGGACCACATTTTTGAATATAGCACGCTAAAGGACAGCCAATCGGAATAGTGGTCATTACATATATCAGTTTCAAAGTCACAGTAACAAAATTATCCTGTTTCACTTCAGGAATAAAAACTGCTTTTGATACAAAAAACTACAAAACCCCATAAGTGGACCTCAGTGGGGAAGAAAATAAAATACAAGAAAAATGTAGGATACAGGCCTTTTAAAACTCCATATTTACCTCTTTCTGCAGGCCATTCTGTCAGCGGAGTGGAAATAGGCTACTATGATACTTTTAATCAATATAATCAAATAATATATTTTTACCTATAACTCTGTTATCAGAGTAACTAGGACACCATTGACTGTCTGTGTTTTGAAATGTTGTGACTCTGTGTTGAGCTGCTAGTGAGCAATGAGAGGTGAAAGGGGAGGGGTGAGAACCTCCTGCAGTGAAAACAAAACTGTCTATAATGTCGTGTACAACTCATTGTGTATACAATAAAAAAGGAGCATTTAAACACAAAAACACTTGTATAGATGTTGACTTGATGCTCATCTCCAAAATGAAAATCATGCACATTTCCATCATACAAATATATTCCATCAAAATTACTAAAAAAATTGCCTAGACCAACCGAGGGACCTCCAAACAGGCAGAAACTGCATTTTACGGCTTTCTTGAAAAGATGTTAAATTATATAGGCTCAAAGCATCAAAACTTTTAGCACCTTAAAATCCGTATCGGTAACAAAAACTCATATAGGTCATGCTCTCTGAAAGGAAAATGGAATATATCTCAACTTGCCAATATTTTCCGAAATGTAAATAGAATATGTCGGAATATGTTTACATTATATTTCATTTGTAGTGCAGCAAATAAGGACAGGCAGAGAGAGTGATGAAGCCACAGGCCTGTGGTGACAGCAGGTAACTGCTCAGCCTTTCCTGTGGAGAAATGGAAAGGTCACTCTCCCTGTCAGCACTCACAATATGGCTGCCACCCTTTGGCTGACCCCTTCTCTTCTCTCTGTCCCGGTGTCTTGTTCTGTCTCTCTATCCTCTCTCACCTTTTCCTGCGAATTTGAGCTGCTCTGATGCAAATGTAGAGACCCTCTGCTTCTAAATATGGCCTCACAGAATATCTCCCAAACGGCTGGAGAAAAGCAGGACACGTTTGAGGAGGAAAAGAGGAGAAAGCGAGGACACCAGTTTAGCGCTGGTCTGTCAGTGAAGGGGGAACAGTGTGACCTGTTTGGGTTGATGATGATGACGCATGAACAGCCTCACCTCTGAGAAACCAGGCCACACGTCTGAAATGCGTATTTTAATTCTGAGCAGGAGCGCCACAAAGATTTCAGAGATTCAGATTCAGAGTTGGAGATCAAACAAATGTTTGTTGATTTTGCTTTGTAACCTCAATACAAAAAGCTAGGGTCACTTCAATGGATGTGTGGATGTGCTGGTTATGTAAGTGGCTGGCAAATGAACTGGATTGAAAGCTGACAGCATATATTCTCACCAGTCAATAGGAAATCAAACACTCTGCAAAACGGTTTTAACAAATGCACAGAGCACAGGGGTGTAAAACTGCATCGATGCATATGAAGGTGGCAATTCAACAATTTTGGAACGTAAGAAGACTAGATTATAATATACAGTTATATAGTAATGTACACTAAAGTGAGCGCTTCTTTTTTGGCCAAAATAAAACTATAAGGCTATTTTTAAACATAAAAAAACTAAAAAAACACTTGGTCCATTGTCTGTATTCCACTACTGTTATAAATCTTCCAGTCACAGTTATTTATTCAGTGCACTTTTAATACTGAGTTGCACACTCTTAAAAAGTAGGGTTCTTTAAGTGTTCTCTAGTAAAAGGAATGGTTCTATTTATAACTGTGAGGTCTATATAGAACCATTCTTTGCATGGTGAAATGATTCTTCAGATTGATGGAGAATGTGTTGTACATGGTTCTTTTTTAAAATGGGTTCTATAAAGCACCGAAAAATGTTTCTTCTATTGTTACAAGCTTGAAATCATTCCAATAGCAGAACACTTTTTGGTGGTATATAGAACCCTTTTCAAAAAGGTTCTATATAGAACCATCTACAGCACGTTCTCCATCAATCTGAAAAAACATTTCACTATGCAAAGAACCTTTTGTTATGCAAGGGGTTTCTTTACTGTAGAACCTTCGAAGAACCATCATTTTCATGAGTGTACTGCACAGGACGGTTTTTTCAGTCCCGCTCCCTCAAGATTTCATCCCATTCCTGCCCACTTCTGAAACATTTGTCCCATCCCCAGCCGCAACTGAAATATTGGTTCTGCTCCTGCCTGCACAGTTCCATCAAGGCGAACTTTTCAAAAGGGTTCTATATAGAACCATCTACAGAACATTCTCCATCAATCTGAAGAACCATTTCACTACGCAAAGAACCTTTCATTATGCAAGGGGTTCTATATAGAACCATTTTCTTTACTGTAGAACCTTCGAAGAACCATCATTTTCAAGAGTGTACTGCACAGGGCTGTTTTTTGAGTCCCGCTCCCTCAAGATTTCATCCCATTCCTGCCCACTCCCAAAACATTTGTCCCATTCCTGTCCACAACCAAAATATTTGGTTCTGCTCCCACCCTCACAGCACAAGATGAACTGACATCCAGTATCTAACACAGTCTATTCACAAACACATTATTCTCTGCTGAAATAACACGGCAGTCGTGGTCATCAGGCTCACTGTGAGTAACTTCACCAAACGCCATTACTTCCCAGTAAACACAGAGCAGGAATTAAACCACAGAACAGTAATTTTTGTTGTTTTGCTGGGCAGCTGTGGCCGCCGGACTGAAGCCTCCGCCATAATGACCATCTGTGTGTTGTTCACGTGATCGGTTGCTTCCCAACTCTTTAGAAAGACTTAATTCTTTTAATTGTTTTACCGTTAT
The DNA here is from genome assembly GCF_904425465.1 of Colossoma macropomum. Taxonomy (NCBI): domain Eukaryota; kingdom Metazoa; phylum Chordata; class Actinopteri; order Characiformes; family Serrasalmidae; genus Colossoma; species Colossoma macropomum. Next base: position 26,188,884 of record NW_023494786.1, read on the forward strand.
GATTTTAAATTGTTTATATATATGACTTAGCGATTGTTCTACTTTCTTTAGAGTATTTATTATTTGTGGGATTTCTCTTCATGTGTACTTTGGTCTGCTCCTGCCTACAGTGGGCTGGTTCACAACATTGAAAATTAGATCATTTGTTAATCGAGTCATTGATAATCGAGTCAAATTCTAGTGAGTTTAGATGGTTACACCCCTTACAGGCCAAACATGTCCTAAAATGAAACCGCATCAGAAGATAAAACTGGACTCCTACCAGTTTGCCATCCACTGTGTACAGCCTCTTGACCGCTCCTGTGTCCAGCTTGATGGCATCAGTGATGTCGCTGAGAACTTGCTCAAACGTGTGAGCCGTCTTCTTATTGAGGAGGATCCGCACGGCTTTGCGAGGCTTCACTCCGCTCCGGATGATGGTTACCAGCTTGGGCCGGATAAAGTCCTTGGTCTCCTTGGAGTCCAAGGAGCAGGCCTTGGCGCTGGCCAACGAGGGTGGAGCTCGTGAGGATGCGGTGGTCTTCATGTTGACTGACCAGTTAGGATTGACATTCTTGGTGTAGTCCAGTTTCTTATAGGGCTCTATTGATCCACACACATAGCTTTCACCTGTTACATAAATAGCAACATGCAAGTTAGCACTCTTTCAGTTAGCACTGGGCAGTACTGATGGAATTAGGCATAAGTTTGCATAATAAAGTCTTTCCTGAACACTGTTACTCTACGTTTACAGACCTGACATGTTTTATTGGACTGTTTAGTGCTGTTCTGCTTTACTTAATTACGAAAGGAAACGCTGCACAGCTTTGCAAATGTTAAACAGGATAGAAACTCAATTTCAAGGAAGGAAACTTGATATTTATTTAGCTTTTTAATGTATTTTAAACTATTTATTCTGAACAATCTGAAGCACCCAGCAAATGATAGTACAGTTAACTATTTTATGAATATATCTCAATAAAACTAACACTAAAAATCAATGCTATTCTGTGACACCAATGCCGATTTAGCAGTGCAGACAACGTATCGCCCAACACTGCTTCAGTATAGTGTCAAGGACAGAGAAAAACACAAGCAAAGAATACAGTCTTTCATCTACTGCTGTGCTTTGAGACATTCATCTGATGGGCAACCAAAGCTGGTAATAACAGAGCAGCAGAATGGCTTGAGAGGCCATTCAGTCAAGGTTAATTGCCCTGATGAGAACAAAATCAGCCAAGTCTGTCTCATTTTCACATTTATCATGGCAATGAAAGCACTCCAGGTCTGAGCATGAACGAACGGCTGGCCTAAATATTCCACTGAAATACTCCTAGAAGCAGCTCGTTCATAAACCAGAGCCAAGTACATCTACAGTCGAAGACAAACACCTGCATGCCGAATGGACTTGAATCATTCACTTATCAGTCTACACAATAACATACAAACATATGTAGACAGAAAAAGGGTAGTGTGGTGTTGCTGTAAAATGGTAATTCATATTTTAATGAGTGGTTTTAAGTGGATTCAGTTGGTTCCATATGTGGCCATCAATTTACTGAATAAGAGCATCTGTTCACAACAAACAAATGCAAGAAATGTATTGCTCTAAATTAAAGCCTAATTAATGAAAACAAGATCTTTTCACTTAGTTCAGTTTGACTGATACAGCAACAACATTTTTGATAAAGTTATCAATGTTATTAATACTTACAGGGGAATTCCACTAATTGTTTCAAAATTTCTGCTTAACTCAGCAGATGAGATGTAAACAAAGTCATTCAGATTGGTTTGATGTGAAATGGTTCATTGTAGAGAAGCTTGAGGACCTGGATTTCTTTACAGTGGTGGTCACAACATGGACAACTCAAATATAGCCATTTTATAATATTGCCAAATCCTGTTTGACCTGTATTATTACAATGAAAACAGTACAAAAACACAATATTTGATGTTTTAACTAATGAACATTGTTTTTGTGAATATAGGCTTTTTCAATATTAGACGCCTGCAACACATTCCAAAAAAGCTGGGACAAGAGCATGTTTACCACTATATTACATCTTTTGTTATAACAGCACTTAATAATCATAAGGGGACTAAAGACACCAGACAATCCTGCTTTGAAAGCTATTTTTTGACAGTCTTGTGGTATACAAGTTTTCAGCCATACAGCTGTATGGGGCCATTGTTGTCATATTTTGAGCTTAATAAGACACACATTAACTCTCTCTTTACACAGCCACAACCCAGGATATTCCTTTATTTTGTCATGTTGAAATAAACAGGGACGTCACTGAAAAAGACGGTATATAAAAGGCAGTTGCTCCAAATGTGTGCAGCGTTAATGATGCTTTTACAGATGTGCAAGGTATTCACTAATACTCCCCTACACCATCGCAGATGCTGGATTTTTAACTTTACACTGGTAACAGTCTGGATGGTCCTTCACTTCTTTGGCCTGGAGAACACAACGTACATTATTTCCATAAATAATCTGAAAAGCTCACTCGTCAGACCACAATACGTTTCTACTGAGCATCAGTCGATTTCAGATGAGCATGAGTCCAAGAAAGTCTGCAGCCTTTTTTGATGCTGTTGACATATGTCTTCCACTGTGCACAGTACAGTCCTAACTTGCATTTGTAAATGTCATTTATTGACAACAATTTGTGATATCACAGAAACATGCCCGTTTTTAATGCAGTGCCATCTGAGGGCTGAAAGTTATGGGCATTCTTCGGTGGTTTTCGTGCTTGTCCGGTACGCACACAGATTTATCCAGATTCCCTGAATGTTTTCGTGATATCACGCACTGTAGTGGGTGAAATACCTAAAATCCTTGCAATCGCAAGCTGAGGAACATTATTTTAAATTGCTGGATTTTTGCTGCCCTTTTTTTTGATGTGCCTCAAACCATCCTCACTCATAAATGGACTCAGCCTTTCCTGGATGCTATTTTTATAAGATGCTTTTTGATCGTTTCACTATGTTCCCGTCTTAAATTGCTCTTGTGCCAACTTCTTTGGAGCAGTGTTGCAGGCATAATTTTTAGAGCAAATGTATATTTGCAACAAAAAAAAACGAAGTTGATAAGATACAACATCACATATTTTGTCTTTGTACTGTTTTTGTTCACAAACAGGGCAAAGTAGATTCATAAATCACAGTTTTCTGTTTTTATTTCCATTTTACCTGCTGTCCCAACTTTTGTGGAATTGGGTTTGCAACATAAAATGTATTTGTTTATGTAATGCGATGCTACAATAGTGGTAAATCTGAAACAAAAAGTTTTTTCTGGGAATGCACCTTTGTTTGTTGCTGCTGCAGTTTTGCAATTTTGAGACTGTCTATCTATCTGTCTAAAGTTACCTATTTGATGAATCAAGTGTTTAACCTGATTTAACCTGTGCTGATTGTGCAATGATTTGCAAAATACGCCCTTTTATTCAGTAACTACATGGGAAACAATTTAAAATGACCGTGTTACTATTCAGTTATAACAGTGAGGAACAGACCACAGAGTTTTCCCTAAAGTTTAAGGGGTTAAAAAGTCAGACAGAAGACAGAAGGTCTGTGATCCAACCTTACCTTCCTCCAGCTGTTCCATACTCATGATCTTCTTGGCCCCATCAACTGAGTAAATGGTGCGGACCCCCTGGGGCAAGTTGACATTGTCGGATAAAGAGCGGGTGAGGTCAGCCAGCAGTGCATCGAATGACCTGAACCGGTCCTGGGAGATGGCGTAGACGATGCCTTTGAAGTATCGGTCTCCATTACGGTAGAATCGCACCTTTTTGGCTTTTTTCTCCGAGCTGAGGGCCTGCAGGGTGCGGGTGCGGTACAGGCTGCAGTGGGCGCTGTGAGTGGGGCTCGGCAGCCCGTTGGCCCGGGACGCCCCACGGCTGGACCTCTGTGTTCTGTCCCGTTCGTCAAAATGCTCCAGCTCCATTTCGGCCACCTGGTTGTGCTTCTGTGAGAACAGAGGTGGAGTGAAAAAACATGAACTGTATTATCAGTTATAATACTTTATTATATTTTCTCTCTATGGAGACGTTATTGACAGCCAATAATAACACATATCTGTTTCATTCAGTGGGCTGTTGGAAAGAGGATGCTTTAAGCTTTGAAAAGAAAAGCTGCACTGCTGTGGAAATCGAACATCTTGCAAATATTTCACATTTTTTCATCAGAAACAATATCAGAAAATGATGGCTACACTGCGCTTTATGAACATGGCAGTCTATTGATATGCAGCACACCTTGTCATTGTAACAAATGGACCACACTGACACGCTACACGCTCTTTTGTCGCTATTACTGTCTGTAAAATCTGGCATTTTCTACAGAGACACGAATTCGTCGCTGATTCAGAAGTTCTTCAAGCCCACCGCCGCCCATAAAAGGACAACGAGAGCAAACCTAGAACCTTCTGTACCTGCTTTGGTGGAGACTTCACGTAAGAAGACCCGATCCACTCAAATGCAGGACCAGATGCTGCATCTAACTGTGTGAATAGTTGCAGGATAAAATAATGTTTTGAACTCACTTTCCTCGCGTTGGTAAGCTGCGGTATCCGTGGGCTTGGTCGGCTCCCAGTCGCACCGTGTAGTGTGCGTGATGATCATGCCATGGACATGCTGCTCGGTGGGGATTTGGCTAGCAGAGGCCGTGCATGTGGTGGTGCCTTTGTGCCCTGCAGGCTGCTCCTGGAGAAGGAGGAGGAGGAGGAGGAGGAGGAGAAGGAGGATGGGCTGCAGCTGGTGTGTCTCCCCCTCTCCCTGATTTGCATGGCTCCATCCCCCCAGTTTAAGCGACACCCTGCTGCATTACCCTGCTTCGCCACCAGAGGGCGAGAAGATTCCACTAATGTGAATTCTAATGTGAATATTAGTTTTAATTTACTAGTTTGTGTTTATTAGTTTTAGTTTAATAGCAGTTTATTTGTCTGTAAAGAAAAAAAAAAAGAATACACACACACACACACACACACACACACACATATACATATATATATATATATATATATATATATATATATATATATATATATGTATATATATATAATCATCTCATCTTTTTATTTTATTGTTCTGTTTTAAAACATTCAGTTATGAAAAGATACAAATATATACTTTTCACCTGGGAAAAACATATTTAAGTTACACCACTGGATCTTAAAACCAATGTTGCACCTTTGACGGAACATTTACATTGTTTATACCTTGATGAATGAAAAACGTACCTGCACAGAACCTTCATTTCTAGGAGTGCATATGTGCTTGTTGGGCATCCTATTCCAAAACCATGGCAATTAATATTGAAATTGGTCCCTTGTTTGTGTCTAGAACAGCCTTTTGGAGTGTGTCTGTGGGAATTTGTGCTCAATCAGTCAAAAAAGCATTTGTGAGGTGTGAGGTCAGGCATTGATTTTGGGCTCACAGTCAATGTTCCAACTTTTCCCAAAGGTGTTCAGTGGGGTTGAGGTCAGGGGTCTGTGCAGGCCACCAAGTTCCTCCTCACCAAATTCGTCAAACCATGTCTTAATGAAGTTCGCTTTGTGCACAGGGGCTCAGTCATGCTGGAACCGGAGAGGTCTTTCCCCAAACTGCTGCCACAAAGTCGGAAGCATTTTAATTGTTTTGAATGTCTTTGAATGCTGTAGCATTTACATCACTAAGGGAACTAAGGGGCCTAGCCCAAACCCATTATCCCTCCACCAAACTTTACTATGCATTCCGGTAGGTAGTGTTCTCCTGACATCCGCCAAACCCAGATTCATCCATCAGATAGTGTCAGACAGTGAAGCGTGATTCAAGAACCAACACTTGGCATTGTGCATTTTGATCTTAGGCTTGTGTGCATCCAGAGGCAGTTTGGTGCTCTGTAGTGAGTGATGCAAAATATATCCAATCAACATTTGACTCACTATTTTTACATTTACTTAAATAAAGGATTTAATTGCATTTAGCAATTGGCAACCCCATTCTGTGAGTTTGTGTGATCTACTGCTTCATCAATGAGCTGTTGTTTTTCCCTGAGCCTGAGGTCACCATATCCAGTGACAAGTGTCAGCTATAGCAATGTTTCTCAAATCAGCCCCCAGCATTGGGCTGTGGAGCAGTACATATCTGTACCTTTACATAATCTAATGTTTTAAACCAGAACAATAAAATAAAAAGCCTGGAGACGAGACGGGGTGTGTGGAGTGAATTATGTACAATTACGTTCCCTGACTAAAGGTACTGAGATGTAACCTTAAGGGGAACCACACCTGTGACAAGAGGGGTACTGCCCCAGTGACAGTGTCATACCCTTTTTTCTGAGAGTGTATGTGAGTAATCGCCGTGCAGGGTCGTAAGGGGCTTTAAACCAAACTGATGGGCATTTATTCCATACATTACACAGGTATGGAGGTTTTTTCCAGTTAATGGTGTACTTAAGGTCCTATGTAGGTAGCCTTCAAATAAACTCTTATCAAAAGTGCTGTCTCATGCAAACAGTCTGTTTGTGTCATTGTCATTATTCAACAAAGCAAAATGTGTTTTTTTTTTTATATATATTTTATGCACATTCATAAAACACTTTGTAGACATTTAATATCCAACACACTCTAGTTCATCGTATTTCCAATGGCACAACTAGTTCATGGTGATTGGCCCCATCCTGCACCAACACATGTGGGAATAATCCCAAATTAGGTATGACTGTCCATATCCACAAAGGTCTTGTTTTTATTATAACTGATTTTTAGTTCTACACTCTTTGCAAAAAGGGTTCTACATAGTACTGAAAAATGATACATAATGATGGTGGAACCCTTTTTGGTGGTATAGAAGACCCTCATCTCACTGAACTGTATCTAGAAGAATGGCGGCACAGCGTAAAACAGTTATTATTCACATCAACCCAGAGGGCATCTGCAAAGTCTAAGGGCAAAGGGTCATCAATCAGAAGAGACAGCAGAAGAGATGGTCCATTAATCTACTGATTTGGCCTTGTCAAAGTCCAGATTTGAACCCCACTGAGAACATCTGGTCTCACTTTAACCACAAATTAACTGAACAAAAGGTTTCCACTGCTGACCAACTGTGGAAGACAATAAAAACTGAATGAAACAATATTGACACAGGCATATATAAAATGCTTTCTACAGCTGCAGTTTCAAAGACTTTGCTTTTTAAAGGAAAAGCTATTCTGCATTAACTTGTGTTGCTTCAGTATTTAGTTGGTTGTTCAATTCTTATTCACTGGTTTACCAAAAAAAATAAAAATAAAAATCATGCTTTTTTCACTTGGCCCCTTTTTTTGCCCCTTTTCCAAAGAGCAGGATAGCCCCCCCACCTCAAGAAAGGTCTGATGATTTTTATTCCTTTTTCTCATAGTTAAGACTCATTGGGTCCAACCATTCTTTAGAAGAAATTTCTTCTTAAGACCCACTTACACCGTTTTATGAATATTCTGACATTCATCAATGTTTTCTTATTTGGGATTTGCTCTGAGGTAAGAACAAAATCTACACACTCAAGAGCACAAAGGTGTGAACAACTCTGCAGTTTAAGAACACATCATGAATCTGACGTAGACTTTTTCTTAGGATCTTTCTCAAGAACACATTTAAGAAAAAACTTAGGAAGATTTTGGTGAAAGAGGCCCTTTTTTTAATTATTACAAAAGGAGACAAGAAACCTGTTCTCCTGCCCTGAATGAACATAATAAACATGAAGCACAATGGCATTTTGCTGATTATGGGGACCTGCTGCCACAAGAGGGCACTACTGAAAAAAGCAGCTGCTTAGTAGGTTAAAGTTTGGCACCCAGGATGGATTACAACACCAACACAGACAGAAAAACATAATTACAACACACCGAAACACAAAGCTTGTGCCTTTAAAATCAAGGTTTATTTTCTCAAATAATTACATCAATATGTAACCATGTTAGATAAAACCCTTTAATATATTATAAGTGGTTAAACCTGACTCTTTCACATCACTGACAGTGAGAACATGTTGAAGTAAGTACCACTGAGAGACATTATAATTGATCTGACAAACATCTCCTGGGTACAGACATGGGTTTCCATGACAGTGTAAGGCTGCATTCAGCCAGCAGCCTGTTTTTCTCCAGTTTTCCTTTCCTAACAGACATAAAACTGTGGGGGGAAAACACATTTCAAACATCTTAAATGTTACAAAGAGGATTAAAAACAAACAATGCTCTACTCTCTTATGCAACACTTCTGAAAACTCGCCACGATTTGTCTGTTTAGACACAATATCAGGCCGAGCCTGTAGAAATAGCTATGAATGTGGTTAAATCTAACAAGATTGTGTAAAACAGCAGACTTACTGAAGACAAGTAAAGCTATACATGTTTGAATGCCTGTCTAAAAACCTTTTATGAACTGCTCCAACTCAATTCAAGATCACATGGCTATCAAACAGTTATATCCATATCAGTTTACAGGGCATTAATACAGACTTGCAGTGAAGTAACTGCACAGTAATGTCAGCAAAGGATGATGTTCCATAACTGGTGTATGCAGCAGTTTTAGTAGAAAAAAAATTATTAAGCATAACTTCAAAAGCTTCATCTTTAAGCTATCTCCAGAAAATTTAAATCCTACTCCTTTCTATTTGCTCTCATTTGCCAGCATCCAAAAGGACAAAGTACACTATATCTTCAAAAGACAGCCCTTCTAATCAGTGAATTCAGCTACTTTAAGGTGCTTCACTGCTGACCCAGGTGTTCAACTCCAGACACGCAGCTTGTCTAATCTCCATAGAAAAGCATTTCAAATAAAGTGGGACCCTCTGGAGCAGCTGCACATAAGCCCAAAGCAGGGGTGCCAAATCCTGGTTGGTCCTGGAGATCAACCACCCTGCACAGTTTATCTTCAATCCTAATCTATCACACCAGATCCATGTAATGAAGGCATTCAGTGGCATCTGTACATTATGGCCAGGTGTGCTTGATCTGAACTCTCCAGGGTGGTAGATCTCCAGGACTAGGGCTGTATCCCTGGCCTAAAGCCACCATGACCAAAGCTCACTGGCTAAAGCAGTGGATCTCAGGAACCCTCAGGCAGTCCACATTTTTTCTTTAGCCCTATGTATTGCTAGACGGGTAGGAGCAAAAATGTGGACCACATTTAAAGAGATTAGGTCTGAACCACTGAACCACTGAACTAGTGGGGTATAAAGCCCCTCAGCACTGGGCTGTAGAGCAGTAGAACAGTTCTCCAGAGTGATAGAGCTCCATTGAAAATCTTTAGAATGAGTTGGAATGATGTTTGTGATCCAGAAATGATCATCCAACATCAGTATTTGACCTCGCTAATGCTTTTGTGGTTGAAGGCAATTAAATTCTCACGGCCATGTTCCGACATCTAGTGCCTTCCCAGTAGATCAGAGGGTGTTACCGCAGCAAAGGGGCACAAACTCTCAAAAATTTCAGAAGCAACATTGAACACATAGGTGTTTACAGATTTTTGGACAAATAGTGAAATTTGACTTTGCCTGGCTTCTTCTAATCAAGCTAGTCTTTAATATGCAACATTGCACTCATATATCAAGCTCTGAAATGTTCTTTCCCCATAGTGAGGGTTAAAGTGCTTGAAAATATATTAGAACCATAAAAGACAACTTTTTGAAAAGCTTTGCAAGCAAACTAGTCCGCAAATATAAACATTTCATTATAAATAGAGCATTTAAATAGACACTCTAGTACAGCATTTAGATACACAGTAGAAAGTTGTGACAAAGACAGTATTCATATTAAGGCTCTATGTCATTTAAAAATAATACTTTGGCTTATAAATATAATTTTAGGTGACCTTCTTTAAGAGACACCTGAATTGAATTACTTCACTATGTATTAGTGGGCAGACCTGTTCATTCAGTGGGGAATATGCTTAGAGCTGGTGTAAAATAAGGCGTTAGGTCAGTGAGCTCACACAGCAGCACACACGTACAGTTATACCCTAACAAAAGTAGACTCAAAATATTCTTCATAGGCAGCATGTTAGTAAATACTTACAGTAAGAGTTGTATAAGAACATCTTTGAGGCTAAATATAAGCTAGGGATGTATGTGTAGAGGTCAGTAGCACAAATATCTCAGTGCCTTGATGGTTACTTTGTATGTAAAACCTCTTCAGTACCTTGTTAAAGCAAAACCCTCCATTTTTTTGTCTTTACAGACACCTGAAATAGAAGGAGCTCCAGCGTCAGTTATTTTTGGTCCTTGTTTTTCTCCTGTTGTTTCTCAGTCTCTGGACTCTCTTGCACTTTGTAGTCTTTCAGAATGGCGTGGGCAGTTTCTTTGCCTGTCTTTTTCACAATTGCCTTGATCCCCAGGTTGTCGATGTTGAAGGCAGTGACGCCCACGTTAATAGCGGAGTTGACAGCATGGTCTGTGGCCTGCCCTGCTTCTGCCCCATACCTTAATCACAGATAATCAAGATTAGGTAAAAAAAAGGGATATTTTTCAAATTAACAGCAAAGTAGCAGCCGTTTTGATGCTGTAATAGGGATAATGCATGCAAAGCAGTTGAGCCCACACACATGCAGGGGTCCATTCACAGCTTTGGAGATGTACAAAGCAGAATTAGACCAAATTAAAGAGAAATTGAGGAAATCATCTTACTGTGTAACTATTCAAATTCCATTTACCCAATTTGAAAATGTTCATTATTTCTGAGAGAAGGGCGGTTTGTTTATGATTATGTGGCTCACATGATAAAATACATCACCAAGTGACCCAAATACACTGTCAATCACCCATACCTCTGGTTCTGTTGTTCTTAGTTACAATAAGTAGTATTTTAATAACTTTATAATGTTTATATATTAAGATGATTCATGTCTTGTTATGTAAACACATCCTCTACAGAGAACAACTTAAATGTGGCATTTTTCTGCTAATTTTATTTTATTTGTTGAGTTTAAGACAAAAACACAATATGACATGTGCTATAATGTTTGAACAGGATAAACTTAAGTTTTTTTATTACTTAAATTCAGCAAATAAATTATATTTGTGTATTAAACTATGCAGAAGTGTGTTCTCTGTAGAGAATGTTAACCTATTTTCACTTTGACCAGGGGCATCCAAACTTTAGCCTGCAACTGTTTAATGTAATGTTGTAAAATAGTTAGTTCGTTTTGGTAGCAGGCACCTCATATTTACAAAAAGAGGAGAAAAGTGCAGGAGGACACAGGGCACAACCTAACATGGGGTAAAATGTTACACTGATATTTATGAGATTTATGTAGTTCAGCAGGTTTAAGTAGAACATGGTTTTGGTTAGTTTCATGTATTCTTCTGCAAATTTTTCTCACTCTGAAGCCTAATTTTGTACTATGAAAGTAGCTTTTTCATCATAAGCTGTTTTTCAAATATTATTGAGTTGTGCCTACAAGTCACAAAATTTACAACTATGTTAGGAATTTACACCTATGTCTACTTGGTGCATGGCGTATCGCATGATTTTGAAGTAACGATTCCAATTGCAGTGAGAACTAGTCAGGTTAAAGCAGAGTGTCTACTGGCTTAGTTTGTAACACACTTTTACAACTAATCCTCCTAAACTAAACAATGAGAGAAATTCACATATAAATTCACACATCTTTCACATATAAATTCAAAACAGTTTATTTTTGTACATGCTTATTCACAGATTTATCAGAAACATACTGTAGATGTCACGTAACTAAAATATATTTCATATATTTTATTGAGATTATATTTGTTGTTATATTTGTGGTTAAAAATAAATTTGCCATCTTTGACACAACTGCTTTTCACAAATCATATTTTTTCTATTTTTCCCGATGCATATTTTTTATGTATTTAGGTTGGAAAGCTGGTCTGGGTCAAACAACATTTTTGCTAATGTTACAAATAACCCCCTCCAGTTACAATGAACCTTGCTTATGTGGGTAATTTGTAACCTTGCTGAAAATGAATAACATGTTTATTGTGAGGAGAGATGTGTAGGTTAAAATGATCAGTGTTGCTTTAAAATGTTTTTAAAAGAGCAAAGATATTTATACTTCTAAAATTATTTTTCAAAAAACAAAACGTGCTGGGTTGTGCCCTGTTCTCCCCTACAATTCTCAGAAATTCTCTCTTATTTTGTCCATTTTGGTTAATGATATTCAAGTAATGTAGCAATTAGCTTGTAATACATAAAAGCATTGCATTAAAATACTACTTACTGCACCTTTAAATTGTTTTGTTGCCATAATTATTATAAAGTTGTTTCCTTTTTTGAAAAAACAACAGGTGAAGTACAAAGGGAAAAGGAAAAAACAATGCTTAAAGACCCCCTCCAGTGAAAATCAAGTTTTTACACTTGTTATTGTGTCCATGTGGTGTCTTTTATACGCTAGAAGACATACCATGAGCGAAATAAGTAGTCAATGCCGTGGCTGGATATTTCCGCTTTGAAACTGCAGTTCACCAGTGACAGTCCCAAAAAGGTGGGACAAGGTGTATCATAGTCTGGTGTAGCTATGCGTCATATTTTACAAGCTAAGTTTTGCATTCTTTTCAAAACGATGGCGTTGTTTTCAGATGAAAAGTTAAAGAAGAAAATGTGTATCTTAGTTTCCTAAAGGATCTGAAAATCAGTGAAAAATGGATGCAGTTTATTTGGAAAAATTAAACTGTCCCAGCCAAACTTCCAGAGGAAATTCGGGTTTGCAGTAGCCATTTTTCAGAGGACTGTTTTGTAAATTGTACTCAAAAACAGGTGGAGTTTGCCACTAAACTTATAATGAAGGTAGACGCTGTTCTTTCCATTTATCCTGGGGACGCAGCGAGTACAAGCCAATCGGTAAGTTTATTTTTCTTGTGTTTTATCTGTGTAAAACAAATCTATGAAATCTGTAAAACAAATCTGTGTAAAACAAATCTACAAAGCTGAAGTCAGCTTCTTATTCGCGAGCTTCTTGTTCGAATTTTCTGGTTCCACCTTAAGCAGTGCAGCATTCTGGCGCCTCAGGCCTTCTTGTTTGAATTTTACCGTAACTGCTGCACCATTTAAGGTGGAACGGGAAATTCGAACTAGACAGTTACAAATAAGAAGCTTGCTTCAGCCTCGTAACAAATCTGCAAAGAGCTAGATAATGTTAGACAATGTTAACTGTACAAGGCACACGATGATTCGTGTGAAATGCTGACAGGACACATTATACAACTTCGGGATGTTAGTTAGAAAGTTAGGGCAAACGTTGTTCAAAAAGTTTGTCAGATAGCTCAGCTTACTGAATTAGATAATAGCTATATTCATTACAGCAATTCTGACAAAAGGTAGGTTAGGTAAAATGAGGTTAGCTAATTCAAGTACATATGAAACATGGAGAAAGCTGCTTTCTGGCAGAAAGCCCTAAAGGCAAGCTTCTATTCTACTTCCATTTAAACTACTTTTAAGGCATTAGGGGATTTTTCTTGGAAATAACTTCAAAAAATGTCATTTTGATGAACAGAGAGGTGTTTCTAGGGGCTTCACCAATGCCTGGAGAGGGTCTTTAATACAGTTAGAAGTGGTCATTCATTCCACTGAATGAGGGATCAGTGTGCACAGCTAGTAATTATAAAGGAATGTGTCTAATCAGAAATATACTGAATAACCACTATCAAGTGCAACAGCTGTGAATCATGGACATAATCAGCCAAAGCAATGCTTTAGACGGTTAACTGTGAGTAAGAGCTCTGAAACAATATAGCTACTGCTTCTCATTTGGGGGCTCTAAGATGTTCTCTAGACCCCTAAATCTGTAAACAAATAGAGGGAAGAGAGTGTAAGTGTGCTGTGTATTTTCCATTAAAGGACATGAGTGCAATGCTAGTGAAACAGTGTCAAGCTAGCAAAAGAATTCTGACTAGTATATGAAGATCATATACTACACAGATTTAATCTTGTGTAACTGCATTTGTGAACTCCAAAGATATCTAATATTAAGTTAATTAATATTAAGATATCTGGAAATCAATACTTCCTGAGTTACTCACTTATGCTTCACAGTGTTGACTGTCTCTGTGGCAACGCTCTTTGCAATGTTTTTAGCTGCAGCTTCCAAGCCTGTCCACATAGTCGCAAATCCTGCCAAACAGTGAATCAGAAAGTAAGAAAATATGTGTATCAATGTTTTTTTCCAAAACATTGACCTGGAATAAATGGCAGTAAGAAGCTATTACAAAAAGATGTGTCCCATGATTTGGAATTTGAAATTAACTAAAAATGTCAGGTATATACTTGATTTTACCTTGAACCCCACTTGCAGCTACTACCATGGCACCATCAATATTGGACCGTCCATCCTTGTCTTTTTTCATGGACTCTGGGAGAAGTTTACCCCCATGTTTCTTCACATGTGGGGCCAACTCTCTGCCCACATGGCTAGCAACCGTGCAAAGCCCATCCACTAATACAGCAAACACAAAAAGTGCTCTAATTAAAAGCATTGCCAGTGCAGGCTCCCCCCCACAATAAAGCCAACACTCTCAAAAATGGTACTAAACTGTGCTTTTTTGGAGTACCAATGTTGCTACTGGGGAGGTATCTTCAAATATATATATATTTATGTGTGTGTGTGTGCGTGTATTTGCGTGTCTTTACACCTGTGTATCTATATGCCTGTCTTTAATTGAGGCCTTTAAACATACTAAGTGAATGCTAAGTGAATGCAAGCGATTACATTGTATGCAATTAAAGGTGCAACACTGGACCTTTAGGACCATGTTTCAGTTACACTGATTGTTTGGGACAAAAATGTCCAGTAACGTTTTTTCTGACAGTGTAGGGGTGTACAAATGCATTGCAATGTATAAATGTCAAGATGTCCATTCAACTGCATCAATTTTGAGATATCAGAATCAATTACAATAATATTCAATAAAGTGTGTGCTCATTGTTTCGTTAAAAATACCTCCTTATGAATACCTTAGACTATTTTTAAATGTAACAATCCTCAAAAAAAGCTTGATGTATTGTTGTTGTCACTTTCTGTATTCATTTCCTTTCTATATTCTCTTCACTTTCTATTTACTGAGCAAATTTCTCTCTAGCCATATCTGGGTATTCTATTTATTTTTAAAAATATTTCTCAATACAGCATCTAAATCAAACTGTGGTGAAGTTCAGATATTTACACCCTTAGTAACACACCTCCTACTGAAACACAGATACTGGTTGTGAACAAATATGTTCTGGCTGTGTAAATGGTTAAGCAGTTCTCTACCTAGAAATTGGCTGACTTTCACAGCTCCTCCAGTGGCCTGCTTGGCTACATGGAGGCCTTTGGTGACGGTGGGGCTGACTTGTGTTGGTTTGTCCTCAGGCGTGATGTGTTCCCTCAGTTTGGATGCTCCTTTATGGATGGCCTTCCCTGTGTACTCAGCTCCCTTCACTAATCCCCAGCTCAGCCAGGAAGCCCCTGAGAGGGTGTTATAGCAATGAGATCAGTTTCATGCACTACTTCACACTACTTGAAACTTTATGAACTAGCATATGTTAACAGATTTAGATTAACCACATGTACTGCATTTACAACATTATTTCTAGATCAAATGTGAAGAAAATGGAATGAAAGTCAGGGGAAAAAAATCATGGAGTGTGTATAGAACAGTGAAAGTGTATAACTGCTCCAAACTCTCTCACAAAAGTTTTATAAACAGTGACGTAAGCTTAAGCAGCAGATCAGCCACACTTCTTGTGTAGCATATCTGAATGCTAGCTCTAAACAAACTCCCTGAGAGTTCATAAGGGCACTACAACACACGTTGTCCCATTTGGTACAAAGTACAGATTCAGATTCCACTGACAAACATATGTTGTCATTTACTGGATTCATTATGGCTACTGTACTGCCTGGCCTTACAGGTTGTAGCTGACAATAAGCTGTCATTTTAAAGCCTGAGTACATTTAGAAAAGTACTAAACTGTAAAGAAACTTTTTTATGATGCACTTGATAATTGGACTGCATCTAATTTTAGTTTGAGAAAGATTTTGTTAAACACTATCAAGTATTTATGTCACTTTGTCTCAGCTATAAGGATTCCATGAGGGGGAATTTCTCATAAAACTTGGAACTCACGGGTTGTAAATAGTGCAGTGTAGTTTCTCAAACCAAATAAAAAAGGTACTGCATGTGTAAAAAATAATTCTCCATAGGGCAAACATGCTTGGGGAAAAAATGTGATGTGTGACATGTAACGTGAGGAAAAATATTTTGCAATGTGGGCTATGCTTTGGACCCCTTCCTTGAGTGGATGAATTGAATGAATAGTTATGAATTACTTTTGTCATCATATCTTCACAGTATATAATGTTGATTTTTCATTTGAGACCTAAACATCGAGTTGGACATTCATTTTGATCCTGTGCATGTAACGTTGATCCATGAAGACATAATGTGGTCAGAAAAACTCGACCCAACACTTCTGACTTGAATGATGTCAGGCTTTACAGGGCGACAGACAGCATTGCACAGGCACCATAATATAGTTTTTTCTCCTGACTCAGTAATGCTACTTCTTTCAATTTTAGGAAAAAACCTTACATTAAGCTTATTAGGCAAACCATAATATACTCGTATTGTATATCACAGTATTATAGTATAAGTACAGTATAACATATAGGGGGGAAACCACTGGTAAAAATGCTTCCGTTTGACATCCTTTTCTAATTTAATACAAAGTTTCTCTTTACAAATTCTATTATCAGCATAACAATGTATGTAAAAAGCAGAATCTTTTAAGTATTTGGATTTCAGAATTTCTTATTTATGTAATTATGTTCACCTTTTGATTTGAAGACAGTGCTCACTAGAGCTGGCATGAACTTCACAAGTTTGTGCAAAGCCCTCTGATGAGTAGATCAAACCCAAATAGTCTGAACATGAGCTTCAGTGGACGAAATGAGACTTGTACAAAGGCCTTAACATGGTCAATGTCACAAATAGATTCTTGAATATTTATCCTTCATTACTTCTTTACTTCTTTACTTGGCATTTTTTTTTTGTTTACAATGTTTCAAAACTCTAAAACATTCTGTTGTTATTTACACGTTAAAATGAAAAATAGATCTAATGCGGTCTGTAGATATAATTAGTCCTAAAAACAAACATTATGTATTGAGCATGTGTCAGACTCCAGACTTTGTGGGCCACAATATTACAGTGTTTAGCTTTCAACCACATTTTAAAAATATCTGATTGCTCTCATCAAGTAAGTATCAAGTCCTTTATGAGTTGAATTAGATTAGGGAAAATACTATTCTCTGCAGAGCTGAGGAACTCCATTTGACACCCCTGGTTATCATCTGATAAGTAAGAAGATCCGGAATTCCTCCGTCATTTGAGATATTAGGAGTCATTTCTGTTTTGTCAAGTATAATCAAGTATTTTATCTCCAGGTCTCACCTGTAAGGATTCCATGAGCTACTTTCTCGCTCCACTCTGGAAGGACTTTCTCCTCCTCCTCCTCCTCCTCAGCAGTAGGGGGCACCACCTCTTCTGGAGGCCCCATGGGCACCTTCTGGCCCAGGTTAATGGTATCTGCTGCTCCATCAGATGCCTTAGAAAGACAGCAGGGTGCATAACAGTTAAAACAAAGCATTATGTATTGCTACAAATACTAGCCAGTGCACTCACTACAAGCAAATGGTGAAAGATGAAGATGGAGGATGGGTAAGTGAGGATGGGGCTGCACTACGCATGGTGGCTCTGTGGATGGTGGCTTTGCTCAAGTTTTTCAAATCACAAATTCAAAATTTTCTCTTCTCAAACAACAGTTCTTTGAGGCCTTTGTGCTTGTCTGAGCATGAACAGTCAGTCAGCAGGCAGAAGACTTTGGACAAAGAACTGTTATCACCAAAACAAAGCGAGTGTTTGTAGTTGCTCCCACCTTTAAGAGCAACAGTGACACTTGGCCCCAAACCCAATTACATTTGCATTGTGAAATGTTTACGTAAGAATGTTTGTTTACAAAGCATTTCGCAAGTTTCAAAAAAGGATTGTATGGTCAAAGACAATTATGGTACAACTGACATGAGTCGAGGGTCTTTTTTAACTAAGGTGTTAATGGAAAGCACTGGCGGTGTGACGCACTGATGAGGACTGATGAATCACAGTGAGCCGCTGGCTCCCTTTTCATTCAGCCAGATGCCTGAAGTGAAAAGAGAACCAGCGTTCCTGTCACGCTAAGAGCATTAAGGGCAGCCTAATTAATTAGCCTTTTCCTGCTCTGCTCTCAATCCCCAATTTGCAGCGGCGAGGACTAACAACAACAGAACTCGCCAGCTCAAAAGCAGAGCTAATTCTACCCTGCACTGCCTTCAGGCCCAAGGTGGAACATACTTCTGAACAATGCAAGCAACAGAAAGCTTAAAGGTATTGTAAGTACCACGTGAAGTGTCAAGTGCCTTTACTGTATTCAGTATAAATCTCTTGATTTGACTGATATCTATTCCAAGATATCAGAAATATTACCTGCATTTTTTCAGTGGAAACTTTTAATGTTGCTCAAAATATTAAATAGACCATACAAAGGCACTTGCCATTCAACAGTATTACAATCTTTAGCCTTGTACCTGGTTAAACAAATCTCTTAACCTCTCAAAAACACCTGAAATCTGTGAAAAAGGCAAGGCGTTATTAAAGCAGACAGATGCATTGATGGTAGAGCTGACAGAACAAATTGTACTGTTCAAATAACATTCAAAAGTGCCAGAGACAAGCAGTATGTTTCTGTACTTTGTGCATGTTGTGTATTGTATGAACAGTTAAACTGGGACTTCAGGGCGGGGGTTCTTTGTTTTACCTTTTTTTTTAATTTGTAATTTTTTTTTAAAGCCATTATTGGTGATATCCGACAGCCCTAAATGATAAGCAAAATTCACATGCATTCCACAATTTTAATGAAACATAAGCATAATGAACAATCACAATCACAGGTAATTACGGATTGTTACCAAGCAACAGCCTTAATGTTAGCTTGTTTTAATATATAAAGTATGCACTCAACAGCAATCCAAAAGGGCAGGAATCAGTCTGACATCTAATGATTTGGATTCAGGCTGCAGACATACTGTAACAATGTTAAGGTCCCACACCTGTGGTGGAGTAGCAGACGACCTCTGGGGCTCTGAGGCTGGACTGGAGAAGCTCACCTGGACTCGCAGGTCTGTCATTTGAGACAGGAGGTCCTGGAAGAGCTCCCGCTCCGAGCGGGGCAGTTCTGAGGACAGCACCACTCCCACATAGGAGCCTGGGGAGGGAGCCATCATATCAGGGAACATATAGACTCCAGTGTTGCACAGCAGGACCGGCGAGTCGGTGGCCATCAAGGGGTAAAGCCAGTCACACACCTGAAATCAGGACAAAATACATTCGTGTTGGTTACAAAAGCAGTTTCATTTAGTATTTGTGGAGAAATAAAAAAAAAAACCTTATTATTATTGCTCAGATATGATATCCGACCAGGGCTAAAATATTTGAGAAAATAAGTAATTGGAATTTGTTTTTTGCCAATATTGTGACTGTGTTCTAAATTGTGATCTATAAATAAAAGTCCAGGTTTGTGTGCCAATGAAGACCAGAACATCCAGTTTCTCTGGCTTGAGGCATAAATGCTGAATGTAGAGCACCAGACTTCCAGGTTGGTTGTGTTGTTCATAGCACATGGATGTTTGGTTGATTCTGATTGGTCTCTCTCATCTACAGGCAGTTTAGAAACTTTTTGTTTGAAAGTTGCACTAGTTCACATTGCAATGTCAATATGAAAGCTATTCATCTTCAACCCTGCTCACTACAACTAATAAATATGTAAATGTTTGCATTTATGTATTTAGTAGTAGCATTTGGTCACGTCTTAAAAATCATTAATAAGCAGTTATAACACACAAATAAAAAGGGCAACAGTGATCTGCCGTTCTTGCTGATTGCTTATCTTACTTTGTCTTCTCCATCAGTCAACATTGAAATTGTCAGGTTCATCAGATAGAACAGCTCACGTTTTCTCCTTTTAATAATGTTTTACAACTGTTTACTGTTTTATAACTGTTTAATGATTTTTAAGGTGTTTACGACCTAATTAATAACCATTAATAAACTCATTTTAAACTATTCATAAACCGCTGAGGGTGGTCTTATTCTAAAGTGGTACCGATACAGCTCTAGTTCCCAGTACAGTTTATGTACAGAAGTGAAAAAAGTCTCAAACTCTTTGACATGTGGCTCTGAGTCAGACTTCCAGCAGCCACAGCATTTAAATAATTTATCACTGCATCTCGCATTAGACTTGCAAATTAGCTAGAAGGGTGACACTTTCTTTTTGTCAAACAACTCATCAAACTGTGTGGAATCTAAGGGATTGCTTGTAGATCTCTGAACTTTTGGGCTCTAAATAGATTCTTAGCCTAAATTATCGTAAATATTTCTCAAATAAAAGTGTAGTAAGATTTAATTCCATAATGAAAGTGTAAGTAAATTATTCTCCACAGAGACTCCACCACAATTTTGCCAGGGAACCAATGAAAACTTGATTTAAAGCAATAATCGATGTAAAATGCTAAATACTAAAATGTTTTTTTGTTATCAGAAAACCAACATAAGGTTTAGAGCACAACATCAGGCTGACATTCGATGAGCAAATTGAGAGGACGAGTCTAGACCCCCCCCCCAACAATTTGAGGCATGTGACCAGGCGAAAGAGTCATTTCAGTTGGACAGTCTCCATGTCACACCATTCATCTTATCCCATGACTTTACAGATTAAATTGGATTAAAGTGCAGGCCTGAAGGACAACAACTGGAGGTTGCACTCTCAGTGCGATGACCTAATGTGCAGTTCTACTTTCACTGAAGAAGTGATCTCACTCTATTCAAGCTTGAGAGGTTCCTCACTTCACTTCCTCACTACTCACCTGTAGTATTCAGTGTAAATGCAGGAGGCTTAACTAATAAACACAGTCAAACTACCACCATTACTGCAATTACCACCACCATGCAAGCTTCGTATTTTATTCTTCACAGACACCCTGAGAATGTGAACCTTACTGTACTTACTGTACATGATCATTCTGATCACTGTCTAACAGAACTTAAACCCAGTCATTTCACTCTGATCCCCCCTTCAGTAAACCCAGTGTGACCCTTAGCAGATTTTATGGTCACTGGAACGAAGGTGACACAGCTTTGCCATGTACTGAGGACAGAGCTTTATACAGCAGGCAGCTGTTCATGAAGCTCTTGTTAGTCTAAGGCACAATAAATGTTCTTGTGGAGGGTATTTCCCTAGCTTATTTGTGTTTATGACCACTAATCTTAAATTAAATGTTTGTGTAGTATTTTGCATCTCTGAAGTATCAAATCAGGCATTAGATCATATCATATCAAACAAATCTGACAAAACCAGGACGCAAAACTAACTGAGGTATGATTGTAACCAAGAGCAGGCTAAGTTATCAAAATCCATCTCTGGGTACAGAACAGACATGAGCATTTCTGAGACTTTACACTTTACCCAGACTATGCTGTCATCTTTAGCCCTGACCACATGATGCCATATACCATACAGGGGGTTTTCCCAGGATGAGCTCACTCAGAGAAATCCTAATGGATTGAGAACAGTGAGTACAAGCATGACACATGACAGCTAGGGCACAGGGAACGCACTCATTAACTAAGCCTACAATATCTTGAAACTAGGCCAACTGTTTGTGAAAGGAAGTTAAAGGGCCTTATAAATGGAATCAGCCCTTTCAAAACAACTGTAATGCAATAAAACACTTTATTAGTCTGAGAGGCATTCAGTTAAGATTGAACAAGATAAGTGGGCCTAGGTCTCTTCCACATATTAAATGGAATCTATCCTTAGCTTTACTGTAAAAGAGTACTGAAATAAAATATTCAGTTAAAAGGGGACAATATTAAACAATAAAGACATGATCATGGTGTGATGTGATCTTACATATTTTTTCACTCGTAGCTCATTTAAACACATGCAATATCTTTTTGCATGTACAGCATTCTTTAGCAGAATGAAAAACATTTCTTGATGTCAAAAATAAGACTTGAAGGGAGTCGATACTGAATGTATATTGAATGTATATGCTAATCAGTTGTGCGTAATTAAATATGTAATTACGTAGGAGTGGGCAATATGGTGATATTTATCGTTATTGTGATAATTAAACCAGAAAATGATTTTCTAAGAATATTGCAGATATCATTAGTATTTGAAGAACACCAAACAACTGCAAGAGAGCATAATTAAGCCTGTTTAATTACACTTACTGCAGTGTGTGATGTCAGTTTTGACAGTATTCTTTAAATGTGGCAGTACTGGCACTTTTTTGTCTGTTCCAACTTAACAAACCTCAGAAAAACTAAGCATCATGATGCATACTGTATACTGTGAAAGGTATTGGGATATAAAGTGGTTAGGGAACCAGCCTTGTGACTGGAAGGTCACCAGTTCGATCTCCTGAGCCGACAGTGCGTGACTGAAGTGCCCTTGAGCAGGGCACCTAACCCCCAACTGCTCCCCAGGTGCAGTGGATAGGGCTGCCCACCGCTCCGGGCAAGTGTGCTCACTGCCCCCTAGTGTGTGTGTGTTCACTAGTGTGTACGTGGGTGTTTCACTGCACAGATGGGTTAAATGCAGAGGTTAATTTCCCCGTTGTGGGACTAATAAAGGGTAACTTAACTTATTGCCCACACTTATAATTACATAATTGCATTTGAAAAGCAAACAAAGGCCATAACTCTAAGGGTTAAAAGATTTTACATTACCATATTATTTAAAATCATTTGCCATGCCAGGTGATTTTCTTACCTGAAGAAAGGCAGGTGGTCTTCTGGGCACTCTTTCTGAGCACTCATTGGTGAACCTAACTATTCGCAGGTAGCCCGGATAAGAGGGGGCACTCACTTGTCCATCAGGGGTGACAAAGAAGATCTGCACACCATGGGGTAGAAAAAACAGCTCCTCTCCATCTTCCCCGAGGCTCTGAGGAGAGGGAGCAGAGTTGGGGGTATGACTGTAGAATTCATCCCCAACCAGGGAAAGCTCACCTGCAGCAGTGCCATAGCTAATACTGAGGTGTCCATCAGCAGCTTTCGGGGAGTAGGCTGGTGGTTGGTCACAGGAGATGTTGTGTGGCAGTGAAGGTGAAACAGGTGCTGCTCCTCGAGCTGCTGAAGGCACCTCAGATGCAGCTCCTATGGGTGGGGCGCTGGGGAACAGCTCCTTGGGTGGAGCCGGCCTATCTGGCCTCTGTTTAGGGAGTGCAGGGTAGAGATTTTGAGGGACAGAACCATTGGAAACAGAATTTGAGCTGGTCTCCAGCACTGCTAATCTGGTGGTGATGTTGTCTAGAGTCTCCTGCATCTTCTGCTGCATCTGCCGGGCCGAATCCCAAGAGGAGCCTACACATTCCTCCCCCCGGGACGGCACGCTGAGTGCCCTAAGGAGGTGCTGGCGACCCTGCCGGTAAAGCTCCAAAGCCTGTGCCTTGTTTCCTGCCTCGTCCTCTGAGAGACCCTTGTTAATGCACTCGAATGCCCTTTCATAACCGTCTTTGATGACCTGGAGTCGGGCTCTGTCAAAGGCATCTTGCTTTGCTTTCTCCATGCCTGTGAATACAGTTTTGAAAGGGATAAAGAGGAAGTCACTATTGTTTGCTACAGCAACCAACCACTCCAATAACGCAACTGTTCATGGTTACCAAACTGTGACGATGCACATTA
Source organism: Colossoma macropomum (assembly GCF_904425465.1). Classification (NCBI taxonomy): domain Eukaryota; kingdom Metazoa; phylum Chordata; class Actinopteri; order Characiformes; family Serrasalmidae; genus Colossoma; species Colossoma macropomum. The sequence continues at coordinate 26,212,625 of NW_023494786.1, forward strand.
GTGATACACAACAACACTGGAATCATACTGGTACCAGCAGACAGAGGATATATACATACATATATATATATATATATATATATATATATATATACACATCTGCATTTTATTCATTTTACATTTGGAACCCTACAAAAAATATTTCTCTGTAATGTTAGTAAATGTGGATTTAGTCCCAAACCCTATATTTAATAAATGTTTACGTTTTGGCATTAGCAGATATGTTAAATCGGCCACAATTCCCATATCAGTGCATCCCTAAGGCACATATTATGAGGTTCACTTTGATTTCTATGGAGCTCTAATTGGTTTGGCTCAGATTGGAAGGGCTGTACCAACTCTCTAACAAAATAAGCCCCAAAAATTGAAACTGGAATTTATAAGCAACTTAACAAAAAAATCCCATTCGTTTAAATGTGGGTGCATTTATAGAATAAGCCACTCTCTCTCGTGCTTGTTTTACTCTGACAAAATAAGGCTCACGCTCCCCACCCACTATACCTTGATGGAATAAGCCCTGCCCTCCCCACCCTATTTACTCTGATAGAATAAGACCTGCTCTCCCCACCCTCTACGACGTAAAACATCATGCCCAACATAACACAGCAATTGTGGTGTTACTTTAACGTCATTCAGGCCATCATCACAAAAAAGTTATTCAAACTATGTGGACCAACTGAATCAGACACAGTTTAGCAACAGAGAAGTCTGGCAGCAGCCAAGCTTCAATAAACGTGGAAATAAAATATCACTTACGTTCACATAATTATTACTATCACTAATTATTACTAAGTCATTATTATTTTTATGAGATATTATGTCAGAATTATGACTTAGTATCTCATAATTATGACTTAGTATCTCATAAGCATGACTTACTTCCTCATAATTATGAGAATTTCCTCATTATTAAGAGACACTAAGTCATATGAGATGTTAACTCATAATTATGGAAAACCTTCTCATTATTAAGACTTACTAAAAATTTTTTTTCAGTGTCAGAAACGAGCTTCTATACATCAGGCACTGAAATCCTTTCAGTATGTTTACAGTAATGCTTAACTAAACTAACATGCTGTTACACAACACCTATCTGACTCGATTACAAGATAAACGCTTAAGTAATGATGTGTTATCTAACTTAAACTTATCAGGGCCTTTGATCAAGTTGATCGAGTCATTTAAACACAATAGCTGTCACGTGAAACGCCACTTGAATACAAACCGAAAAATATGCTAGTAAGTTTGCAAACTGACACTTCATTTGGAAGCGTTACGTTCACGTTAAGCAGTCTAAAGCTGGTCTAAACCTCATTTAATCTGTAAGCTGACCTTTCGGTAAAGTTTCACAATGAAACCCATCGAGTTAAATCTTATCTAACAGGCTAGGTGTCTTCTTGCTCGACAGCAAGGTTAGCTTAGCTACCTCAGCTAGCAGTTAAACTGCGCACTTGACAGTTATTCGGCTTTTTATCTGATAAAATACAAATTATATGTGACCCGTTTAGTCTGTAAAAAGACTGAACTCACCAAGGAATGAGCTCCTGCCCAGAAACGAAGAGAGCGGAGTAAAGCTTGGCCAGCAGTTTCTCTGTCCGCTCTGTATCTGACAGCTGAAGGGCTCGTACTGAAATCAAACTCTGTTGCCGTTACATTAGACACCGCGGACAACGCGGCGGGCTTCGCAAATTCGCTGATCTACAAATCTGATTCGCCGTTGATTCGCACCGCATTATGATATATAGATCACATAAAGCCGGGCTGCGAAATAAGTGCTGTGCTGTCAAAATAAGAGTTCAGTTAAAAGTTTGCACACACCTGATCGAATGTATGTATTGTCATATTCTTTAACACATTTTGATCTAAAGAATCACGAGTTAATATTTTGTTTATTTCTTTCTTTGTTTGTTCATTTGCTCTAAGTACAAATGTTTAGCATGTTTGGAACTTCTAACTTTTACAGTTAAAAATATGAGGTTTGCTTTGTTTTTATCACTTTTTTGGTCAGATATGTATTCATTCATACGTGTATATATATATATCCTTCATCAGTCTTTGTAAATTGGCAGGTGACAGACTAACAAACTCCACTTACAAGAGTGCACTCTATGTCACAAGGTTTTCTCAATTAATCTTTGTGTTGTTCCCAATTCCGATTAATAACTGCAAATGAGGCACCATCTTCTGGAGAGTTTGAAGACACATTTGCTTAAAAGTTTGGAATCAATGCATTCAATGCTGTATAATTAATCTGCATGCAGATGTGTGTATAAAAACGATTCTAATATGCTCATCTTGCTTTAAAGAAAAAAAAATAAAGTTGCTTTAGAATTGTAGATGATTTTGCAATGACTGAGAAATCATTTACCATCAGTAACAAAGTTCAAATATTTTTATTTTTTCTCAAAAGGAGTGATCAAGAAATCAAGGCAAATAATATTAAAATACTTTTTATATAGAACTTTTTTGAAGATGGTTCTATATAGCACCAAAAAGGATTCTTCCACCGTTACAAGTTTGACATCTTAACAATAGCAGAACCCTCTATGGTGCTATATAGAACCATTTTTAAAAGGGTTCTATACAGAACCATATACAACACATTCTCTATCAATCTGAAGAATCATTTCACCATGCAAAGAAACGTTTAAGCATGCAAATGATTCTACATACAACTCATGGTTCTAAATAGAACCATTGTCTTTACAAAAGAACCCTTGAAGAACCATCTTTTTTCTCCAAGTATGTAGCATATAAAGAATAAAACAAGAATAAGAAATAAGATGAAAATGCACAGATTTTAGAAAAACTAAACTAAACTAAAGCAATGCTGTGCATGTGTGTGTGTGCGTGTGTGTGTTTGTGTGTGTGCGTGTGTGTGTGTGTGTGTGTGTGTGTGTTTGTGTGTACAGAGTTTGGGGTAGGCTGGTCTGCATCATGTAACTTCCAGTCTGAAAACAAATCCCACTCCAGCGCAGGAGAAGCACTGTTGTATTCCAGTCTCTTCTGCACGTCATATCAGTGCATCCATAAGGCGTGTATTTTGAGGTTCATTTTGATTTCTAATGAGCTCTAATTTAATTGGTTTGGCTCAGATTGGACGGTCTGTACCAACCCTCTAACAAAATAGGCCCGAATATTGAAACTAGAATTTATAAGCAACAAAAAATCCCAGTAGTTTAAATGTGGGTGCATTGATAGAATAAGCCACTCTCTCTCATACTTGATTTACTCTGATAGAATGCTCTTCTGCATGTCACTTACTAAAGAAAAACTAATAACAGTTTAGGGTTCATTCCTTAGTTTGTCACCTGCTGTTGTGCACATAAATGGAGTTAGAATCATTTACAACTGTTGTTAATGCCTGTTCGTCCCTTGTCAGTGAATTCGAGTTTAGTTTGTGGTTAAGTTTGGTTGTAGTGAGTTAATTTGTAACATGCTGTGGTTAGAGCTCAGCCGTTTGCATTTAAATTATGTGTTTGTCTTTATGGTTTGTTTTTAGAATGTTTTACGCGCAGCTGATAAGCCTGAATCTCTAAAACAAGTTCAATCAGCTGAACCACAGCAAGGTCCTTAGCACACTGTGTGCTCATATTCAAAGACTATAGTTGGCACAAAAAGAAATACACCACTAGCTCCAGCATTAGTAAAATGTGATAGCTTTGTGCTTTAACTCCAAAACACACTTAGCCCACATGTTACCCAGACATTTTGCAAATTATGATCACTTCAGACGGGCCCACTGCTGTCTAGAATGAATTTATACAGCTTTTATTTTCTCTTTAATAGACATCCAACAGTCAAGGCCAGAAAAAAACAGAATCTGCCAGTAGAAAAGTTCATCAGTCTGGTCTGATCAGTTCAAATAAGCATCAATATTTATCACCCAACATCAGCAATTAACCTAATGCTAGGCTTTTAAACAAAACTTTGAAGCCTACGTGCTTCTTCAACAGACTCTAAATCATAAAGAGACACTTTAATATTCAGAGTCAGATGACACACATTTTGCTGCCAACAGAGTCAGTTAATTTAAGAGTCCTGCTCTTGTAAGGAATTTCTTCTCTACTTTAAGATGCCTATAAATTTTCAGAGCATGTTTATTTTTGCCTTAAAGCTACAACATGTTGTTGCAGTGAGTGGAAGGGTGCACCATGCATTTGGTTTCAGGATCCATGCACCAGGCTACAACCTCCATCGTTTTGGAGGAAAAGACAAAAATGACTTTACACTGTAAAAACTGTAAAAATTGTAAAAAGTAGAACGTCAGAAGTTGATTTTAAATGTTTTTGAGTTTTTTTAAGGGCACCCGAGTGCTGCAACCATCTAACTGTTGGCCTTATCGTCAAGAGATCCGAAAACTCAATCTCTGGCGATGCCACAGCCATGGCCTTGCGAGTGTAATTGACCTCGCTCTCTCTGGGTGGGTGGGACTCAGCCCTACCTCTCCCCGCAACCACTCAGCTAACATCATGCTGAACAGAACGGGCAGTAAGCGTTCTCCTCCAAATGTGTTGAGCTGTGCAATGACATTGTGTTAGCAGCAGTTTGAAATGTTGTGGTGATGCTTCATATGCCTTGGAAGCCTTTCTTCACCCCATTCATCAATGGTCAGGACCCCCACAGGACCACCACTGTGAGCAAGTAGCCAGGCTTGCACAAAATAAAATAGATAATGACAGTTCTGAAAGCCTTTTGATCCACTTTATTAATAATTCAGACCTCAAGAAAGTCCACAACTTGAACATAACAACACTGCAAAGTAAGGTTGTGCCAACCCCTTCGAATTTGTGTTAGCTATGGTTTACCAAATACAGTTTGCTAAAGCCGTGTGAGTAGAGACCTCTCCATTGACGACAGTTCCATTCGACACTTTGGTTCACCTCGGCTCAGACTGTTTGCGCAGTGAATTGTGAGAATGCATGTCCAGCAGGTGCATTTAGTCAAAGAATGCATAGTGAGGAGAACTTCCTCTCAGTAATGTCTTCCAGGTTTGTCAAACGCTAGAGAGCACTCCCGAAGGAGTCCAAAATGAATATGAAAATGAATCTCGTTTGCCCAGGACATGTAGTTACCCAGATATTCACATCTCAAATGATGTCAGTTTTTTGGGACACCCTGTATATATCTGAGAAAACAACGTGTAGAGAAGGAAAAAAAGTACGCAGCCTCGCTGGTGACATCCTGTATAAATAAAAATAATGCGTGGCCACGACTTAGTAAGGCGTGGGAACGAGATCCTAATGCGTGGCCACGATTTAGTAAGGCGTGGGAATGAGATGATTAAGTCGTGGCCACAACTTAGTAAAGCGTGGGAACGAGATCACGGCTTACTAAGTCGTGGCCACACATCAGGGTCTCATTCCCACGCTTTACTAAGGCGTGGCCACGACTTAATCATCTCATTGCCACGCCTTACTAAGTCGTGGCCACGCATTATTTTTATTTATACAGGATGTCACCAGCGGGGCTCCGTAGTGCTCCGTAGCAGGGCTCCGTAAAAAGTCTACATTTATAGCAATTTAGGGGTTAAATCAATTAACAAATGTTCCCGTTCCACCTTAAGTGATGCAGCAGTTACGGTCCTCAGGACTCGGACTCCACAACTTTAATGCTGTTTTGAGTACCTGATTAGCCATTTCAGAGACTACACTCTTAATTTTACTTATCATATGCAGATTAAAAAGAAACCCCTGCTATCTAAATGACAAAGTTGCTGTAACTTAGCTACAGCTAACCGCTTTGTTAACGGTTAGGTTAGCTACGCTAACGTTAGCTGTTGTATGTCTCTGACATACAACAGCTAACTATTGGCTGACTATTATTATATTCCAGCCGGTTAGCAGGATAGGTATCTGATGTGGTAACAACACAGCTAAGGTTGTTTTGTTTATTTTGACGAAATGTTGCCTATAACGTTTATCCGTTTGCCCTAAGCGGTTGATATTCATGCTGTAACTTGATATATATGGCTAATTAGCTGGCGTTAGCTAGCTTAATTGACGCTACTCTAGCCAGGCTAGGCTCTACGGTTACATTTAATACGTTAGTTATATAATTTTATACTTTAATCTTGACAAAGCTAAAGTTGGCTGCTTATTCACCAGCTTCTTGTTTGATTTTTCCCGTTGTGCAACGGTTACATGCTGTAGCATATTAACTGTGATGAGTATGTCACCTTTAAGGTTAAAGTGTAAACTGGAGAAATGTTTATCACTAGCTGGACAGCTTGGTTATCTCATTTTAGCAAAGATGAAAATGCTGAGATTTTAGAAATAACTGGTATCTTGCTCACTAACCTTATTCCAGCGCAAATATTAGTTAACTAGCTTTTATCTTAAGTTAACTGCTTTTAGCTAACTAGTAAAAATGAGCTGTGATCAATGTTCAGACATGAAAGTGATGAGATTTGTCTGTTTTCTCCCTTCTTTCTTTGGAAGGAGGAAATAACAAATGATGCAGAGAAACAGATGAACTACAGTCTACTTAGAACTGCAAAGTGCACCTGTATGGTAAGTGGATTTGATCAAATGGACAATGCATGCAGATACAAGGTAAGGTGGCCAGTGAGTGTTTATAAATGCTAAATCGGGTCATGACAAGCAGACAACTCTGCATGTAAGAACACTTTTGATAAACCAAAATTTTATTGCAGTGTGCAAAACTGAATCAAAGAGACAGGTTATAACTTTGTATGTGTACAAGGCTCACGTTACAGCAGTAGTCACTAACGCTCCTCCTGGAGATCTGCTTTAATGCAGAGTTTAGTTTTCCATCCCTTCTTTACAGGGATGGAAAACATATATTTTACTTTCAAAAGTGTTTCTTTTCAAAACTACCCTGTTAGCAAAATTTATCTAGCCCGCTTGTGCGTCACATGTTTGGGTTTGTTCTGGCTCGACGTACGTCTGGGTACTCGGCCTAGATCTGGCCCACTTTCTGTAATGCGTGTAGAACTAATGCATGTGGCCCAAATCCGGCCCAACTGCATTGTTGGTCCACAACATTCACGCCAGAATTGGCCCACAAATACAGACACAAGGCAAAACCATATGAAGCTGTCCAGCATCTTGCCCTCTTCTGGCCCGCATGCCTAACATCTGACCAGTAGTCAACCAACAATTGCGTAGGAAAGCCCTGAATCTGTCTGGGTGTAGTCAGAATGCTCTTTAAAGACAGATTTAAGATCCAAAATGACTATCATTACATAAATGTGTATTTTGAAATTGGAGATTGCACCAGAAAATATTGCCTTCCTGGAGAGAACATTGTTACATGCATGAGGATAAGACACTTCATATGATTTAGTCAAGTAAGGATATTTAATCTTGTTTGAGGTTTTAATGGTGACGGTTTTTGACACTCATGTCTTTTATATTAGGCCTAGAGGACGAAAAGACAAATAATTGGAGAATGATGTGCTGTACAGAGCTTTTGAAATTCTCCACTACCAACTGATCTGTATATCTCAGTGTTTCACAAATAAATCAGCAGATGGCGCCACAGCTATGGCCTACATAAGATCATCACCACAGCAGCAAATTAAAGTTCCTATTTGGAACTTTCTCATCTCTGCAGCCTCAATAACACTGACTGAGACTGTGCGAGTGTCTATAAAGTATAGCTTGCGTTAGTGAACATAAGGCTTATTTACTTGTCTTGCGCTTGTCCAATGTTCTAGAAACACACTTGGAGCAGGTGCTGAACTCACACAAATCTGTCAGTGACGGAAGCTGAAGTATGAAGAGTAGAAAGTGCAAACTCAGCTATTCTGCAGTGCTACATTTAGTAGGTATCAGTGTTGTTTAGTGTATCAGTGGCGGCACAAAGCTGGTTCGGTCCCATTCCTATACTATGCATCTCATTAATGCGCACAGTTTGTTGCTTCCATAAGAAAACCTCATAGAAGAAGGGGAAACTTTAATGTAAGCTACTGTTAAAGTTTACTTCCAGGAGTTTTGTGCCATTTCATTATTCAATTTTCACGCAGTATAAAGGACATCTGAGGTTTTCAAATGATACATTTTCACATTTCACAAACAAATAAGCAAATAACTAAATTAATAAATAATGAAAAAGTTACAGAATTTTTATGGCAGTGACAGCATTTGAGTTTACTATTGGCAGGGCAACTTTACATAGCATATTTCATATAGAAGGGCAATTCAAAATGCTTTACATAAAGACACACAGAGATTATGTAATTCTAGGGGAATAGTTTTAGCTGCAGAGATCAGTGAGAAATGATGCTTTAAACTTCTCCTATTGAAACAAAACTCTGAAACTGCTGCGGATGTCCGAGGCCTTATGTTTTGTGTTGTATCTGCTGTGTGCGTTAGCGAGCCCATATGACAGGACTTGTGTTTAGCATTAGTTACAGCATCTGTCAATCAAACGATAAGCAAAATATTCCCTACAGACAAAGCGGCCTATTCAGGCACCCACTTCAGGAAATTTAACCCTTCTGTCTACACATGCTTTACATTTACCTGTTCAGTACAGAACAACACATGTGTTCCAGCATGTCCTGAAGGGGCCCACGGAGCAAACATAAAGTTCATACATGCAGGCATGACATCACTACCTTATGCTGTAGTTAAACCAAATGAAATCATATCCCAAGGCTGCAGTATACCCCAAACAGAGTGATATGATAAATAAAAAAAGGAATCCTCATAAAAGCCAATCTTACAGAAGACTTGCATGTCGTAAATCTTTGTAGACTGTCAGAACGGTATATTTGGGAATTCAGTCTGAGCTGTGCATCTGGTAATGCTTCAGATTCTGCTGAACATGTTTGTGTGTGTGGTTGCTTGTTTTTATACATTTTCCAGATAAAAATGGCCTGGGTTTGTAGTAAAAACAGCCAAAAATAGAGCTAACTTGCATTGCCTGGACCAGCAGTAGGGGTGGACTCTGAAATATGACACAAAATTGTATTAAACACAGTGGCTCTTATTCATCAAAGCTGCATATGATCAAATCTGATTGTAAAATGAGTGCACACAGATTTCACCACAGTTTTGTTATTCATTGTTTCATTTGGCATGTCTGTATGATCAAACTCATGTCTGGTGGGAGTGTGTGTAATTTTGAGTGTAAAAGCTTAACAACCTGAAAAAATTATTGATTTAACCAGCCAATTATCAGTGTCCTCTACAATATAAAATATCATAGTAGAAACCAACAATAATATTAATAATTTGTGCACATGGCAAACCAGTACGAAAAGTGTATGTGGTTGGTACAGTGTAGTGGGTAACACCTCTTCTATGCTGTAGACTGGGGTTCAGTCCCCACCTGGGTAAACACCCTACACTATACCAATAAGAGTCCTTGGGCAAGACTGCTAACACCGTCGTTGCCTACCTGTGTAAAATGATCAAATTGTAAGTCACTCTGGATAAGAGCGTCTGCCAAATGCCATAAATGTGATATATGTATTTATTTTACATGCGCAGTGGTAAAAACAAAGGTTGAAACTATTCTATGTTCCATTTTATTACACTGTTTTTTGTTATATACTATAGACGACAACCAAAAAACAAGGCACAGCTAGTGCTGAAGCATCTCATACGCTGCAATAACAGTGTTTTAATTTATTTTAGGAAAATAATCACACCGCACAATCACATCACCTTAAAAAAATACATTTGTTTTCACATTTTATGCTTTCCATTGGTCGTAATTTTAACGCTATGAAGTTTGGTCAGTAGGTGGAGTAGCACACTCACTGGCATTTATTCTTTTTATTGGTTCCTGTCGAAATATATTCATGAATTAGGGTGGGCTTCATGTAAATGATATGTAAATGAGGTGCTGTTAGGCTGGTGCTTGACTTTAGAAACTGAAGCTGGTTCATTTGTGCCCGAATTTCCGCTCGTTTTCCTGACGTACAAAGGTTTCATGTATCAGATGCAGAGTAGTTTGTACGTCATTAAAACTGATCAAATCTGTGCTCTGTGTTTTACACAACTTGGATGAATAAGGTCCAATGTAATGTAATCTGTAATCCCAAAATTCTAAAAATGGACAATAACAACATAAAAATGTACCTTTTAAGGGTCATACTATTCATTCACACAGTGAGCCGATCAGATGTAAGAATTCAGGATATGGCTCTGTGTGCAGGAGCCACTTTCTAGCTCCAAATAACAAGAGATTGTCTAGCATAAGTGGAGATGGCAGTCCTCTGCTGATTGGCATTAGGGAAAATTGTAACGCCTGGCTTGACCAATCAAACCAGACCTTGTAAGTTGTAAGGCAGTCGTATCTGACCTGGACATCAGTGAAGCTCTTCCAAGTGTTATGACAGTTCTCATCATAAATGCAGCACTGAGCCATTAACATTAGTACGGTACAAGAGTTAGTTTTGTAGTGTTGTAGTTTACCACTGCCGTAGTAATTCACTGAAATACTGATGGTTACAAACTGCAGCTGTTTAGTCCTGCGTATAATCGCACTACAGAGGAGTGTTACTACTGCTGTAGCAAACTTTAGCATTTAGAGCTGCCATTAGTGACACTTTCTGGGATACTCTCTGCTACAAGCTGTTGTCTAATGAGAATACATCTTTTGTTGTTGAAGACGGTGAAATAAAATTAAACTAGCTGGAAGAAGTGTGTCGGTTGGATGTTTGCTGGCTTGCAAGTTAAAAACGTCTACTAAACACGTTTCCAAAATAGTTGGGACGCTCTGAAAAAATGTAAACAAAAATAGAATGCAATAAGGCATAAATCATTTAAACCCTATGTGGCGGAGGGGCTGTTGTCAAGCAGCATGCAGGACGGAGAGTTATCATAGTCATGCCGAACCAGCAGGCTGAATAACTGATAAGATTCACCTGTGTCATGTTTCTGCCAGCCTACCTGAGAAGTCTTTTCTCAGTAGATGAAAGAGACCAGGGGAGACTCAAGAATGGAAAAAAAGACTGAAAAGCTCTTGCGAAAGTGCTCCTTAATTTTTTATGCTGGCTAGAAAGCTGAGCGATTTATGTTTTTCAGAATACAAGGAAAACTCTCCACACCCTGGTCCGGGTGTCCTTACACCTCCCAGCCTCCCAAAGATCTTCAAAGTTTCAAGTTTATTTGTCATTTGCACATCATTTTAGGACATTCATGCCTTGAAATGCTTGTGGCGAGGTTCAGGTAACCACTCTACAGAAAGTAAACAAAGTAAAAATAAAAATACAAGAAAATACTGAAACTGAAATATATTAAATATACACAAAATCTACACAAAGTATAGAGACAAGAGGGACCTATGTAAGGAGAAAAAAAATCCTCTCTGCTATGTACAAATAAATTTATATTAAACAAGGGATAATCTGTCAACAGTATATACATTTATACATTCACACCCTATATTTAATTGGAAATGGTACTAAGACAACATGTCAAATGTTGAAACTGAGATTTTGTTTTTGGAAAAATGTATGCCCAATTTGAATTTGATGCCAGCAACGTTTCAAGAAAGGTGGGATGGGGCAAGTATACCACTGTGTCTCATCTTTTCTTAGTACACTCTGTAAGCGTTTGGGAACTGTGGACACAAATTGCTGTAGTTTTGAAAGTGAAAAGTTTCTCATTCCTGCTTGATATAGAATTTCAGCTGCTCAAAGGTTTGGGGTCTCGTTTGTCACATATATATATATATATATTTTTTTTTATAATGTGCTAAATGTTTTTAGTGTGTGACAGATCTGGAGGCCGTTTTAGCACACGGACCCTTTACTACAGAGCCATCCTGTTGTACGTGCACAATGTGGTTTGGCATTGTCTTGCTGAAATAAGCAAGGCCTTCCCTGAAAAGACGTCGTCTGGATGGCAGCATATGTTACTCCAAAACCTGTATAAATCATCCAGCATTAAAGGTGCCTTCACAGATGTGCAAGTCACTCATGCCATGTTCACTAATGCATCCCTATACTATCACGGATGCTGCTTTTTGTACTGTGCGCTGGTGACAGTCCCCTTTTGCCCAAGGGAAGCAGCGTCCATGATTTCCAAAAAAAATCGGACCCCAGGACACTTTTTCACTTTGATTCAGTCCATTTTCAATGAGTTTGGGCCCAGAGAAGGCAGCAGCATTGAGGATCCTTTTTATATGTGGTTTCTTCCTCGCATGGTGGAGTTTTACCTTGCATTTGTGGATGCAGTGACGAACTGTGTTCACAGAGAATGGTTTTGAGAAGTGTTCCTGAGCTCATGCAGTGATTTCTACTACAGAATCTGTTTTTAATGCAGTGCTGCCTGAGGGCCTGAAGATCACGGCCAGCCAGTATTGGTTTTTGGCCTTGTCCCACGCATACTCTGGATTCCCTGAATCTTTTAATGATCTTCTGAACCGGAGATGATGATAATCTTCAAGTTCTTTGCTGAAACGTTACTCTTGCGTTGTTGCACTATTTGCGCAGTCTTTCACAGAAATGTGAACCCCTCCCCATCTTTACTTCTGAATGACTCCCTCTCTGGGGTGCTCTTTTTATACCCAGTCATGTTCCTGATCTGTTGCCAATTAACCTTATTAGTTGTGAGATGTTCCAACATTTTTGTTTAAGCATTACACAACCTTACCTGCCTTTTGTTGCCCCTGTCCAAAGTTTTTTGAAGTGTTACTTGAATCAAGTTGAAAATGGGCCTATAAGTTTCAAAAAACAATAACATTTTCAGTTTCTACATTTGCTGTGTTGTCTAAGTACTATTTCCATTTAAATATACAGTTTAAATTATTTGGACATCACTGCATTCTGTGTTTATTTACATTGCAGTTCCCTAAATGAACCCTGTCACAACATTATTTGCTCTTCTTGCAAATATTTTTTGTATTGCATACGTTGTGGCTTGTTAAAAATGGCCATGTGATAGAAAACGTTGAGGTTGCACGACACGGTAGGCATTTTGTTATATTATGATCTGTGTCCACAAAACAAGTTTGTTCGGGGTACTCAGGTGTTTCCTACTTTTGCTCCCGTTCACTCACTCTGTTCTCCCTGCTTGCACTGTTACTCTTTTTACACCAAGGATTGACATCTATAAACTATACATTGGTTGTTTGTGTTGTTTTTTTTTTTTACTGTTTTTTTTTGTTTACACTTTTATCCTGTGCTTTATAATTGTATTTATTAATATATACGTTTTCTGCTATTTATTTATTTTTTTTATATTCTTGATTATCTTTTCTTCCTTTTACTTTGTACTGTGAAGCACTTTGCTGTATGAATAAACATTGTTTATTATTATTATTATTATTATTATTATTATTATTATTGTTGTTTTGCATGTTTTAAGATTTGCTCAGTGGTCAGAGGGTTGAGTGGAAACTTTTACAATATGAATCTATACTGGGCAAATATTGTTTGCTCAAATTTGTCCCTAAAGAAAGATTAATTTTTGGTTTTAAAAGCAGTGCATTTTGATACAGCTGCATGAATGCACAAAATCACCGCTCTTGTAGCACATTACATCTCGTCGATTTGTAGTTCTCCCATGGGCACTGTCCACATTAATCTCCAAAAGGCATCTTCAAGTGTATTTTTATGTAATAATGATATGTCCCATATGGCTTAATAATGCGTTTGACATGTTAGAAATGGACAGCAGCAGCTCTATGCCAGGTCTCTGAGCCACTGTGAAACTGCTACAAGGTAAAATATGAAAATATGATGTGTCTGTTAGCTTCAAATAAAATGTGGAACTTTTTCAAATGTCTGTTTAATCTAGAAGAGCCAAAAAAAAAATTGCGTAGTGATAACGTACTACTGAAATCCCATAGGGGCAATAGCAGAAATTTGCAGTGCCGTACTCTCAGGGAAAAAAAGGTACTAAACTGTCATTGGGGCAGTTCCCCTCTTGTCACCGGGGTGGGACCCTCAAGGGTACATCTCAGTACCTTTAGTCAGGGAATATAACTGTACCATAATCCATTGAAATTATATTTTCTAAGTTGTACTGACTCCACACACCCCGTCTCGTCTCCAGGCTTTTTATTTTATTGTTCTGTTTTAAAACATCAGGTTATGAAAAGATACAAATACTTTTCACCTGGAAAAACATATTTAAGGTATACAGTTGGACCACTGTTGTACCTTTGAGGGTATGTTTACATTGTTTGTACTTTGATGAAAGAAAATGTACCTGTATTTATAACAGATTTTTTTTTCCCACTCATTTTTGCTCAAGTTTTGACATTTATTTATGATTTACTGTCTCAGATTTGAGTCTTCACCCCTCAGTAGTTGTGTTGGTGAAGCTTCAGTAAGCTGGATTTGAACCTATGTTGTCAAGCTGTTTTTTTTTTTTTTTTTTTGGCTCGCTAAGCTAGCGTTAGCCTTTGGTACAAACAAGGAAAGCGACTACAACCACATTTGACAGTTTATTAGATACATGTGGAATATAAGTTGGAGACTGTCAGTGCTGCAGTCATTTATTCATTTTAGGTACCTAAACAGTCAAAACATCTGAAACATTATGGCAGCTTTGTTAGTGCTTGCAGTCAAGACATCATAATGCTTATTAGCATTTTTTTGTTTTGTGTGTTGAACCATGGGTTCAAGCTCATTTGTGGCATACACGTTTTTTTGAGAAAGCCTTGTTTTTAATGGAAAAATCTGTGCTATACTAACACATTTGATGCACATCAATTTATATATTTGTGATAAGCCATCCAAGAGGAGTTAACCACTGAAAATTCTTAGTCTTTTATAATAGTAGTGTCTATGTGACATGATGTGTACCATGAGGATTATATGTAGTAATGTTAATACAGATACAACGTGTAACAACGTGACTCTGCCTTGACATTATTAACAAAACATGGAAAATTACTGGCTTCACATTCATTTTCAAAACCAAGATTAGTTTTTTTGGGGTCATGCTTGTGTTTACACATTGGATTGAAGTACATATAGTATGGAAGTGTAAACGTACTCTAAAGCCTTATGGGTTGTATGAAGAGAGTAATGGCACTGACTCAGCCCCACCTTTGTCTTTGGATAGTTCTAATAACCCTAATGTTTCACTGATCTGGCAGAAACAGCATAATGACAGTGTTCTGCGTTCTTCTGTATCGTGCCGACCAGGAGGCATCAGACGTCACTTTTAAACCGTGAGTTTTTTTCGGTGGGTAGCAGAAAGTGTCTTAGCACTTTAGTCTGGGGTAGGGCGTGCATGACTAACCAACGCAACAGACATCTACACCAAATTGGAGCTGCCTGAACTTTCTGACATCAGTCCCTGCTCAGAGTTAAATATTTTGTGCTTTGCATGCAACGTATGGTTCTGTGCAGTGTATACACAAGCAGACAGGAGAGAGAACACAGTTACTCTTAAGTTATACTACAGGCAGCAGTAAAGCTGTTGACATTGAGTGAGTGATAAGCCACATTTGTTTCCATACTTTTTGCATGCTTCATTTGTAGAGCGATCACAGCATAAAAAGAGATTTTGATTGTTTACATGCATAAACACTTGGAAAGTTACTGGTAGTGTACACGTACCCCGAAAGGACAAAAAATGTAAACGTCGTCAAAGGTAAATCATGGTCCTTAAGGGCAACTGTGTACATTGAATGATTTCTAAAGGTACACTGCTTTCAGGGGAAAGGAGACATGTTTGAAACTTTTTATAAAAATTTTAAATAGAAAAATGTTAGTCAAGACAGGAACTAAAAAAACTAAAAAAAAACAAAAAAACAAACAAACAAACTGCATTAAAACATTTTACAATTATATATGTACTGGAAACGTGCAAATGTTTGGAATGGACAATGTACCCAAAAAAGTCAAGTTTAATACCTTTTAAAAGAGAGTGCAACACTGTGCAAATACCAATGAAATCCATGAGAATTGTTTAAAATGGTTTGTGAGGAATAAGTGTGGTTAGAAGAATACAGTTAGAAAAACACAGATTCACTTCCTGACTTCTCTGTGCATTCCAGTCATTTCAAGAACTTGTGAAATTCTGACATCAGCACATCTGATTCAAATTATTGAAGGGTCTTATATCTAAATTCCTCCTAAATGTCTCCTGAAAAATTAATAACTTCTACTTAATGGTCGTTTAAACTGGAATTTAAATAAATAAGGGGTGAAATAGCCCCTGACTGCGCCGCACTGCAATCCAGCCAGTTTAAATCTCTGTGTTGATAGGTGCTGCATCTTGCAGCCAGGGCCACGGCCTGTAAATCATCTGAAGAGAGCTTGTCTTTCTCCAGTGTTTTAGGAAACTCAGACAGGGCTACCACTTTGCTTGTTTTGTTTATCATCGTTTAATTTTCTCTCTACAGTGTCCTGAACTTTTGGATTCTCTTGGACAAGAGTCAAACAGATATATACACAAAAATGCTGGTTCTGTATAGCCAAGTAGCTAATGCTGCTGGGAATGTATGGGAGTGAACTTTGTGCTGTTTTGTAAAGATATGATGCATGAGTGCTGGCTAAGTCAACTGCTTACTGCATCCAGGAAAACGACAAAACTCTCAAGAATTAGCGTTGAGGCAAATCATGGCCACTATGCCTTAGAAATATATTGTTTCCTTATCTAAAGTATGTTAGAAGCCTGGAAGAAATTCGTACAAATTGATATCAGTTAAATTGTAATAAAGCCTTGAACCATGACACTGCACCATCCTTCAGTGGAAAAAAATAAGTGGTTTCAAAGGCTTGCTCAGCTTAGCACTGCTAATTGAGATTTTGGTTTTAGTCTGAACGTTTACCAGAATGTCGAGAACTGCAGCTTGTAACAAGACATTAGGGGAAGCTTAAAACAACTGGACAGCAAAGGCCATAAATTGTATTGAAATAAATTGAAGCAGATCAAAAACACCTGAGTATTGTACATTGCAGTCTCCTATACTGTAATGGTCATGCTCACTAAGAGGCCAAAAAGCCCTCATCATTTAAGTTTTTTTTTTAAGAAAAGTGTGAGAACATGTGAGAACCACTATTGCACATATATGGGAATTATGTTAAGGCTTGTATTCTCCTAGCAAGATGAAGCAAGTTGATACTTAAATTGCTGTCAGGTGATGTTGCCTCTTCTGCCAATATACACTACACTGTCCAAAGGTTTCTAGACACACCTTCTAACTAATTAATTCAGCTAACTAAGGCACCTCCATTGCAGATACAGCTTTCAAACTGCACCCATTCATGCAATCCCTATATTAATGTGATAAAACACAGTTGAACACTGAGGTGAGCTGGAGTGATGAGGCTCTGTTGAACATTTATAGGATTGGAGTGTTGAAGCCACATGAAACTCTGTAGAGATGTGTTGGTGTGATGAAGCTTCATAGAACGCATTAAGGATGAGCTAGAATTATAAAGCTCTATTGGACATTTTTGGGATAAATTGGAGTTGAAGGAAGCTTCATTGAACACACGTTAGATGATAAGGACTGTTGAAACTCTGTTGAACACATTTGGGATTTGGGATGGATCTGTGAAGCTTCATAGAACACATTAAGGATGAGCTAGAGTTATAAAGCTCTACTGGGCTTTTTGGGATAAATTGGAGTTGAATGAAGCTTCATTGAACACATTAGATGATAAGGAGTGTTGAAACTCCATTGATCACATTTGGGATGGATTTGTGAAGCTTCATGGAACACATTTGGGATGAGCTAGAGTTATAAAGCTATATTAGACATTTTTGGGATAAATTGGAGTTGAATGAAGTTTCATTGAACACAGATGATCAGGAGTGTTGAAACTCCATTGAATAGATTTTGGATTTGTGAAGCTTTATGGAACACAATTGGGATGAGCTCGAGTTATAAAGCTCTATTGGACATTTTTGGGATAAATTGGAGTCGAAGGAAGCTTCATTGAACACAGATGATCAGGGGTGTTGAAACTCCATTGAACAGATTTTGGATTTGTGAAGCTTTATGGAACACATTTGGGATGAGCTCGAGTTATAAAGCTCTATTGGACATTTTTGGGATAAATTGGAGTCGAAGGAAGCTTCATTGAACACACGTTAGATGATCAGGACTGTTGAAACTCCATTGAACATATTTGGGATTTGGCATGGATTTGTTAAACTCCACTGAACACCTTGGGGATCAGCTTGGATTGATAAAACTACACTGAAGACTTTGGGGATGCATTGGAGTTGAACACATGGGATGAGTTTGTCATGAAGCTCCAATTAACACCTTTCAGATGAGTTGGAGTAATGATTCTTCACTGAACACATTTCAGATGAGTTGCAATGACAGAAATGTTGTAAGAGTAGGTGTCTACAGACTTTTGAACATTTACAGTAGTATAACTATAATTTCTCTTTAAAAGGTGTGAAATGTCAAAAGTGTTGCTGGCTAACATTTAAACACAAAACTGGAAAGATGGAAAGCTGAATAAGGAGAGGAATGGTGTACCTGACTCCAGGTGGATGCCCTGGAGCTTGACACCATTTCTCTGATCTTCCTCTTAACCTTTTCCCTCTCTTTCACTGTGGCCAGTAAGCGAATATATGTGTCCCTACATGTTTCGCATGGCATGCCTAGGATTCTTTTCTAGGTCCAGAAGAGTTTCCAGAAAATATCAGATACAATAAGTTCTTACTTTTTGATTTGATTAACATTATGTAGTGATGAGCTGGACAGTTTTATAAGAGAAAGTCTCAGTTTACCTCATTCACAAGTTAACCATTTTTCTTTCCAACCAGTCAGACATGAAGAGGGAACAGGGTAATTAGTCAGTCAGCAGTGAGTAAGGGGAGCAAACATTTTTATGTGTTTCTGCTTTTTAAGTTTCAAAAGCATAACAAAATAGGCAAATGGGTCTGGAACAGTACTTTCCTAGAGCTGATGACTGACTAATTATACTGTTTCCACATAGTTGTGACGTATTAAGCAAAACGGCTGCTTTGTGCATTAGGTGAATGGAGATTTTCTACAAACAGCCATCTGTGCGGTCCTGAGAGAACCGGTAGCCTATATGTGGAGCACAGTAATAAGATTAGTATGATACTAGTTTGAAATCTTGCATTAAACTTAACTTTGGTAGAATTAACCATAACTATCTTGTGTTTTAAACTTATCTAGCCCAGAGGGAAATAGTGCAGGAAGTAACCCATTTGTAACTTGGAGTTGTAAGCTTATTGTGAAGTTGAGATATGCTGGGGGCTCCATGTTTTAAGGCGTGAGCCATTTTCCGGTCAGCAAACATTTGGAAGTGCCAGTGACCCTGGTGTTGTTGCGGTATGTTTGTCATGTGTTTGGATTATTTTCCCTTAGGAAACACAAATATGATCTAAATGTCAGTATTTGTTCAGACGTTTTAGGTAGTGTTCAGAGGATAATGATATTTACACGGCAGACCTGTGACTCAAAGTTCCCACTATTTTCAATGATCTTGTTTTACATCAGCAGTTCACTGTAAGTGTAGTTTTCCCAGTAAAGGGAATGTTTTGTTTAGTAGGTGGTCTCATGCATGAGGAATTTCACAGGAACACATGGATATTGCCAAATATGTTTCAAAGAAAGACATTTTCTGGGGATTTTTTTGCACAAATTTAGTGGAAATTTCTAGGCTGAAGTTCTATTTGGACAGGATTTGTTTTACGTGGGGAGGAGGGGTGATGTTACCACAGAACTCATGATCGATTCAAATGGCATAAGAAATCTCAACATAAATTACAGTGATGAGTGACTATTTAAACATCAAACCAAAAAGAGGTTCCGTTTGCAATAACCTCAGGAGCTAACAAGTCGAAAACATGTTCAAACATTTAAATTAATCATAATTTTGTTAAATCATCCATGGCTGTCTTAAGGGAATGCAGTGTGTCATTATTACTGTCATTGGGAATGTAGAGCCAACATTCAGCATCACTGCAAAAAATTACTTTCTTTTTGAAGTGTAGTATCTTTTGCACAATACTGAATTTTATTTTAGTAAACTTGAATGCACAGTGCATAAAAACTGACTTTTAGGACATCATCTTCCAATGTAAGACAACTCTTGTCTGAATGCTACTTAAGAATTTGCGGCTTTACAGGAGAAAGAAAAAACATCCTTAACTTTTAATGTAAGTTGGTCCTGGTTTCCCCGACATAAATTAAGTCTAATCTTGGACAAAATTTCATCATCAGTGAAGAATTACCATTGCAAATGGGAAGCTAGTCCTGAATGGTGCAAAGTGTAGGATTTAGGGGGATCTATTAGCAGAAATGGAATATAGTATACAAAACCATGTTTTGTGACTAATCAGTCCTTCATATCTACACAGGAAGTGGGTCCTTTTCCAAAAGAGACCGCCATGTTGTGCTGCCCTGTTCTTACAGCAGCCCAGAAAGGACAATCCAAACACTGGCTTTAGAGCATGTGTCAGGCCACCGTAGGCTCCATTACATGCTTTGAGAGAGAGAGAGAGGGGTGAGTGAGGGGTATTCAGTTGGTTGCGATCTATAACCTCACCACTAGATACCACTAAATCTTAAACACTGCACTATAAATGTAACAGGATTTTATTCCAAGTCATCTTGCAGCATTTCTGTTGGTTAGTTTGTCAAATGTGGTATGGTAACTGGCATTTTGACAGTGTAAAAAAACAAAAAAACAAACAAATAAAATAGAAATATTTTTCTGACGATTAGAAATTTTCAATATCAGTAGTTCAAGACTAGGTTTAAAGGGCCCAAATCAGGCAAAACCAAATGTTCCTTGCTTTATGGAATAAAAGAGTTTAATGTTGTATGCAGACATTTGTTAAAGTTTTAAAATGTTTTGTGATGTCATGAAAACCAATGCATTTACATATATCTGCCTATTCAGCCTACGGCACTTTAGCTCCCCCTATTCTGTTTGAAATGATCGTGCTCTAGAGCTCATGGTGCGTGATGGGTTGTGATGTGGCAGTATCTGCCTCAGTGTACAGCGAAAAATGTCAGCAGATTTCAACTTTCATGCAAATGAATGCGGCCTCCGCACTGCATTTAGCCAATCAGGCAAGGGTTGACTGGCCTTCATCACGAACGCCAAACTCAACAATCTCAGAGAGTAGAGTATCAGCAGCTCTCTTTCTCTTCACTGAATCACTGATATTTTTTCCATAATAATGAAATGTTTTTATTCAGAGCTGTTGACAGTGAGGATTTGGAGGGAAGACGTTTGTTTGGATGAAGTTTCCGTGGTTTGAGTGGAAGGCAAAATTTAAATCATGCAGAGCTCGTAGGTTACTAGCTAAGGTAGCTTGTTTGCTAGTGAGATGGAGAGAGCTTGTGAACTTTCTAGCTTGTGTGAATGACTTATGCATTCTAAACAGTAATAAAAGCATAAAGAGCACATGTCTGTATCTGAGTATCATTGTACGCGTCTGTGCAACAGCAAACGGCGTATCAGATTGTTTAGTACCTCAGATTTGCTCAGTACAGTAGCAGAATTGCTCACCAGCAGCGAGCAGAGAGATCCGGTGCGGCGGGATGCAGTGAGAAAAAGGGGACTGTTTTCTGAATGAGGCACAATACAAAGCAGGTCCTTAACATGCATAAGGCTTAAAGGCACAGTAACAAAAACAGCCATAATAAGATGATAAGGCATTGTAAAACGGTTGTGCAGAAATTTAATTATGACTTTTTTGGTGCATAAAACCACACAAATGTCACAAGTGGACCTCACGTTTGCTACCAAAAGATTAAAGACTGCAGTGGATTATGAAGCATTTTAAAATGGCAAATAATTCCTAATTAATTTTAGTTTTGGACAATTCCCAATCTGTATCTGGACTTGTTGATGATTGTACATTGTACAATAGTGAAGAAATTGACCATATTGAGTATTGGAGGATAAACTATAAATATAAACAAATAGAAAATGACAATGAATGGTCCAGAGTTTGAACATTTGCAGAAAGAAAAAAATCATAATTGCTAATTGTATCAACAAGCTGTTGTTTTTGCTATCTCTGCATAACTTCATTAAAGTTTCATTACATCCAGTATGATTTTTTTTTTTCAAGTCCAAAGTTCAGCTTCTTGTCCTGCTCTTGTACATCCAGTTGTTCCAGTGTGTCTTCCATAAGCCTTCATCCTGCCTTAGAGACACTGTTGCTCCACATTTAGCACAGAAATGCAAAATCAGAATATGTCTGGTGGTTAGATTAGCGCTGCAGAGCCATGTTATGGTGTATGGAATCTTGTTTTCAAAGTTGTGTTCATCTCAAATAACTTCGACCATTAATCCGCAGCGAACAGTCATGCTTTCTGTATGAATCTTCCACATCAGTCCAGTGGCGATAATTAATTTCATTCCATTTGTAATGGAAGAATGGAAGAATATGATTTCTGTTGGATTAATTCCTTAGTGACGCATAATGTTTAGAAGGATAAACCACACTCTGATTCATGGTTCTGCCTAAATCTGAGCTGCTTAAACTTGAGAGCGTTTAGCTCATTTTTAGACCGCATCCACTGTTCCAACATGAGGTTGCCACATGGCATGGAAACTACAGCCAAGATCTGACATATTCTACCCGGACATGCTCGTCACTCTCTTGCACACCTCACTTTTGCTTATTAAACAGCAGCTGCTGTGTTGCCACGCCAACTGTAAAACATACTTTGGAATAGGCCACTACAAGACCCTTATTCACGTGACTAAAAACCTGTAAATTCACCTTTACGCTGCTACCTTTTGATATTTTGTAACATTTACATTTCATGGCTTATTTAAAGTAGTTGAATGATTCTTCCCATTTGTCCTGTAGAATAAATACACAATAGAGTAAGAACAAACACTGAAGAATAAATATTGAAAAATTGAAATGACCATCAGCTGTTGGTACTGTGAAAGGGCAATAAAAGCCAAGCTATGAAGATGACCATAAAGTAAGTGAAACACAACAGGCTGATGATTGCAGATCATGCAGAATAAAGTCAGTGCATGATGTTTAGTATTTACTTTAGTAGCAAGCAGTCTGGTTGTGATATTGGATGGGAAACATAGACTGTAGCATCACATTTGAGAGTTCATTCCAAGCCGCCGAAATGAAGCAATGAAGTGAATGTCTAACTAGCTGCTGGTTTGTACCATTTTCCAATGGCTAAAGCAAGCTAGGAAAACAATTACACTATATTTCTGAGCTACATTATCAACTACAACGTGAACTGAGCAGAACATAATTTAAGTCAAGTCATTCCAGAAGGACTCTGTGAAACAGCTTTTAGTGGTGGTGAACATGGACAAAAAATATCACAGTGTAATTACATTTCTGATGGTTTCAGTATGCATTAGGGTATACATTTTACAATAAAAGCATTCTAGATGCTAAAGTAAACTTTTTGTAATTTACCAGTGGCTTATTATTTAGGAATGTCTCTTCCACCGTTTTAACAACCACCGTAAACCTGAAATATTTTTATTATGCAAAATAATGAAACAAACTAAGTTCTTCAAGGCAGAAATTGTTGTTTTTTTTATTAATTTATTTTTTTATTCACCAAATTTTGGTTAGAATAACTGCTGCACCATTTAAGGTGGAACAGGAAATTCGAATAAGAAGCCAACTTCAGCTTAATCAAATTTCATTTCATTTGTCATGTGTGTCTCCCACACTCATGCCTCCGACTGTTAGACACTATTTGAATGAATTTGGAATACAGGGTGATTCAAACAGATTCAGTTTACTGCATTGTTCTGTAATGATTTACAAGACATTTTGAAATCAGATCAATCTTTTTGAATCACCCTGTAATCTTATGGTCCATGAGCCTTGTTAAAGAGCTGATTGGTGTGTTGGGAGCAGGGAACACACTAAAATGTGCAGGGCGGTGTTGGGAACCACTGTTCTAATGTTAACAGCAAGTAAAATAATGTGGATGCCAAAAGCTAAATCCTATTACAAGGTTTTTTTCTTTGAAAGAGACTAAGAGCTTAGCTCTGCCAGCCCATTTATACCGGCCACCCCTGGAAGCAAGTTAAACTAAACACAGACATTTGTTGAAATTCCTATTTCTACTTATGTAACTCCAGTGAAAAGATTGTTTGTTATTCTACAAGCTCTGCTGAAAGGTTCTCACCTGACCACAGTCCTTTCTTGAAATGGAACATGCTTGATAAAGCATGCATACGTTTAAAACAGCTGCTGAGCGTGTTGGGGGGTCTTTTGTGCAGCTCTGTTGTGTCCTCACAAAAGAACAAATACTCATCAATCAGTCAAAGACATATGGTTGGGTGCACCCTCAAAATACATAGACACAAAGCTTTTTGCAAGCTTTACCAAAGCTATGCAGGGTAAGTTGCCATGCAATGTAGAAATCTCACGATGTCATAGAACAGGGATTCAAGGCCCACCTGTTTGTAACCATAAAGCATAGCGGCCCACAAAAAAACTAAAATCTACTTTTTTTTCTTGGATACTTTTTTTTCTTAATTACTCACACTGAAAACCTGTGAATTGCTGCCTGAAAAATCAGATCGCTGATTTTACTTCAATCACAGAAACCAAAATTTGTAGTTATGTTAAAAAAAAGTTGGCAAAGATGTCAAAAAAAAAAAGGTAGATGTAGATGTGGACTGTGATTTGGAGCTGCAGTTCATTTGTGTTTTTACTGCAAACACTCCTGTGGCTCCCACTGAAGTAACTGTTAGGTCTGGAGTCTCTTTAGTTTTGAGAGTCTTAGCGCCTCATTTGAAATAGACCTCACTCCCCTCAGTGGGTTTTTGGATTACCGTCGACAATAATAATGATCCTTAGATGATATCTGCTTCTTTGGCAGTAGTTTATTAGTTTGAGTTTAACTCAGGTCGCTGATGCTTGTTCAAGAAATCAACCGCTGATCTTCGCTATCATTTTAAGGCTCGTCTCTCGTTTTAAACAGCAGCTCGATATGTGAGCAATGAGAGTCTGTAAAGAGTCAGACGTTAAAACAGGCAGATGATACTGACAGTATACAGCACTGACGTGCTGCTAGAAGAAGAGGGAAGCTGGCCCTACTGATGAATTCCCTTGTTTGATCATAAAAAACGTCTTACCATCAGTGAACTCAACAGGGTTCGTTTGGAAGCGGACCGAGACCCATGGGTTTTACCGAACTGGTGTCTGATGCAGACCTGAAAACAGGTAGTGTTCACACACGCCAAACGAGTGAACTAAAGAAAAAAGTTTGATAGGTCCGCACCGACCAAGGTAGGAGCACCCTGAGGAACCTCTGTATCTATGGCTAACTCTGCACTGCGTGCCCCCGGCTGCATTGTCTCAAACTGATGACGTTTAATTTGTTTGCGACTGCGATATTTTATTTATACATCTTTACTAGCCCACTACGAACGACTGTCTCCCCCTTAGTACAGGCCAACGGATCACTAGAAGTGGCTTCACGGCCCACTGGTGGTCCAGAGGTTGAGAAACCCTGCCGTAGAAGAAGCAATTTTGGTCCCTAAAGAACTTTCTAATGTTGGCTTCTTTGTTGTAAATGAGATGTGTAGTTGTCAATAACCTCTGTCAAGTTAAAAATCCTCCACATAATGAAAAAGTTCTGTATCAACTTGCACTACGCAGAGGATCAGATCACCATTTATTAAATGTAATGTGTGAGTTTAAAAACCCTGTTTAAAGTTTAACCTTTTGAGACCTGCAACCATTGTTTACAGCACTCTCTTTATGCTTGTGTCTGACAGTCACTAAAACTACTCCCAACAGGGCACAGTCTTAACTGTGTCATAGCATTGTGGTGGAAAAAAAGATATATTGTGAATTTAATAGTATACCAAAGTCAAAGCAAGTATTTGAGCTGTATTTTTTTTTCATTTTTCTTCATTCCTAACATGTTTAGTAATTTAAAAAAACTAGCACAAGTAAATAAAAGCTATCCAAGGGTTTCAGTCACATGATTTTTCTGTTGTGGCCACCATATTTGGGACTGAGTTTCTGGCACAAATGTAACTAGAGGTGAAAGATGGTTAAAATTACTCTACTTCTGAAGAGAAAAAAAATGTTACCTCAACAAAGTCGATAAAATAGTCTGCAGTCCTTATTCAGTTTCGCCCTGAACTCCTGGTTCTACTTAAACTGGTGGAAGGCTACCAAATTTGTGTTTTACTGACATTTATATTTATCTCATGCACAACCCCTCTCACTATTCTGGAGAGTCTCTTAAAGCATTTAAAAGCACAGAAGCCCACCGACTGTTCACGTCCAGGTGAGTAAAGGATCCCATGGTGTTGCATAAATAGGAGAAAAAAGTCTGTCATCATAGGGAGGGTAAGACAACATCAGCTAATTAACACAGATCTAAACAGTGCTAGCCTTTAGATAACTTTTGCTGATGTTAAGAGCTGAGAGATAAACAGTTGTCCCCCTAACGGAGCTGCAAACAGCTGGTATAACTTCTCTGTTTCTGGAGATTTAAATGACTTTTGAAGGGAGAAACATAAACGTTAAATATAAGACTGAATGTCATTTGGAAAACTGCGTCGTGTTTCAACAGACGTGATTTTGTAAGTTTGCTAGTGCAGTTAGTGCAGAGTTCAGCTCCAGTCCTGAAACTCCTGCCCTGCATAATAGTGGTTTCCCTGGTTAAAATACCTGATATTATTAGCTAATTAATCCCTTCTTGGGCGGCACGGTGCCTCACAGCAAGAATGGCCTGGGTTCGATTCCTGGCCGGGCGGCCAGGGTCCTTTCTGTGTGGAGTTTGCCTGTTCTCCCCGTGTCTGCATGGGTTTCCTCCGGGTACTCCGGTTTCCTCCCACAGTGCAAGAACATGCAGTCAGGCTGATTGGACACGCTAAATTGCCCCTAGGTGTGAGTGTGTGTGTGTGACTGTATGTCTGTCTGTCTGCCCTGCGATGGACTGGCGACCTGTCCAGGGTGTATCCTGCCTTCCGCCCAATGACAGCTGGGATAGGCTCTAGCACCCCACCGCGACCCAGAAGGATAAGCGGTTTAGATGATGTAATCCCTTCTTGAGCTGAACGAGGTGTGAACAGCAGAGAAAAACACTAAACTATGCAATTCAGGGGCTCCACGCCTGGAGTCTGAAATACTGAATTAAAGGTCTGTGTATCTCTCGTCATTCTCAGCTTCTGTTGCGTCTTGCAGGTGAATCATTCACAAAGCACAGTAAATTGAAGGCGTTGTGCAGCGCAGTCACTCCCTGCTTCAGTCCTCAAAATGGCGTTGACTATGCAGTGTGACGTGCGAAACTCGAGCATACATACAGAGATTTGACGCAATTTTTGTGAATGATGCAAAAATTCAACCATGGGCCTTAATGCTCACCATTATAACTATATGACTTCATTATAATCAATGTGCCAAACTATTTTTGATAGATGGATTTTTTGTGTGAAAGTTCTTTACCAATTCAGAGGTTCTTTCTAGAACCTTTACATTATTCTAAGGTCCTTTTAAACACAAGAATCCCTTTCAAACATTGTTCCTTAGGGAACCAAAAGTAGTTCTTCTGTGGCATTGATCAAAGAACACTTCGTGGTATCTTTGTTTAATGTGATTGTATTCTGTATACATTACTGGTGGCCTGCAATACGAGCTACAAGATGATAAAACCCATTTCTTTCATGTAGATGAACCACAACAAAATACTTCATAACCTTCTTAGAAAGATTCTTTTTTAGTTTCTTCTGACCTCAGATTGTTAATCCAATGACTCCAAAGCCTAAAATTCTAAGTACCACATCGAGGAGGTCATCAGTCTTCTAGGAACAATAAACTCATCAGCGCATATTCAAATAAACGCTGGAAGTGTCTTTTTAGCTTTAGAGAGTCATGATTTTGGACGTTGTTGGACGCACATTTTGAATTTGCAGTGTTGTTTTCATTTATTTTCTGTATAAACAGATTGATTGAATATTTACACAGAAGATCTTATAATTGGAAAGAGTGTGAGTCATTAGTCAATGTGTGACCAACACATGCTTGGAGATTTAGTTTCCAAAGTTTTAGACTTCCAAATTCTGGCCTTTGTTTGTCTTTTCTCCATGAAGAAAATGCATAATTTCTGTTTGGAGGAGTGGTGTGACGTATTAGACTATTTCGTTATGTCGTTTGTCATCAATTTTGTTCAGCATTGCTTTTGTTATTTAGTTTGTTATTAACTCAAAGCTCTGCTTTGGTTTCCATGTACTGAGATCCTAATAGATGTTGTGTCTCAGACAAATGAAAGATTGCACTAGGGGTGAAGGATTAACTGCCTTAACCCAAACAGGTGTGAACAATCCTTATGTTTAGAAAGTCAAAAGGCGTGTATCTTCGTAGTTTTCTTAGATCTTAACCCAGAACGCTTCCAGCAAAAAGCCGTCCCAGCAGGCCTGCTGTTTTCTCTCATGGGTCATTCACTGCAGGCAAGGGAGGACTTTAGGCTGAGCTGGGACAGGGTGAAGGTCTCAATTCTGGCAACTGCCGTTAACTTTAATGCCCAAGGCTGCATTTGCAACCGTCTTTTGTGTCTCCTTTTTTTGGCTGTGAACATGTATCAGCATAATGTCAAAACTAAATAGAGACTTAAGAGTGGGTGTAGCTGCTATTACTCTACCTGCAGCCTATAATCACAACTAATTTTCATGTGAAATTGGCACTCCATGGAATTCTCTTCTCGTACTGTATAGCAGTTTGAAACATGTGAAGGAACAGCCTCGCTTGAACCCCTGTTAAGAATCTTCGTCCAAACATCATCTCATTAAATTTCATCAAAACAACAAAAAAATTGTACAACTTCGACTTTTCTTCACAATATTATTTGGTTCTCTCATGTCATGAAGCAGTCAGAGATACCATGGGGTCACTTGGCAGCCATTCTCATGTTTCCCTCATTGTTGTCTGTTCACCACCTGGAGGCACAATGCAGTTGACTTCTGCCAAGTCATTGCAGGTCATCCTCTCTTATCTTTAACCCTGTGGGTTTCACTGAAGCACTACGTTCAGCAAATTGTTGACTGGTTCTTGCATGCGGGTGAAGATCCCTTGACAGTAAATCTTTCAGACAAGAGTTTCACCACTCTTTCGGTGTTACATATGGGAAGGTTCCTTTTCTTACCTTTCCTCAAGTTTACACATCTATTAACAGAATGTGTGAAACAGCGTAATCAGGATGCAAAAAGTCAACTGTATTTTATTATGGTTACCCATCTTTCTGGACAACAATGAAGTCTGATTGATAGACAAATAAAACTTTGGCACAGGTCTCCTACTGCTACAGATATTTCTGTAGATGATCAGCCAAGACATGTCTGATGTTTTGATTTTTTTTGCAGTGGTGCTATGAGGCTAATGTAGTAGTGGAACAAGTAGTGGAGCCTTTTAGTAATTAGACCAGCATTGTGCAAACTACATGCCATTTCTTGCTAAGTACTTTAGTCTTGTAACTCCATTGCAAAACTAAAGAAGCAAAGTTTGAAAACCAAACATGTCTTAAATGATAAGCAAGTCTAGAACTCTGGAGAGGCTTCCAAGAGCTAGAAGAAAGGGGCAAGTTTTGTAATCTTTTGACAGCAAGATTAATCACGTCCCAAGCACAAATCAGCATTGTATGATGCCCTGCACCAGCTAAAAATCATGAATACACCTATAAAGATGGTGGAAGAATGTACCAGCACGTTCAAGATAGGGGTTCATGTAAGTCCTGGAAAGTCATGGAAAATAAACGCGCTACAATCCAGTACTGAATTCCTTGAAAAATAATAAAATTGAAAAATATACTTAAAAGTCATGAAAAACACTCATTAACTAAATTAAATAATTTGCATTCTTAAAGTCTTTATTCAGATTTCTATTTCGTTTTCATAGCTTATTTCAGTGTATTGTGTCGTTGCCTGTTCTCTAAGGCTACGTTTACACTGTTCATAATATCTTTTAAATGTGAACTAATATGTGACAATGTACCTGCATGCTTCACGTTGCTTCAAGTGGCGCGCTCCTCCAGAGGTAAACAATTATGACCGCTAATGAACGCCATTTCATTCCCGGATGGCCTCATCACCCAGAATGTGTTCAGGCTCGCCGTAAAAAGTACAAGTTATTCGGCCACAGCCACTGCTGTGGTTCGTGTCCTCGGATGCTTTAAACTTTAACCTTTTTTTTTTTGATGCTGCAGCCTCGTTCCCCTACAGCTGCGTTCCACCGTTTCGTTCGAGATCTCTTCGAACATGGAGCGGTTGCGATAAGTGCCTTCCAAATTTTTTGTTATGTTTAAAAGTCTCAGCAGTGCAAAATTATGACTAATGTCGAGTTGGGTTGATGTAAAAGTCGCATGAAGTCGCATTGCCGCATATCAGATACATATCAGATTTCAGTACCACACATGAAAGCGTCTCAAATTGGAATTGAAAATGTCAGATTTAAAGTGTTTTTCTTGTTTACACTGACACTGAGATAACATCTGTCTCACATATGAAGAAAAGGATTTGGGCCACTTTTAGCTGTTATGTGAACAAAGCCTAAAATACTGCGCTGCTTCAGTGCCTGTCTGGGCCACTCTGCTACTTTGCGGCGTTTGAGCCCATGTATAACTAATGATGGCTTGCCTAGCAGACACGATTTTTGAACGGTGAAAATACAAAACTATCTTTTTCACCCTCTGCTCAGTGCAAACTGTTGGCAGCAACATAAACTTTTTGACCAATGACGGTCGCCTCTGGTGTTGGCATGACTACAACCAGGATGACGTATTGGCTGTGTACCAGCAGCTGGAACATCTTCACAAACGCTAAAAGGATCAGAATCTTCAAAAGCAGCTTGCAAGCTGTTATTAATGTAAAATCATCAACATATTAATTTAGGTTCCTATCATTGTGCTGTGGATATTCAGTACATAGTAATTAAACTTTGGTCTTGGAATTTTCTTTTCGTTTTTTTTTTCTTCTCATTGGTACTGGGTAAGTCATAAAAAAATCCTTAAATTTGAAAAGGGTGAAAATGTACCAACCCTGAAGACAGGATTGATAAGATCCCATAGTTGATAATATCCCTTACCAAGACTTGGCATTAGTCACGGGACACATGAAGGCAGAAAGGAGAATGCAGGTCTGGATTTGAATGTATCCTTGGCTCACAGTTTTGACAGCTAAAAGTCAGTTGTGGTAATGGGGAATGGTGACAGATGATGTGAACAACATGCAAATCAGGTCATTCCTTTTCAACCACAAAAATATTCATGAAATTACTTGTATGGCTAGATAGAATTCCTGTAATTCATCATAAAGTGAATGTACCAAGAATACCTTGATTGGAACACCATGACTGTAGGATGTACAAATGTGTTGTGGAGCTTGTCGTCAGGATATGATGTAAAGCAAAATTGTTGTTATTTGTGTATCTTTACATGATAATGTATGTGAGCAGTATTGGGCTATTTATCCAAAAAAGAAAAGTAGTTAATTACAAATCATTAACTACTTATCTCAGACTGTAACAGGATCACTTATTACACTATTATATGTTTTGAAAGATTGCTGGCCGATTTGACGATACTTCACGCACCCGCACTGCACTGCTCACATTTATAGTCGAAATTTCACAGTCATCGCTGAGAGCACATGCACGCAAATTATGTACAAGGACAGGCATGGATAGTCTATTTAGAAGAAATTTGTTTTGCACATGTAATCTTGTAACTAATATTCCTTTTTTGGAGACATATGAGAAAGCAAGTAATAAAACTCTTATCAGTAATATTGCAAAAATTTTAACTATAATGCATTACAGTACTTTGTTACTGGACAAAGTAATCACATTATTGTGATGGATTACGCAAGCCAAAATCAGAAAAAGTTGGGGAGATATGCTAAATTGAAATTAAAACTTAAAACAGTGATTTGTAAATTATTTTCACATGTATTACATAGATAACAATACAACAGCACATAAACACACTTCAATTTTGATTCTGAAGTTGGGACAGTAAAGCATTTACCACTATGCAATGTTGCCACTCCTTTTCACAACTATTAAAAGACGTTTGGGGACTGAAGACACCAAGTGATGAAGCATTTCAGGTGTAATTTTGACCCATTATTCCTGCAAAAAGGTTTGACGTGTGCAACAGTACAGGGTCTTTGTAGTTGCATTTTGCATTTTAAAATGCACCACATGTTCTCTGTTGGTGACAGGTCGGGAGTCCAGGCAGGCCAGTCCAGCACCCACACCCTCTTCTTCCTGCAACCGTGCCTTTATAATGTGTGCAGAATGTGCTTTTGCATTGTCTTGTTGAAATACCCATGGGTGTCCCTGAAAATAAAATGTTGTCTTGAAGGCAGCATATATTGCTCCAAAATCTCTTAAGTACTTTTTTGCAGTAATGGTGCCATCACAAAAGTGTAAGTTACCTTTGTCAGGGGCACCGACAGAACACCATACCATGACAGACCCTGGCTTTTTGGACTTGTTGCTGGTAACAGTCTGGATGGTCCTTTTTGTCTTTGGTTGGGAGCACACAGCGTGCATTTCTTCCGAAAAAAGATCTGAAATACTGATTTGTCTAGCCACAATACACTTTTCAACTATACATACATACATACATCATCATCTAAACCGCTTATCCTTCTGGGTCACGGTGGGGTGCTGGAGCCTATTCCAGCTGTCATTGGGCGGAAGGCAGGATACACCCTGGACAGGTTGCCAGTCTATCGCAGGGCAGACAGACAGACATACACAGTCACACACACACTCACACCTAGGGGCAATTCAGCATGTCCAATCAGCCTGACTGCATGTTTTTGGACTGTGGGAGGAAACCGGAGTACCCGGAGGAAACCCACGCAGGCCGTTCTTGCTGTGAGGCGACAGCACTACCCACTGCGCCACCGTGCCGCCCTCTTTTCAACTATGTGATGTTTTATTTATTTGTTTTATTTTTTTGGATTTTAATCCAATTATCTCCCCAATTTAGTCGTCTCCAATTCCACCCTGCTAGTTAGGACTCCCCCAATCACACGATACTATCAACGCTAGGAGGGTGAAGGCTAACACAGGCTTCCTCTGAGACCTGTGAAGCCAGCCACCACTTCGTTTGACAAACGTTCGCCAAAGTGTGAGCCCATATGGTTATAATCCTGAGCCCATATTGTTATATCTCATAAATAAATGATGGTTCTTGATGCAGTGCTGTCCGAGGGATCGGAGAACACGGTTATTCAGCTTTGGCTTGCACCCTTTCCCTTTATGCACCAAAATTTCTCCAAATTCTTTGAACCTATTGATTTATGTTACGCACCGTAGCGAAATATCCAAATCCCCAAATCCCCTCCTGTTGTTCTTTTAAGGACATTTCAGTAACACCAGCACAATTGTTGGCAAACTGAAGATCTTTATCCTCTCTGCTCCTAAAGGACTAGGCCTTTCCTGGATGCTGCTTTGTACCAAATTATGATAAATCACCTGTTGGCATCACTTGTTTCAAACCACATCATTATTAAATTATTTTACCTCATTACTAGCCCTAAATTGTCCCGTCCCAACTTTTAATGGAGTGTGTTCCAGGCCTGAATGGCAGGAATGGTTGTATATTTGCAAATGAAATTAAGTTGACCAGACAAACCATGAAGTGTCTTGTATTCATAGTGTCTGCAGTGAGATACAAGTCAAAGTACATTTTTAGACATCACAACGTTATTTTTTTATTTGCTCATTTTCATACCTTCCCAACTTTTTGGGGGTTGTAGAAACATTTGACCGCATACAGTGTGAGTATGACGTGTGCGTGTGTGTGCGTGTGTGTGCGTGTGTGTGCGTGTGTGTGCGTGTGTGTGTGTTTGAGTGTTTGTTAGAAAGAGAGAGAAATGTGGACGTAGCAGTAAATGCTGTGATAATGCTGCTCTGCTTAGTAGATATTGTGTTAACTTTATTCATTTATATTACACAATGAAGTATCTGCTCTGCCTGCATGCATATAAATGCAATACACTGCATGAGATCAAATATTTTGCATCACACTACATCCTCCAGTCTTGTTAAATCAATGAGCAGTGGGATAGTGAACTAATTTTAGAGGCTTGAACAGACTTCAGACCTGCACCTGCACATTCTGGACAAAGAATAAACAAACAAACAAATAAATAAATCTGAACATACGGTGTTTTACAAGTAAACTGCTAAATATGACAAAGCTAGACAATTGTCTTTAGCTTAAAATTATCCAGTCACTCCTTCTAATTGGTGAGTTCAGCTAAGGTGCACCTTTTGGTGACAAACAGTTCAGTAATATAATTTCCATAGGAAAGCAATGCTGCTCTGGAGCAGCCACACATGAGTGTAAGGTCTGGAGGGGTACAAAGCCCCCAGCATTGGACTATGGGGCAGTGGAGCGGCATTCTCTGGAGTGATAGAGCTCCATCCAATACCTTTGGTATGAGTTGGAGTGCCATTTGTGATCCAGAACAGATCATCCAACATCAGTACCTGATCCCATTAATTCTTGTGGCTGAATGCAGTCAAATCCTCACAGCAGTGTTCCAACATCTAGTGTTAAGCCTTCCTTGTAGGCTGTTACTACAGTAGATGGGAACAAACTCCCTAAAAATAGCCCCTATTTTTAGAAAAAATGTTGATGAGCAGGTGTCTATAAACTTTTAGACAGGTGGGGCCAGTTTTCCAGACATGGATCACGCCTAGTCTTGGAATCGCTTTGTAAATGGTGAATCATCATTTTAGTTTATTCTTAGGCTGGGTCTGTAAAATCAGCCAGTAAGTGGAAGATTAAGTTCTAAGCCAAGAGCAAATGATCTTTTCATGATATTAGTTTCATAATGTGATCCCAATGAGAAATTTCCTAATGTGCAGAACGGCATGAAAATTCAGAAAGATTTTGATTTTCCTAACAGCATCTGATATTGTACTTTAACAGACACACATTTCATAGGGAAAGTCCTTGTGGGGAAAGTCCATCTGTTTAGTTCATTTTCTCTGAAAAAGAGCTCAGGGTGCAGTTTGTTCAGGGCTGTTGCCATAGTGACTGGGCTCCGAGACGTCTTCATAGCTGCTTTATAAATGCATTTGCTTTGTCAGCAGTTTCTTCACGACTGATTGAAAGCCAAATGACTCAAAACAAGCCAAAATAATTAATCAACAGTTGATTAAATGTACACGGATGCCAGAATTGTGTGTTATCTGTGGAGAATGAGTTATACGTAGCATGAATAGTTAGTGACACCATAAATTAACTGAGCAAGCTACGAATGGGTACAAGTCTACATTGCTGTTTACAGACTGAAGTTGAACTAAATAATGTAAATGAATCTATAGTCAGTGTCTAAAAATGTTTTTCAATTACACTTCATCCCAACTCACTTAAGTGGTAATACCAGACATTACGCTTGAATATTAAGGGAGTGAATGTTAACAGCTGAGCCCGGAGGAGTTCTCAGGATCCAGAGCGTTGCCAACTTTTTCATTCAATGAGACCATTATCTCTGCAGTCACTGTTGACTTCAGTGAGCAGTGAGCTGTAGAGTTGGAATGGTGCTCTAGTCTTGCATGCTGCAAGCCATAACTGCTGCAACACATGCTCAGCAGTGGAAAGCTGGCTTCAGTCTTCACAGGAATCCCCATCTACGTGGCTTACTTTCCTGAGAACCCACAGCTCTTGCAAGAGAAGAGGAGGAGGAGGAGGAGGAGAAGTTGAGGCAACTACCAGTGCTGTTAAAAGGGACAGGGCTCATGGGGCTTTTTAAAAGAGTGTTATGGAGACTTCATCTGATGGAAGCATGCAAAGAGCCTCGTACACACCCAGATAATTTCCCTTGTAGCCTTAACGCGCTGGTTCAGCCAAAAAAATCTTGTCACAGTCATTTAGTTGTGCACGCATAGCTTGTATAATTGCCACAGAAAAGCATTGCCAAAATAATAGGACTCTCTGATTCAGCCACAAATAAGCCAAGTGTCAGCTAGAGGGGTATACAGCCACCCAGCATTGGGCTGTGGAGCAGTGGGGCTGTATTCTCTGAAGTGATGGAGCTCCATCTAGTACCTTTGGTGTGAGTTGGAGTGGCGTTTGTGATCACTTCATCTCTTGAAAGCCTATCTAGAACCCAGTACACACCCTTATTTTTCTTGTAGCCTTAAAGTGATGGTTCAGTTAATAATCCAATTTACACCATTTTCTCCTTAATTCATAGAAAGTTGATCAGCTAAGAGAGATTTGGTATCCAAAGTTAGCATTTTTAGTTTTGCATTGTAGGTACGAGGCCAACGTAGCTAACAAATAATAGAAGCTTATGCCTACCAGTATTTTGGTGGAATTATTACTCTAAAGCCAGAAACCGTTATGAGCAACAGTGTTATAATTGGCAAGTTTGACTGTGGCATCAAATAAACATTCTAGAAGAGAATATTTAGATTTAAAAAGTCATTCAACAAGATTTATACTTTAAACGGTGGTGTTTGTTTCATGTCAGTTACATTTTTTTCCCCACACCTCTACCTAACACCACAATGTTTTTAGAACAAACTTGTTTGAAACAAATACTTAGATTTACAGTGTATTCCATGTCTGTAGAATGATTCCTGTGCTGCTGTTGGAGAGAGATTTTCACCAAAAAGTAAATGTGGAACCCATGAGATATCAGTACTTGACCTGAAACTGCTGCAGTCCTGTTAGCAGGTCCTATGCAAACATACAGTCCTCTTGTCTTGGGGTTTTTTCAGCTGTGTTTAGTGCTCTTTAAACTTCAGGATCCCCCCCCCCAACATCCTGACTCGTGTTCAGGCATGTGGGTCATTACAGAGTGTATTACAGTTGTTATTGCACTGCTGTACCAAAGCACAAACCAACAAACATAAGGTAGAACTTAATGCTGCCCTGGTAAAAGAGAACATATTCATAGTTATGTTGCCTAGTTATCTTAAATACCCATAATTAATTGTGTACTGACTTCTGTTCCAACTAGGAACAATGCAGCAGTACAGCCAGCTTGTCAGACATCTCTTAGATTAATCTATAGACCAGGCCCTGTATTCATGAAGCTTCTTAGAGTAGAAGTGCAGCTCTTGGATCTGTTCCTGTCACAGTAAATTTGAGAAGTCCTAGATCAGCACTCCTACTCTAGGAACCTTCATAAATACAGGCTCAGACTTGAGAATTTCAGACCTTGTGTTTTGTTTTGTTTTAACACATCTAGTTCACCTCATGTGGAGCTTAATAATGATCTTTTGATTTGAATCAGGTGTGGTGTGTTGGGAGTCTTCCCAAAACTGTTCAAGACTGGGATTGAGAACCCCTGGGTCAGATATTAAGTCTGCTAACAAGAACTCTCTCTGTGGGTTCTTAAATAAGCATCCTTTACACACAGTTACATGTGTGTCTGTATTGAATGAAACTTGCAAATAAAAACAATGAGAATATAGAAAGAAAGGGTAATATTTCATGTGAGTTTGGAGTACCATTTGTAGAAGCTGTGGAGTACCAGTATAAAGTAGCATACTGGAGTTGTCATGAATATGAGCTGAAAGTACAGACATTCAGCTTTAATTTGAGGGAATTTGCATCCAGATTGGGTGAATGGAGTAGACACTACACCCAGTTTCAAACAAATTGGGGGGCTGAAAGGTAATTGGACAAACTAACAATCATAAATTAAATTTTTATTACATTTTTAATACTTGGTTACAAATCATTTGCAGTCAATGACTGCCTGAAGTCTGGAACCCTCTGACATCACCAGACGCAAAATTTGTTCCTGGAAATGTTCTCTCAGGGCTCTACTGCAGCTGTCTTCAGTAAATGACACGCATGCTTTATTGGATTGAGGTCAGTGGATTGACTTGGTCATTGCAGAACATTCCACTTCTTAGCCTGCACTTTAAAGAACTGTTCATTTTGAAGCGTTTGGCTGCATCTGAGCCGATGATATAGCCCTAAACGTCCTGCTGCTTTTGTCAGCAGTCACATCATCTGTAAATACCAGGGAACCAGTTCATTGGCAGCAGTACATACCTACAACATGACACTACCTCCACCATGCTTGACAGATAAGGTAGTATGCTATTGATCCAGACCAGTTTCTCCCCTTCCCCATGCTCTTCTCTTTTTTGATCTTTGTGTGTTCTGTCCATAAAATGTTGTTCCAGAACTGTACAGAACTTTTCAATGTATTTTGGCAAACTCTAACCTAGTTTTCCTGTTTTTGAAGCGCAGTTGTTTACATCTTGTGGTAAAACCTGTGTATTTACTATAGTGAAGTCCTGTCTTGTTTATTGACTTGGACTCAGATGAGCCTGCCTCCGGGAGGGTGTCCCTGATCTGACCAACTTTTGTGAAGGTTTGTGAGGTTTCTTCACCAGGTAAAGAAGTCTTTTGTCATCCACCACAGTTGTTTTCCATGGTTTTCTGCTCCTTTTGGTGATTGAGTTCACTTGAGCGTTCTTTCTTTTTTTAGAATGTACGAAATAGTAAAAATATTAGGAGAGGCCAAATTAACTGTCTCTCTGACAGATTTGTTTTGATTTTTCAACCCAATGACTGGTTGCTTCACTGGCAACAACAGATCTTTGGACTTCATATTGAGAGTTAACAACCACAGATTCCAAATGAAAATGCCCCACATGAAATCAACTCTGGGTCTTTTATGTGCTTACTTATAAGTGAAATAAAGAGGGAGGTGTCAAAGGCTGTGGTAACTCAGATAACCACTCTCTGCAATTGTGGGGGGTAGAAAAACACATTGAACCTTGAGGTGGATGGACTACAACAGCAGAAGACCATGACTGGTTCCACTGGTTTCTGTCAGCCAAGAACAGAAAGCCAAGGCTGCAGTGGGCCCAGGCTCACCACAGCTGGACAGTTGAAGCCTGGAAAAGTATAACCAGGTCTGATTAAGCTCAGTTTCTGCTGAGGTGCACAGATGGTAGGGCCTTTCTAATTTGTAAAGCACTTTGTTTTACCGCAGTGTATGAATGGTGCTACATAAATAAATTGCCTTGTCTTGAATGCCGCAGCCTTTTTGAGTTGCCGACCATGTGCGTCCCTCCCTGGCCACTGTTTACCGGTATTCTAATGGCAACTTCCAGTGTAATGATGCACCATGTCACAAAGCAAAAGTCGTCTCAAACTGGTTTCATGAATATGACACGGTGGTCTTCAGTGACCTTCCCAGTCACCGGATCGAAAACCAATAGCACACATTTGGCATGTGGTAGAACAGGAGATTGGCAGCATGAAAGTGCACTTGAAAAATCAACATGGACCAGAATCTCAAAGGAATGTTTCTAACATCTTGCCACAAAGAACTCTGAGAGCAAGGGGGAGAAGCCCTGCCTTTACTGAGGTAGAGCAAATGGGAGCCTTACCCTGTATTAGTATTGTGTTCCTAATAGTGCTTGGCGAGTGTGCGTGTGTGTGTATATGGGGAAGTATTTTTGATGGCTTGAATTTTTCACAGTCAATGCGTTATAAATGAAGGTACAAAAAATCTTAAGTGTAACAAGGAACACTGGAGCATCATTCCTTGACTTGGCGCTGAGTAAGCTGTGAAATATGCAATAGCATGTTTAGTGTTAGTGTTATGAGTAAACTGAAAGATTTCAGTTGGATTTCCAGGAGGTACAAGAGAAGAATGTGCCCTCTCTTGACCAGCTGTGCCGAAGACCCCTTGACATTTCATCAGTGTTACTCGGCCTTCTTTAGAAGAGCCTGAGTTGAAAGAAAGCTGTGTCACGAGATGTTTCTACAAGCTTCTCATGTTTATTTCCAGGGAATTTGGCAATAGTCCAGGGATGGTGTGGCCAAAAGTTTAGGATGAACTAAAGGAACGTGAATGTTTGGCTGGAAAAGATCTGGAAAAAAAAACTTTTCATTGCATTTGTTAATTTTTTTTTTCTTTTCAGAAATACAAATTTAGCATGTATGCTTACTGAAACAAGATGATCTCTTGTGACGAGCAACAGCCTAATACCGTGTAGCCCATGCTCATCTTATGGGTTTCTTTAATGTTGAATGTTCCAAAAGAACTTTTACAGAGAGTTGAAGCATAGAATCATCAGAAGAGACATCATTGACAAATCTGTGATTAGAATGCCTTTTTCTTATTTTGGGAATTTAAGTGAAATTCTGCTTTTACTGTTTAAGTTCCGTAAGAAGTGCTTGTCAATTAACTGACTGCGTAGTTTTTATATGTACCAAATAAACTAGATCTGTGTTTTTTAATGCTATTCCTGGCAACCCACAGGACAGAAAAATACACAATAGCTTTCAACAAAATATGATGTCAAATCTATCCATGTTTAATTTGTCCCTTTTACCTTTGCGCACCTACTAGACCCCAACCGATATAGGATTTTTCAGACATACCAATTTTGATAGATTAAAAATTCTGATAAATTGGCTGATATTCTTTGTTTTCATTTAAGAAGGTAAAAAAAAGCAAAAGAAGTTAAAAGCTATAGTTTAACCACTCATTAACGTTACTTGTTTTCCACCAATAAACATAGCATTCGCTAGCTTTCTGGGTAACCTAATTTTGCAGTGAACACAGTTATAAGCTGCTGTAAGCCATGTTGAAATCTGTTATCTGCATGTAATCAAGTTTGTCAGCAGCTCAGCCTACACCACTTAACCACCGTTAAACATAGACTATATGTGATGTTTGCCTGACAGTACCGGTGTTCTAATGATCAAAACCTTCTACCTAGAGTTTTCATGTACAAAGCTACCTATAAATATGAGCTACAGTAGGACATTTCGACAAGGCAGCACAATTCGGCCAGTCAGATCGTACATGTCTGTGGCAAACACTTCATCACAGGTATAGTAATGATGTTAAAATCAAGAGTTATACTGTTAAAAGTCAAAGTAATGAATGTTGATGCTGCCTTAAAAGTGCAGTACATGGAACATAGTGAAAGCCAAGGAAATCTCAATTTAATGTTAGCCTGTAACAAAAGAGTTAAGTTAGCTTGCTAGCACTGGCTGCAGCCAGCTGGCTTTTCCCCTGGTTTGTTGAAACATAGATACCCAGCAAAACAGCTTCACTCGCCTGTTCCTTCAAGTGATTTTTATGTCATGATTATCATCGTAGTAATTCAGATTGCGAGTCTCTAAATGCTGCATTAATGCCTTAATAAAACGGTAGGGAGTCGAATCGTAAATACGACACCCCCGGCCACAGGGTTGGGTCGTTTGTCCACTTTGATGGAGGTAGACTGAAAGGACACACATCAACTCCTGTTTCTTTCACAACGTTGATCGGCAGCGACATTACATAAGCGTTCGCCTGACTGCCAATAGTATTCAGGCTCCTAATAGCTGTAAATCAGTAGGGTATTCTTGTTGAGTGCTATTAAATTCTCAAAGACCTTGGAATTTGTATTTACTGCCAGTGAAATTAGAGGGGCTGCTTACACCTGAAAAGGGTCAGGGGCATTACGCGAGGGTAAAGTACCCAGATGTGTTGCTCTCATCTGTGGTAGATTTACCTGTAAATTATGTGAATGGGTGGTCTCTGACTTTTGCACAGTATTATATGTCTCAAAAAATAATGCAATTGGAATTAGGTAAGAAAATCCTTTATTAGTCCCACAACGGGGAAATTCTCAGTGTTACAGCAGCAAAGGGACAGCAAGGCACTCAAAAAAAGAGAAGTAACAAGAAGAAAATTAAAAAGGTTTTTTACAGTTTGTTACTTGTTACTGTGTGTGTGTGTGTGTGTGTGTGTGTGTGTAATACTAAACATAAATAAGAAACAATATAAACTCACATGGAGTATTGCACATGAGGTACTGGTTTATATTATACATGGGGTGGTGAGGAGTTAACAATATATACAATTATAAATACAAAGCTAAAGAATATTTACACTGAAGAGATTTTTTTAAAACATTGCACATGGAGTGTTAATTATTGCACACAGGAAAAGGTGATAAATTCACAGTATTTACCATTTTTTCAATCTATTGCACAGCGTTTTTACTTCATTAAGAGTTCTCGACAGTCATGATTTTAATAAAACCTCTATCCAGACAAGAAGGTGAGCCATAGTCTGGATGTTTTCCCCTTATGTCTCAGATGATACTTTCATGTAACTCAGTCCTGATCTAAAACACAGCAGGATTAAGCAATAAAGACAAGCTCTTTGAAAACAAGATCAATGCCATGATCCATTATTGCTTTTTGATTAGAAACTAAAGCAAGAGAGTTAAAGAGAGTGACATTACTTTCTACATAGCTCCTTGTAAAATGCAACGTTTCACACTATTTGTGTTGGCACATGATATAATAATGTGAAATTTGAGTCTGGTGCCTGACAAAGAAAGGAAAATCACAGCTCTACTGCACACTTGTCCTTGTAGGTCATTTGCTGGTCATGTGCTGTTGAGACTAGTTCTTGGACTTTAGTCAATGGGCCTCTGGGTCAGGCTTCAAGAGCATGTGAAAAACATCACTGTTGGATCAGGCGTGCATTCAAAGACGCTTTTAACTTCTCCCTGCACAACAGTGATCGTAATGCAACTCCAGTTTATAAAATCCAGTGTTCTGCATCTTAAGTGTATAATTCAGTAACTCTTCTGTCTCTAATGCTAAACGTTTAATGATGAGTCCTCAAACTATTGTCCTACAATTTACATGATTTTACAACATGAATTCAACCATTTATGTTGCAGGAACCATTACTTTGGCCACCAATATGAAAAAGCCACTGAAGTTCACTGCATTTTGTACAAAAGATACATTTAAGTATGTTTTTACTTTATGACTGCTCCTTCCCGTGTGGTATAGCGGTTCTTCCTTGGCTCTGTACCTCCGCTGAATCTTTCCATGCACAGATGAATGTAACAGTAGTTACTGTAAATGACAGACCATCACTCTGGGCGAAACATTCCTCTTGGCCATGTCTGGATTTGTACGGTATGTGTAGAAGCAATGCATTTTGTGTGTGTGTGTGTGTGTGTGTGTGTGTGTGTGTGTGTGTGTGTGTGTCTTCTTGATATTTATGTATCTTCTTCAAAAGTCACTCCTTAAAGGGAACCTCATGAACATTTTCCATGGTTCTGCAATTTCTTCCGTTGCTGGTTGGCATTTGATTGAGTCCTGTAAGATCTCTCTTTCCCTTTGGGACAGTACATCAATAGATGTTTAACAAAACAAGACAGAATGCACAGGCAGATTCACTGAGTTTAGATCCATTTATCCAGCTCGTAATAACATGGAACTAGCTAGTGCAGTAGCTATCTTAGGTTAGCTTAGATTGTTAGATAATCTGCATAGCTAAAGTTTTAGTGAGTTAACTTTAACTTTACTTCAGACTGAAGGTGCCTGGCAGAGACTTGAGTCTGCAGTAACAAGAGCTGAAGTGACATGTCTTGGTTGGTCGCTTTCATTTAATGGTTCAGAGAGTTTGAATAAACTTTTTGAAGACATCAGTGTAGGAGCAGCCACATTTTCAAGACAGATCTTATGACTATGTAGCATTTCCCCTTGTAAGTCCCGCATACAGAATAGTGTCTTCTGACATCCTGTTCTTTCTGGTTTTGCTTTATGTTAGCATATGCGTTCTGGGAATTGTTAAAATGTTGTGACTCAGTGTTGAACTGCTAGCGAGCAATGAGGAGTAAAAGGGGAGGGGTGAGAACCTCCTGCTGTGAAAATAATTCACACCTGTCTTTAAAGATCAGTCACCACAACCACAGCTTTGTACAAGTGTGACAATAAAAGGGTTCTTTTAACCACTATACAGTTATGATTTTATGAAAAACTATATTCCATCAGTGTTACATGAAGGAAAAAAATGCATAGTTCAGCTGAGAGACCTCCTCCAGAACAGGCAGAGATGCTGTGAAATAGGATTAAAGTTAACTAGAGCAGGCAGGAGAAACTGTTAAATTAAGTAGGTCTCTTGTTTCATACTTAAATATTATCATGACAGGCCTCTAACAGCAGTCATTGATGTTTATGGATTTAATTGTGATGCTTATGGTCCTAACAGTAGTCACTATTTTTCACTGGTAACAGTGACTTGTTTTCATAGATCTGTTTCTCATTGTTGTT
Organism: Colossoma macropomum; assembly: GCF_904425465.1. Taxonomy (NCBI): domain Eukaryota; kingdom Metazoa; phylum Chordata; class Actinopteri; order Characiformes; family Serrasalmidae; genus Colossoma; species Colossoma macropomum. Next base: position 26,256,560 of record NW_023494786.1, read on the forward strand.
GTAGTCATCAGTTTTTATTGATTAATCCAAAAACTTCCGTCCAATGACAGGCTGGTTTCTTTTTTCTTGTTCCCCGTACTTAATATTGTATATTAATTGTAAAATCGTAATCTCTGTTCATATTGCTCTTGTTACATTATTGTTTTGCTATCCAGTATTGATTAGAGATGATAGGTTCTCCTTTTGTCCTTTTTGAGTCTTGGTTCCTCTCAAAGTTTAATCCTCTTGCGCTTAGGGAGTTTTTATTGGCACTATGTAACGCTGTGTAAATAAATTTTTATTTGACTTGACTACTCTTGCTGCCAAGCTGTCATAATCCTGATAGAAGTAGCATTATTACATGAGACAATTGATATAAATCCGTCAGTGTTAGAACTAAACCACGCTAACGGCAGTGAGTTCTGTTAAGACACACATTATTACTAGCTGTAGGCTATTATGGTGAAAAAGAAGGGAAAAGAAATTAGTTAGAAGTACACAAAAAAATCAAAGAGAAAAAAAAGGGAGAGAATAAACCATTCTTTCAAAATCCCAGCTGGCATTAGAGTTAACGTTAGCTAATGCCAAACTTCGTTAGTTACTAACACCTATGTGGCAAGAATGGCTATGCTATATCTGTGAAATTGAGTCAACAATAATTGAGAGAAAAAAACAATCCTGCACCCATTGTGTTCAGCTTCACCCTTAAATGTTGGCATAATTCAACCTAATATTGTTCTGATCTGTCAAGATTAGTTAGATGATCGTCTCCCACAGCCCAAGGTCTGAATTTATTTACCCATTTTCATTTCCTTTACAGACAGGTTAAAACCCTTTAGAAAACTAGATAATTCAGAGACAGAGGATGATAACTGTGAAAGGAATTATTTTCTGTTAAGATCCACTTTCTTTTTTTATATAGATGAAGTTGTAAAAATTACTGTACGGTCCCAACACCCATCTCCATCCCTCATGCTCCATCCCCTATCCTCCATCCCCCATACCCCTAGGACATGGAGATTAATTCATCACTCAACATCTGGGAAAACAATAAAGCTCAACAGTGGCTCCTCTTTTGGGATCCCACCCCCCTCCTCCTTCCCCGTCATTCTCACATAATCCTAAAGGCCTGAGGAGACCGAGAACTGTAGCTCAGGCCTCTGAAAGACACTCCATCCTTCAGTCTGAGAAATGATTCAGAGCAAACATGACAGGCCAGGAAATCCCATATGCAAGACAGAAGGTGATGCATGCAGTCCACCTTACCAGGACAGTGTGTGCATGTGTGTGCATGTGTGTGTGTGTGTGTGTGTGTGTAGTGTTTGGATGAGGAGAGTGTCAGATTTCGTAAGCAGGAGAGACAAGTGACAACCAGCTGCAGCTGCAGAGAAAAACTGAACTAAATTAATGTAATAAGCCACTCAAGGCTATACATTATAGTGAATTTACCACAGTTAAGGGGTGTTAGGCATGAATCAAAGCAGCTTTGGGATGTTTATTGCTTTAAGAGGCAACAAAATACAATATAATGTAAAATTAGGGATGTCAAGCAATTAAAATAATTGACTAATCACATTCTTGTTTGTGTTTAATAGCATTTGTCTTATTCACTTAAATTTGACTTTAAAGAAAGATTTCTTTCCTTTTGAAAAAGCAGTGTTAGTTGTTACAGCCATGTGAGTGGACCACAAATAACTTCATTAAAATGTGTTTATTGCGTTCAGTTATTCAGTAACAATGTTCATGATACCTCAGACTTGATGTGCCTTGGTGATAAACAAATTTACAGAATTTCAGTAGCTGGAAATAACTTTGGTTCCATCAAAAAAGCCAACAGTGGAACTTGAATTTAAAAGCTGTTTTTCAGTGAGAGGGCAACAATCACAGAGTTAAACAGAGTTAAGCAACATTGTGTGTGTAACTAAGGATGGTTTGATGAGTTAATCCAGGAAAATGTGTTAATGTTAAAAAAAAGAAAAGATGGAGTACATAATTTATCATGGTAATGCATAGGAGTGATTTGAAAAATGGGGTGACACTTTAATGTTGAGAGGGTGGAGGGTGTACTCAGAAATAAAATAGCAGTGTGACACATACATGGAATTTGTGCTGTGCATTTAAATAATAGAAATAGAATTAATTAAATACATGCAAACACACTCATTGTTTATTTTATTGTTTTTTGCTGCATAGACTGGCAAGAGACTGGCTTAATGGAATGCAGTATTGTGCTGCTCATGCAGGCTGTATGGATGCTCTAACCTGTTAACATGAGTACCAAAACAAAAAAAACACGACGTTGTATTTGTCAAACAGGCCTTACTGACATTCATTCTGTTCTTTTTGAAAAGAAGTAGAATATAATTTATTTTTATGTTTCTTTCCCTGCAGTGTTGTGGTATGGTTCGTTTTGGGGTGGCAGTCTATTCCGCTGGGGTGGCCTGAATCATTTTTAGCTGTTACCCCAGGAACGATTTTCATTACAGACCATTTTTCAGTTCATCATATCTGATTTGGACACATTGAAAAGGGATACTGTATTTGAACTTTTGCACAGATAGAACCAATAAATGTTTGGAGGACACGATATACATTTTTGAAATTCAGTGTTGTGTATGCATTGTAACGTATAGTTTTCAGTAGCCTTTTTGAAAATGGGCTTTGTGTGATGTAATTTATCCATATATTACTCTTTTTTATCTTATTTCATCCGTTAAGAGGCTTGGATAAATACCTCTCACACTTCAGAGTCAGATTCATAGAACCCATTTTACTCCCTTTACTGATAGTGTAGCAATATTCTGGTTTTAAACCTCAAAACGTCTAGATTACTTGCAGAGGGAGGACGGCAGTTATTTGCTATTATGTAAGCTGACTCTGGTTTTCATCTAGTCTTTAAAAACAGTGAAAAAACTGAGAAAAAGCTAGAAAAATGACTGATGCTTCATCCATAACATTACCCATGAGTATCTCACAAAACGCTGTTAAAGATCTGGTAAATTCTCAAGGACAGAAACCTTCTCCACTGTGTTCCTAACAAAGTGATGTTTTTCCCTGATCATGATGGCCAGACGTTCTCAGAGACAAAATGATCTCAGAGCTACATCTGTCTGATTCTCCATGACATATGACTTTGTGCTTTTTGGTGAACAACATTTCAGAGACATTGCTTGGCTGAGTAGACCTCTCATCACCTGACAGCTGCTTTGGAAGTCAGCTTGGGTTATATACTGCTTTCTATTTGCTTTTTCATATTTTCCACTTCAATTAAGTGCTTTTCCCCCTTCCCGTTTGGTTTGGAAATCTTTTAATTTCTTTTTTTAGGGGGGAGGGGGTGGGTGTTAGGGAAGAAAAGAAATATTTGACTGTATTTATTACTTAACATGTTCTTGCATGATCATCCTCTAGGGTACAATATATGTTACCCAAAGTTCATATATTACATGCACAGTCACACCCTCAAAGGGAGGTTTTGACACTAAAAAGGAAGAAAGTGTTCTAAGCATGATAAGTTAAAACTTGACAATAAAGTAAACGTGATTATCTTTGTCCTAAAAGAACCTGCATGAGAGGAAACGTCTGTTAGTTAATCAAACTTCAGTATCCATCTGCTTGAGATACGCTTGTGATAGACAAAGATGTTATATGGTATATTCAATTCAGGCATGATGAAAATATTTTTGTAAATGCATATGATGATGATCATACACTGCAAAATAAAATAGTAATAATAAGAAGACAATACAGTAATGTGTAAAAGTCAGAGACTGTCCCTGATTTATTAAATTTGCAGTCAAAATGGCCATAAAGCACAAGTTAATTTTTTCAGGACATGTTTCTGATAAGATTAGATATAATTCACTTGCATGATGAAGGGGAAAGTCAAAGGAAAATAAATTCTTTAAAAAGGAGTTCCCAGATTTGAGGTTTAGAAAATTAATAAAATAAACAGAGAAAATGGGACTCCCAGCACTCATGCAAGACCTGGTGGACCACCAAAAACTCTCACCATCAGATAAACAGCACTTAAAGCTTTCATAACTGAGAGAGGAGATCAAGGAGAACATTTGCAAGTCAATCAAAGAAGCTGCTGGTATTTTCAGAACAGCTGACTGACCACCCCACAGTCAAGATCTCAACATCATTAAAAGAATTTGGGATTACAGAACTCCGATTACTGCCTGACTCAGGTAGACCTGGAGTTTTCCACATTATCTGATTACCCAAATGCATGTAAATGCGGTGAACAGATCTTGGGGGACAAAATATACATTTTTGAAATTGTGTTGTCTATATATGTGTGTTAACATGTTATTAACATGTATAGTTTTCAGTAGGCTTTTCAGAAATAGGCTTTGTAGTTGGTGTAATTCATGCAAGTAATCGAGCATCATTCAGTAATCCAGCAGAAAATACAACCAACTCCTCATACTGAACTTTGGAGGCTGGATCTTGTTGAAAAACTAAAAGCAAAGTCTTCTGAAGAATGGAAGCTGTGATGAAGGCAACTGCTAAAATAATTATATTTAGTTGTTTAATTATCTGTTTTAATACATAATAAATCTTTCTCTTAATACATAAATGTGCTTTTTGCTTTTTTCCTGATGCTGAAATGTCAATAACTTGTACATAATTAAACGCTCGTTTGACGTTTCTTTGGAAATCAAGTGTAATAAGAGAGTTTGCTGCAGTAACAGCGTCTGCTCTTCTGGGAAGCTTACACTACATGTTGGAACATTGCTTTGAGGATCGGATTGCATTCAACCAAGGGAGCATTAGTGAGCTCAGGTACTGGTTTTGGATGATTTGTTCTGGATCACAAATGCCACTCCAACTTCTCCCAGAGGCATTAGAGGGTGCTTCATCACCCTAGAGTCTGCAGTTCCACTGCCCAGCCCAGTACCCCTCATTCTATTAGCAATGCTTTTTTATGGAGATATTAGCTGTGTGTAAACAATTGAACCCCTGCACAATACGTACACGTAAAGGAGCTGAATTCACTCAATAGAAACATTACATTTCCAAAGGCATCTGGATAATGTATCCTGGCAAGTGAAAGATCAACTCTATACTATAATTCTCATTTAGACATTTTTATAAAAAATATTATAAGATTATTCAATATAATGCAGTTTTATAGCAAGACTGTGTTAAACAACAAATTGTACATTTTACAAGAGCCACTGTTATTCAGAGGCTTCTGTTTGTTGCAGTCCAAAAAAAAACTGGCCTTCAAGCCAAAGATGACTGGACCATAACAACAAAGAGCAGACATTATATAACTGGGCAGACATATCTGAGTGGTCAGGCCATCGTTATAAACCCAGCTTGAAGTGGAGGAAAACAACACGTTTGTTCCACAAGGCCTCTGTGACACTGCGGTCATGAGGGAAGACATCTTTAAACTTGTGCAAAGGAAATGCGCTTTTTTTATACAAACCGTCTGTGTGGTCGTATTCCTCAACAACACGGTAATCTCTGCCAAGCACACACTTGCACACTCCACTGATGGTGCAATGCATGATGAAGAATTTCACCCCAGGTTTTCTTTGACAAACTGCCAAGCCATTTGGTGTTAAACCCTAGCAGAGTCTGCTGCACAGCTCAGCAAAGAACCTGCAGAGTTAACCCCTTCACCCCTTAGTCTAGGGTTAGAATTGTCATTTTGCAATAGTGTTTAAATGTATTTGCATACTTATATTGTTAATTACAAATTTAGTTACGTGAAAACCTTATGAATTCACACGTTTAAATGCGCACTTGTCTGCAATGGAAAAAATAATGGAAAAAATGTGAAAAATGCAGAACAAGACAGTAGACACATCAAATTCAAATCTTAATTTCATTTTCTTTTATGTAAAAATACAAATGTAGTATCAGTTGAAAGTTTACAATCTGCTGGTTTTATTGAGCTATGATTTGAGAAATAATTCTGAACAAACCACAAGAGATTCCACAGCAAACACCTAAAAACACATAACCCTAGCAACCACATGAAACATTATAACAACTACCTAGTAAAACCCTAGCAACCACCGTGGAAACCATTAGCAACATCCTAGCAACCATCTAGCAAAACCCAAGCAACACCATGAAATACCAGGCTGCAAACTCAAGCTACATTTTCTTCAGGAAATGTGTTTTTCTAGTTTATGTTCTGACTTATCATTTGGTAGTTATTTTATTTGGCAGCTTTAGAAACAAATGTGTAGGTTATGCATTTAGAGTGTGTAATTAAAGTGTGGGCCCACATACAGGACATCAAGGTTCAGTAGGTTGAAATATGTGTTTGGTTGTGAATGATCACTGTAGTATATATACATGTACAAAAACATATCTGCTTATAATAAAGACAGACATTTAAAAGCAAAGATTTTCCATTATAATTCCTTTCCCCCCACTTTCATGCATCTGCTCTTCACTTTTAAGTGTTTCCATACCTCTCTGGACTGCCAAACACTGACCGCTTCTCCACAATTCATGGGAGGAAAAGTTAGGACATTCTAAGCAGGGAATCATAACTATTTTTGGAGAAGTGGGGTTAAAGTCCCCTGAAGATTCTGTCAGATCCAGACCCTTTTCTGAAGACTGAAAGTGAAAAATAACCTCTCATGTATTTATAGCTTGTGGGACTTGAAAATTGTCTGAATCTCAGATGCCAATCCACTCCCCAAGACAAATTGTACAGTCTGCGTGACATCCAACATGTAACAATATCTTTAGTTTGAAAATGTGTATAATATCATATGTAACAGTATCTTCATTTTCACAGTTCCATAGCATATGTGTAACTAATCATTCCTGCAGCATATGTGCTTAATTATATATACATCATAAGAGAGGCCTTTATACTTTCAAGCCAACTATTTACCAAAAACAAAGCCTGTAACTGTTGTTTATGATTGCAGATGGAAAGCAAATATATGTCTGATACAGAGCTGCTTAAAAGTCTTAAAAAAAAAACATGGCTATAAATGTTAATTGGATCCATGTGATTCTTGAACATGCATACATCAGTGAGTGCCATAAGCCATAAGTCCCGCAATTATCCTTACATAATGCATAATCGCTATGCCAAATCCTTGTTTTACTGAAAAACAATAGGGGAAAGAATAGGGGACATTATATTATAATGGATTGTTGTGTATCTATGACCAGTTGCTATAACCAAGACCATCTGCTATCTCCATGATAACTTTATAGGCTTATTTCAGTTCAGACAACAAATATCTTTGCACGGCTTACTAATGCATTCAAGACGGGTAAAGAGTTCTTCCAAATGAAAAATAAATGTTCTTCCAAGTAGGGCCTGGGAATGTCTTCCAGAACCCGTCATACGATGAATAGTAGCTAGTCCATTGGAAACGGTCCTGCAAAATAAACCCAGTACACGCGACAGGCATAGCAAAAATGACTCCAGTACAACAGGTTACCCTGATGTTATTGTGTTATTGTAAGGCACTACCAGATGTCCTGTTTGTCAACACTTCAAAATAGGGTAAGTGTCAAAAATGGAGCACTGGACTCGGTCTCTGCATCAGGGAGCACTAGGAACCTGAACGTTCTTCGGGACTGGGCCTGCTTCTGACTTTTTGACAGGGAACAAACTTGATTAATTCATTTGCTCGTTATGTAATTGTTCAGGAGCCACTGAGCCGGAGGCATGTCGCCAGTCCCCCTCTGAAGTGTCATTGCAGGAAAACATCAAGTCAAATTAATCTGTGAGCTTGTTATTGGCAGGAGAGTTTTGACAGAATGTTCTGTACATCTCCAGATGGCTACAACATTTTAGGTGCTTAATAATAATAATCAATGAGTACATTATAAGATACTGCATCTATAACAGACTCTTTGGATGGCCAAAAGTTTGTGGACACCCCTTCTAATTACTGAGTTCAGGTGTTTCAGCCACACTCATAGCTAACAAGTGTATAAAATTAAGCACAAATCCCCATAAACACACACTGGCAGAAGAATGGGTCATACTGAGGAGCTCAGTAACTTTAAATGTGATGCTGTCATAGGATGCCACCTTTGCCACAAGTCATTTTGTTAAATTTCTGCCCTGTATATCTGCCCTGGTCAACTCTAAGTGCCATTTTTGTGAAACTGAAGCATCTCAAAGCAACAACAGCTCAGCAGAGAAGAAGTAGACCATGCAAACACACAGAATGGGGACACTGAGTGCCGAAGCACGTAGTGCATAAAAATTGCCTGTCCTCTGTTGCATCACTCACTACCAAACTCAGTTCCACACTTCTTCTGGAAGTAACATCAGTACAAGGACTGTGTGTCAGGAGCTTCATGAAATAGATTTTAACAGCCAAGCAGCTGTACACAAGTCTAATATCACTATGCACAATGCCAAGCGTTGACTGCAGTGGTGTAAAGTGTGCCACCACTGGACTCTGGAGCTGTGGAAATTTGTTCTGTGGAGTGATGGATGAATCTGAGTTTGGTGGATACCAGGAAAACATAGTGCCAACAGAAAAGTTTGATGGAGAAGGGATAATGGTATGGGGTTGTTTTTCAGGGTTTTGGCTGGGGCCTTAGTTCCAGTGAAGGGTAATGTTAATGCTACAGCATACAAAGACATTTTAGACAATTATGTGGTTACAGCTTTGTGATAGCAGTTGGGAAAGACCCTTTTCTGTTCCAGTCTGACTGTGCTCCAGTGCACAAAGTGAGATCCACAAAGACATGGTTTGACGAGTTTAGTAAGGAGGATTTTCAGTGCCTACACAGAACCCTGACCTCAACCCCACTGAACACCTTTGGGATGACCTGTAACGTCGACTGCGAGCCAGGCCTTTTTGTCCAACATCAATGCCTGACCTTACAAACGCTCTTTTCACTGAATGACCACAAATGCCCACAGACATACTTCAAAATTTTATGGAAAGCCTTCCCAGAACAGTGGAAGTTGCAAAGTCTGCAAAGGGGGTGGGTAACTCCATACAGTGCAATTTCAAACAAGCTCATATAGGTGTCATGGTCAGGTGTCCACATACTTCAGTGTATGTTCGCCTCCCACGGACAATAGATGGATCTTCTTGTATTTGCTAAAGAACACAAAACTGTTGAATCAAATCACACAATAGACATCACTGGACAACATTATTTGGAATATAGGGGGGTAGGAAATGTAAATTATTGTCCATGGTAAACAACCATGTACTACATATTGTTGATCTTAGAACAAAACTTTGTATCTTTATCGGAGAAGGAAAAACTTTCTTATTGATATATAAGGACAGGACATTTGTGTGGTTTTAAGTACCAAAACAGGCTAATAGTCTTCTGCTATCTGTTGTTTTGTTTATTGTCTTGATATTTGGCCTGGTAATTTCCTCATTAAACTGCTTAAAGATTTTAGCATTGCCCTTCCAAACAAATGTATGTCAAACTTTGCTTTAAAAGGCCCATATTCTAAATTTTTTTGCCATTTTCTCTATGATGGCCACTTGTAACATTAGTGGGGTTTTACACCAGAACCAGTCACAGTTCATTTTACTTGATTATTTTCCAACCTTTCTTTATTGCTTAAGATTAAATGGGATGTTTGGGATGAAGTCCTTATATATATATATATATATATATATATATATATATATATATATATATATGTGTGTGTACTGTGCCTCATTCAGAGAGCAAGCTGAAACACTCCTTATTACTATATTATATCCTCCTTATATAAAGGGGCAGGGCTAAACTTCTGTAGGCTGAATAGGTCAGATGTATTGTAAGGAGGTAAATGCATGACATCACAAAAAAGTGTTACATGTTTGATTTATTACACTAACACTTATTTAAACAAATATAAAAAATTAGCTTTTTCCATGATAGATCCATCCATTACACAGTTCTTTAAGGAACCCAAGGCGCTTCTTCTATCACGTCACCTTTTATTTTCAAGAGTGTACCTTACTGTCATTATAGAACATCCAAATATTTCACTTTGTGTAGTGAAATCTATAATGCTGTCGTGTTGCATTATGTAACAGTGTCCTTCTATTTGGTATAAGAGGAGGTCAGTCAAGCAACACCTGGGCAATTTGTCTGTGGTTGGATTATTTTGTCTGCACTCTTGTTCTGAACAGATTTAAAGAAGTGTTTGGAATAAACTGTTAATCCACCGCAATCTTCAGCCATGCTCCAACCATATGGGAGTGACTGGAGACACTTTTTTGGCTCTGGCTGATCTAAGTGAGGGAGTAATTCTCAGCAGTCAGTAAATACCGCAGCTAAGTGATCCGTCATAATAAGACAAATGAAAATGAATCAAATTCCAGAATTTGTCATTTGTAATTTTACCTGACAAATTAGGTTCTAGTTCATGAGACTGAAAGAAGCCACCATTATGCAAGGAACAATTCTTTAGAGAACTAAAAAAACAGATGTTTGGCAGAATAGTCTGTCAACATTGATAAACAATTCAGTGGTCAGCTGTGGTGCTACAAACAAGGATGTTTTTCATACCACCAGGGCCAAAGATATTGCGTATCTCCTAATGACTTTTATCCAAATAGAGTAAAAGTTTATTCAAATAAAAACAGAAAGGCTGTTAGTCTTGTGTTTGGAGTTTCCCACGCTGCTGACATTTCTGTGCACCAAATCCGTAAAAGCTCCGCTTCAAAGTATGTTTTGTGTAGAGAGGTTAACTGTGTTGGATAACTGCGTTAAAAGCTGTGTAATTCACCGAAAATGTAAACAACATATTTGTTTTACAGTCAGTTCAGATTTACAATGGACTGCTGCAGTGGAGAACAGAGTGGGGCCACTGCCAACATACAGCACTGACAGAGTGTTTGCCTGCATGGGGCTTGTTAAATAGATTTAAGAGATTGGACTGTGTACACACTGAAACTTTGCCCAAACCAATAAAAGTACACATTGCTTGCAGAGATGGGTTGAGTTGTCTAAACCCAAACTGAAGAGATGTTACTCAGTGAAATAATGACTTAAGTAAAAGTATCTTGAGTAGAAGTATCAAAAATGTAGGTTAAGGTTAGATCAGGGGTCACTATCCCTGGTCCTGGACATCTACCCTCCTGTGGAGTGTAATTTCAACCAAAATCTGCCTACATCTGCTCCAGATTAATAAGTTCTTCAGACATTCTCAATTGGTTAAATCAGATAAAGCAGTGCTAGCTGGAGAGAGGGGCAATCTGTTAGATGCAGGTTGAAACTAAACTCTGCTGGAAAGTAGATCTCCGGGAGAAGGACTGGTGACCAATGTGTTAGACGCTAGTAGCTGACCTTGAAAGCATCAACTTGTTTGAGACATAACAATGTGAGTAAGCAAACAAATTAAACTAGCACTTCGGAACTAGCACTTATTTTTTTGCACTGGGCCCCACTAGATCCTACTTATACCACTGAGTAACTTCTATAACTGCAACAGAAATACATAAAACATTCAGCATCAGTCCTCTGAAATGTACCCAAATATCGTAATCTCTGTACTGTGCATTACGTATTTAGCAATGACTCTTGTTTCTGGCAATCTCCCAGCGCTAGGAAATCTTTGGACTCTTTGGCTTTGGCTTATATCCACTAACTAGTTATTATATTTTCTGAGTCATTTGTGAGTGTCTGCTAAATGCCTCAAAAAGGTACAGTATTATCCAAAAGTCAGAGACCATCTGCCAATTATTTAATTTCCAGCATGGCAAATAAGAAAAAGAAATTATTCATTTTTCAGCCTTAGGGGAAATAATGAGAAAACATAAGTTTAACAGAGGCCTCAACAACGATATGTAATGTAATTTCCACCCTTTGCGTTTATTATAGTTTCCATTCTTAGTCAGGGGTCTTGCTTTTAGTTTTTCAAAGAAGTTAGCAGGAATATTTCTCCACACCTCCAAAGTTGGTTCCATTTTCTGTTTCTCACAGTCCAAATAATCCCAAACACATTCAATGATGTGATGGACTCTGGGAAGGTCAGTCAATTGTTCTGAGAACACCAGCAGCTTCTTTGTTTGATTTGCAAATTTTCTTTTTTATTTCTTGTCTATTTCCTTTTCTCAGTAAGAGCTTCTTTAACAGCTACACATCCTTTCAGACTCATAGTGTTGAGTTGTCATCTCACAGTGGAAGGATGGACAGACCACCTGTGAATTTTTTCAGATCTAATGCAAGAGTGGAGCTTGATTTTCTCCTCTCACTCAAAGATGAACGCTTTAAGGACTGTCTATTTGAGCAATCTGAATTTATCTGGGGGACAATTTTGGTGGTCTGTCAGGTCTTGCATTGTTATATGAGTCACATTTATGCTTGTTTTTTTGAAGTGGATTGTCATATCTAATCTCAAAAATATATCGCTGTTGTTGAAAGAAAACCTTGTGTCTCCAAAAAGATAAGTTTACAGGAAAAGGAAAAAACCTACTTTACTTTTAATGTAAGTCAGTGGAACCAAACTTACTTCCAAGACGTTTTGGGTCGTTTCCTTTGGTACTTTCTTCATGAAATTTACACACTATATGAAGGGCAGCAGGCCTTTTCAAAATGTCACAAACTGAAAAATAACCAAAATGGAGATGCGAGGTTTTCTTCTGACAGCAGCGATATCTTGAAAAATGAATAACTTGAATGGAAATAGATAAATGAAGGGTGGTTTCTTTTGCATAGAACTGTAATTGTTAATGTAAGTCTGTTAGACTCCCTTCTCTTTTTGATGCATTCTTGATCTAAGATAAAATGAAAGCTCTCAAGTCAGCAGTGTGACCAGTGACAAAGCAGCACAGGTAACAATGACAAACTCATAAATTAAATTAATAACTAATTGTAATGAGTAGAATATTAGTGTAAGTGTGCATATACAGAAGTGTACATATTCACTGCTAGTGTGTTAGTGAGTTGTCCTCAGTACTTTGTATGTCATTGTCTGCTGCTGAATCATCAGCTACTAGCAGTGCTGTGGAAAAGGAGAACCTAAAGCGTTCAATCAGACAAAAATGTGGAAAAACTATAAACTCTATAGTGTAACTATAAAAATCTAATGGTTACTAATAGCACAAACACAGAGCAGCGTGACTTGAAAACAAAGAGTGTGGTTGCCATGTGAGTGAGATTCATTCACCAGTTTGACAGGAGGAATTTAGAGTAATTATTTCTGTTGGTTGGACACTGCAGAGTTTGTGTGCAAGTTCACTACTCTAATGAAGTCTGTAAACAAACATAAACACGCTTGCCTGCTGAAAATGAGCAGCAGCTGTACTGTGTCTGGGCCGCTGTGGTGAAGGCAAGGTCCAGCCAACCAAACAACAACTACAGTGCGACCAGATGAAGGATAGAGACCTTAATCATCAGACTCCAGATAATAGCACGAGGTCAGCCGCCTGTGGAATTACTGCAAAAATCAGAAGATTAAAATACTGTCACGCCTCCTGGTTCTCATTTGGACTCTTATTCCATTTCGGACTCCACTTCCCTGAATCCCTCAGTTTGTCATGTGACTCCACCATCCAGTCACAAGCCAACCAGCAGATCTCAGTCACCTGAGTACTGATTATCATCGCCTGTGTTTCTGTGTATATAAGTCTGTCTGTTTGCAGCCTCATTTTGTTAAGTATTGCCTCTGTTCCGTCAGTGTATACCGAGCTGTTCTCTTGTTTGGTAGCTGTTTTGTTTCTTCTTGATTCTCGGATTTTTCCCTTTTTAACTAAGTCTAACAGTGTTTGCTCTTTGGTTACTACCCTCGCTTGTTTATCTGACTCAGTTATTGTCTTTGCCCATTGTATCTGGCTTCTGACATGGTCTGGTGTTAACCCTGTTATTATGTTAATTCTCCTTTTAATAAACCTTACGGTTTATCTTTTATCCGCAAGGGTCCGATTCGTCAACCCAGCGTTACAAATACACTGTTGTTTGCCTTTATATTGGAGAATGGAGATGTGAGATGTTAAAAGTATCTGTAATTTGGTGCCAATTGCTTTTTTATAGTAGTGGCGCTTCCAAGTTTAATAATGGACCTCCCAATTCAGTCTGCAAATGCTGCTATTGAATGCTTTAGATGTTTTTATTCAAAAAAGAAACATTTATTGGCTGAATTTGTGTTTGTGAATGATGACTTTCATGTTGCATATAATGTGCTATTGATGAGCCACACACTTACCAAACAAACCCAAACTTGTGTGATTTTGTAGTAGAATGTCACCCCCATTATCTCTAGTTCATTCGGGTTTACAAGTTCTATTTCTGGATGTTGTGAACAGCCAGTATTACTATGTTGGTCATTATTTAGGTTTTAGGCTTACTGGTTTAGCATTTTAATGTTGTAGGTTTTAATAATGCAATTTTAATTAAAGGATTGTGCTTAATGATACTATTTTTGCTGTGGTATTGAATTGACCCCGAGAATCATCAACTTTCACAAGAGTTATCAGCTAAAAAATGTTGCTATTGTGACAGCTCTACTTCATGATATTCCTCCTCTTGCTCTAACTGGGCAGTTACCATTATAATACTAATTATCATTACTAGTTCGTTGAAATAGTGGTAACTGGGTTACCGCTATAAATGCACGACTTCAAATTTACCACAGTTTTTCATAGTTTCACAATTTTTGCGTCATGCAGCGGAGGTCTGCAAGATGTTACTCTTTTCCACACACGTACATGCTTAATTGGAGTTTTTTTTGGGGGGGATGGTTCAACCATGCTAACTTACATTACATCCTTGGGCCAACAACAGGCTTGTTATCCATTGGACAGTGTTGACAGGCACAGCATTGCTCCTTACTTACTGCTCTGCTTTCATAAAGCAATTGGTTTGCAAATTTTGCAGCATTCCCACCCTAGTAAGTCTGCACTCCCACCAACATTTAGCCCATAATTTCTTGTGACTGTCCCTAGATGTTTTCATTATACGAGATCACATCTGGTTGCAGGGAAGCTCTGAAGTAGTTGCAGATATTTGGTGAAAAGGTTTTGTGTGAATTTGAAATCTTAACACCTAATTTTTGTGAAACGAGTTGTAGAAACTGAAATTTGAGGCATGATGATCTCTTGCATTTAATTCTTCACAACCTAAAGGCAAATTCCATCACACTTCTAGAGTTGGGGGGAGATTGTTTATCTGATTACATTTTATGGATTTGTGCTAATGAGAATTAAGTGAATACCTCCATTCATAACCATTCTTTGAACTTTCATACCATTTCCATGCTATTTAAATTATAATCCCAAAACACTGCTTGATAGCATATTCTGTATACTAATTGACTCATTTTAATCTGTCATGGATAAGCAGTTATTTTATAAGTGTATTCCAGAAATATGTCCTTTTCTGTATCACTGCAGGTTTCATGTAATTTTGCCTAGAGATATTTACATTGGCTCTCCTCACAGCATTCTGGTGATTGTAGCACCTCTCCCAACTCACTGAGTGCTGAAAAACTGATGGCCTCGCTGTAAAGCTTCACCCTGAGGCCATTCTTTCTGTCTGAGCAGGCTGCTGATTGATAGACCCCGACGTGAGCGTTTAGTATTTGCATGTAAGAAATGGAAATAAGTAGAGATTGTATCTGTGTGTTTATATCAATGGAAACCCTGAGGTTACATTAAAGTGCTTGGGTTTGAACATGCTATATATTCTTCTTTCTTGTCATATTAACATATTAATTTTCAACAAAAATTAGGCATTTACTTTTATTCTATTTCATTCTATTGATGTATGCTTGAAATTTGGATGCCATCAAGCAAACTAAGCTTAATTCACAGTAATTTAAATAATAATAACACTTCATTCTAAGGAGTGCATATTCAGAGTTTGTTAAATTGTTGTCCCAAAAATGCAAAATAGACACTTTTAAATAGTTTATTGACTGTTTAAGCTATATTTATTATAGTGTGCAGTTGGATGTATGCTATGTGAAAATCTTTTAATGAATACAGTAGTTATAATAATTCACAATAAACCCTTTGTGCATAATAACAGGTTGTGTCAGTGTTAAAATGATAGCTGGCAAAGTGATAAATTCATTGGTTTTACCACATAGGGCTAGCCTGCCAAATGTATAAATTCTGTCATGTGTTTCTCATTGCAGTGATGTCCATTTTAGATGGATTCTCTTCAAAAGATAATTCATTTAACCATTATTTTTCCTTTTATAGTGTCTGAAACATCCATTTCACAATATACATGAATATGTTCATTTCAACCCTTTCCTGATGCTCATAAAGTAAACAACTGTGTGGATGACTTACTAACATATTAGTGAAGTATTAAATCTTTTTTTCGGCAAAATACCATAAACAGGCATTTGGTTTGCAACTTTGCAAATTTGTTTGCACTTTAAAACCTCAAATTGAAAAAATGTACTTTAGAATAACAGACATATATTGATGTGTTAGTGAACTATTACACTCTTAATAGCTCTAAAGCACCAAACTCCAGATGTTTATCTAGAGTAGAACCTATATAGGAATCACATGTAGCCATTTATCCACTAATAAGATGTACATTTAGAGGATACCTAGTTGTAATGAAGTATTTATTGTGCATTATTACTACTAATGTGACTTTCACAACAAATCTCCACTTATTTTGTAATATAGGTCATAAAGAATAAATCTTAATGCACAGTGAAGTAAACTGTTAATAATAATAATAATAATAATAATAATAATAAAGAGAAGTTAAGTTAATGCAAAGTATGTTTTAAGCTTGTTTGAATATGGCTATAATCTTTGAACAGTCATTAAGGAGTTTATTGAAGAAACATTAACAATTCATCTGTAATAAATGGGGATAGAAAGGATAATGGCCAAAAGGGGAATTTTGCCTTTGTTTTGTTATGAGCCAAAAGTAAATCCTACAAAAGAAAATTGTCATTGTGCTGCTTATCTATGCCTAGTCTGGGAGCAGTGCTGCCTGAAGCACTTGGGGGTTAAGTGCCTCAACCAAGCACAACAACCAGGTCAGTCCTGGAATCTGAAACCACAGCATTCTTGTTGCTGGCCAGCTCTCCTACCACACGGTTACCTGCCACCCCAGAGCCAGTAAAGGAGGAAGTAGGCAAAGTTCTTATCAAAATGTTGCAAATGATTTTATTCTTTAATGAGAAAAAAACAACATACTGAACATGAGCACCATTAAATCTTTGGCCATGCAGAAGTAAACCTCAACCGAACAAAACCTGGATTCAACTTGGCTTTAGGAGTTTCTTAGCAATACACACAGATATATTCCCAGAAACACATCTGTTGCAGAGAAGTCACATGGGTTTTCACGTGCACGCTTCTTTTTCCGTGAACATATTTCAAATTGTCCACATAATACACAGATGTGTGCAGTTCTGTGGTCTTCCTACGTCTCGCCCTTTCATATCACCAAATCACCAAACATTCAGACACCATTTTCTGGACCTTCTTCTAGACATACATAGGTTCTATATATTTTTTTTTATTTTTTAAGACATGCCACAAGTGATATTATCATATGTGACTTTTCTGTAACAGAATGTTGTTCCAAATGTAACCCTCCACAAAAACCAGAAAAAAAAATCTTAAAAAAAATATTTACATACACAAGGACTATTGAAGTTCCCTGCTTTGACCAGATATGTTTAAAAAATCATTCCCTCCCTGTTAAAGAGAACAAACACTGATTTTCATTGTTGCATTTGTCTCTGTGGTTCCAACCAGACTGATCCAATAGCTTCTGATAAGTGGAGCTCACTTTCTCTTAAACAAGTGATTCCATGTCCCTTGAACCCTTGTTTTCCTTAAAACATTTGAGGGTCTATTTTTATGTTTCCTCTTACGGTGCCTAGTCTTGGCTGGACACTCTGGGTTTCCCCCTGCCTCCAGCTAGAAAACAGAGATGGAAGAAATGACTGAGAATGGTCATCTGATTAAGTGAACTTAATTCTAAAAGTTTAAAAGGATCTTTGTGCCATGGTGCTTCTGTGAAACCAGCCTATCAGTTGTTGATCATTTTGTGTTTGAAGCTGCACAAATAATCAATTTCTACACATCTACACTCATAACAAATGGTGCCACAAAGTGCTCTGTGAGTTGCTTTTGGTACCACAAAGAACAATGTTTGAAAGAGAGATTTGTGAGTGCAAAGAACCTTTTAAAGGTTTAGAGAACCTTCACATAATGTAGAAGTTTGGTTTCAATTTAAGGATTCTTTCTAGAGCTTTTACATGATGTGGAGGTTCTTTAAACTTTAAAAGTGATTCTATTACACACAAAAAAACTCCTTTTGGCACCTTTATTTCTAAGAGTGTAATCTGTAGAGTCACCAGGAGTCAGAACCAACTTGACTGCCTATAATAATAATAATAATAATGATAATGATGATGATGATGATGTTCAAATGATCAAAATCAGTCAATAGTGAGTCTTACTGTATTATCTGTGCTATAAATAGAACCATTTGTTTTATCTAGCACCATACTACTATGCAACTATAATTCTCTGGATTTACCTGGCACCCGTCTTCCAGGACCTCGTCTGGTTCCCTCTGTAGAAAATCAGACAACATATGTCTTAAGTAATAATACACTACATAGAGACCACTATCACAGCACTCTTTTCCCTATTGACAAATACGCATACTTAAATATTTCAGTAGTATACTTGAAATATGTACAGTATACTAAAAGTACATTTTCTATTTAATATATTTTTATGTAAATTAACCTAAAATATATTATTCTGTATTTTTCAACACATATTTATGAATCATCCTTTAGTATACTGTAGTGAAATGCACTTGAATTGATGCATTTTGTAACATACTTAAGCACACTTAAATTAAAGCATATTTATCAACTGAAGTTTATTATTTAGAAGTGTATTTTAAAGCAGTGACTTTTAATTTGTTTTTATTTAGTTGCATTTTAGTTGCAATACAACTTCAACTAACTAGCATCCGATATAGGTATCGGTACACCCAAGAGTACACATTTAAAAATATCTTTCAATTGTACAGGGAGATTCACTCGAAAGAGGCCCTGAATATTCTGTAATACCTCTCTCTAGGATGAAGCAAACTGAACTAAACTATGTGCAATGTGCTCCTCAGTATATGGAGCTTCAAACAAGCCAGGAAGCCCCTTCGTTGGAGCGATGAGGTAGGCGTCGGACAGCTGTCGCGACGTTTAACCTCCGTTTGCAACTTCCGCTTGCATACCTCCATATCCCTTCACGTGTCTGACAGAAAACGGAGATCACTTCCAGCATTGTGTGTAATGCAAACAATAACACATACGTCAAGGTATGTAGTGTATTTTTTGGTTCAGACTGCTTCATCCTAACGGGAGTTACAACAGAATATTCGGGGCCTCTTTCGAGTGAATCTCCCTGTAGTAGAATTTATGCTTTAACCTTCAATGCAGCGTAGTAAGATTAAAACAGAATAGCACTTGCAGCCATAGAATACATATTTCAACATTACTTAAATATAATTTAGGTATGTATAAGCTGTGTTTAGTTATTCCAAAATAAAATATTTAAGTGTTTGCCTAATTATGCATTTAAGTGCACTTTTCTAAAACATGTTTTATTTGTTGAATGTATTTTATTAGTTTAATATAAGTTTATTTAGTGACATTAAAATATAATTTAAAGTGCATTTTAGTTAACTCAGTAAGTGGTACCAAAGTGTATCAGTACATCTAGTCGTATATTTATAATATATTCCAGGTGTAATAAGTTATGTTTACAGATTACATATTTGAATCTAATTAAGTGGAACTTAAATTGTTTGATAAAAGCACAACTTAATGCATATATATAAATGTAGTCGTAGCTTAATTACAATTTACACATAAGTTGTCATACATTGTTCCAAAATAATACATTTGGTATGTATTAAAGAATGTTTAAAAAGTGTAAATGTTAAAAATCTACACTTTTCAGTTTAAATACACTGTTGAAATGTACACTTAAATGCATTTTTCTTTCACAAGGGTGAAAAGCTCACCTTGAATGATTTTGGTAAGTCTCTCGCTGTCCGTGTCGAAACTTGTGACGTACTCCGTTTGAGGTCCTGAGAAACAATCAGATTCAATTAATATGTGCATCAAAGCTTTTGCTGCAAAGGAGAAGGAAATGGGACAGAACTTGTGAAAGAATCTGGAAACAGCAGGAAAACATTCTACAGGCAACTGGGCCTCTGTTATTCTTTTACCTGGAACATTGCAGAACCCAAAAGAGATTGCATTGTGTCACGATTGCAAATTCGTAGGAATTTGATTAGTTAAGATTAGAGTTAAAATGGCCCATTTAAACAGTCATAGCCTTTTCACCACTGCATTCGAGTGAAATCCAATGAAATTGCTATCATTCATAATTCCTACGAATTCTACGTGAAGTGGGGTTGCCAGAGCAGCATCATTATCACAGATGGAAAAAAAGAGTTGTTAATTGTGAACCCAGGTTGGTCAGGCCAAAATAAACAGCAAGGAGGAAAGATCGTGTCTTCTAGCCCTACTATCAGCATGCTTAAAGGAAGAGTTGCTCGAGATATCACACTACCATGGAGCTCCATATTGGAGGAGCTTCTGACCAAGTATTCAGGACCTGTTGATGCAGAACATTAAGCAGAGTTAATCGCTTCCACATTCTCAAAGCACAGGAGAGGCTGTGAATGATACTGCTTACATCATATCCTGTAATATAGCTTAATGCAGGAGTGGGGAACTCCAGTCCTGGAGGGCTGAATTCTTGCACAGTTTGGTGATTTTAGTTCTCAACCATGGCTGATTCAACTTATCATTTATTTAATGAATTTAGTTGATGTGCTGGAGCAGTCCAGTTCAGTTCCCCACTGCTGGCTTAATTGATCATTGTTAATGGCATAACTTTCAGCAATGGCCCATGACAAGTAGAGCCTCTGACCTCTTTATTGGCTTCCTAATATCATTAATTTTGAAATTTTACATCCATGACTCATAAGTAGCTGCAATAACTTAATAATGTACAACCACTAGGCTACACTAAAGTATTAAAATGGTAGACAAATAGTGGTATCAAGTAAGCAAGGCAGTTCTTTGATACAATTCCTGGAGAGAATTTTCATTTGGGGAGCCCATTATTTATGTATGTATGTATGTATGTATGTATGTATTTTTTGCACTACTGCCTTTAAGAACCTGGTTACACTGCTGTATCACAGTTAATGGACCAATAGTGTATCTACTCCTGTAACTTGATTAGTAGTCTCAAGGGGCAAAATGTGATCTTGAGAATGTTGGGGGACAACCATTAGACAATTTGGGCTAAATGTCAGTGGAAACATAGACTTATTAGGGTGGGAACAAACTGATTTACCTCATTAAACACAGTAAAAACATTTCCTCACGCAGGGAAAAACAGTTCTGTTAGTTAACAACAGTGTTTTTCTAGCTAGCTTGTTTTGCTTGGGTTATTTACTGTAGTCCAGAGGTTAAAAGGACATGGACAGAGGAATGTGGGGGCAGGCTTTAGAGGGGGCATACCCTTATTAGTGGTGCAATTCACTGCAATCCAGCACCAGTAGTTTAACAAACTGTCCCCAGAGACGTATTCTCATTACAAGCTCACGTCTCGTCCCGCAAGTTATGCAATGTGCCAAAACACAAGCATTCTCCTGTCCTTACAGTTTATGAACCGCCATTTTCTACACACCATTTCCTGGTGTACCACCATAACGTTTAGGGAACACACATTTTATTCATATTACAATTTCAAGGTTTTATATGCATGCTATAGACTATTACTATTTAACAAGTTCAAAATTACATTTACCTTCAATGACGCGGGTAACAGTCGGCTCTCCTTGGATGACTCTGGTGACCTTGGTGATGGTTGGCTCTCCCTCAATGACCCTCGTAACTTTGGTGATGCTTGGCTCTCCCTCAATGACCCTCGTAACCTTGGTGACGCTTGGCTCTCCCTCAATGACCCTTGTAACCTTAGTGATGCTTGGCTCTCCCTCGATGACTCGTGTAACTTTAGTAATAGTGGGCTCTCCCTGGATGATTCTGGTCACTTTGGTGACATCACCGGGAACTGTGCCGGAATAAAAAGAAAGACACAGAACAGTGACGGGATAACAACATTTTAGAGACCATGCAAAGTTGTCTTTATGCCGTATTCTTCAGCGTCACCAATCTTCACATTACCTGTGATGACTCTCTCTGAAAGAGAATAAAAGTAAACCATGTGAGACACAATAACAAAGCCATATAGACACTGTTCAAATACAGCCTTTTCCATGAATGACACTTTCTTCATTGAACTTACTTATGAATGTCAGTGGAATCTCCTGAAATCTGTATCCTGAGACAAACTGTTAATAGAAAAGGGCACTAGTGAGCAACGGATATGCACTCGGAAATGGTATTAAAGGTAAACGAACCTGAGATCCCTCAGAACTGACAACCTGTCTTCTGCCGTATTAGGCATTTCAGACATCGCTGATTAGAGTGAATTAATTTAATTGACTAAAGGCACTTACATCAATCCAAGTTCGCATGCATGCTTAACAGTGTTTGCCAGTTAGATGTAAGCCAACTCCTCCAAGTCGTTAAATGTTTCAAACAATGATGGGCCCTCAAGGTGTGAACATTTTATTTGGAGGAGCTCGGG
This sequence comes from Colossoma macropomum, assembly GCF_904425465.1. Lineage (NCBI taxonomy): Eukaryota > Metazoa > Chordata > Actinopteri > Characiformes > Serrasalmidae > Colossoma > Colossoma macropomum. Next base: position 26,279,128 of record NW_023494786.1, read on the forward strand.
CATTAAATTGCTCAGTCTTGTGCCAAGTTGGGGGCTTCACCTTGATCTGGATGAACCTAGTGATCCTTCTCAAAAGTGTCAGGAGCTCCTGGCTTCCAACTGGAATATCTGTAAAACAGCAATTTTACTAGTTCAGACATTCAAGCTACATGTCCACAATTTTTAAGGATTTAATTTGATGCCGCTGAACCTTTTGTTGCTTATTTATGTAGAATGTAGTGCTGCAGTCTGTACCTTCAGGGTAGAGCAGGGTCTTGACAAAGTGAATGACTCCATTAGTAGCCATGAGATCGGATTCAGAAGCTTGCACAGAATTCACCTGCATGCTGTTATTAGCCTGCATGAAAGCAAGATTTGAGAGTTAATTGATTAAGTACAATTGAATAAATGTCTCTATTGTGAAAAATGGCACTTATTAAGAACTTTAGCATTTTGTGAGACGTAAAAAAGGACTAGCACTCATCTTTAACCTCATCTTTTACTATCAAGGTCTTGTTTTCTTTGACTTGCCTGCGTAAATAGCTTGTGCACATTAAAATCTGAAGGAAATGAATTGACCAACTCAACACAGCAAAAGTGGCCTGACCTTTTATTCATTCTTTTGAGACTCCTTTTTGATATACCAGGACAAGGTTCACCTTCAGTAATATCAGTCTACTGTATTGTAATTTCTAATTAGATTTTGGCAAGAAAAAATGGCAGTAAAGCACTCATGCTTGTTAAACACCTGGAACTGATTCATTTAAAATGAATCATTTACTACACTTTAAGAAAGTCCTGCTGATGTGAGGCAGCAGGGAGTGCTCTAAACATGTTTCAGTTCAGGTTATTATAGAGGCTTGTGACTGGAAATGAAAATCACATGAGCTGGATTTAGCAGTGAGGGGGATTGTTGGGCTTTTAAGGACTTACAAACAAGACTTTGATGTTGCTGCCCTGGAGAGATTTGAGCAGGTTAGTGACTCCAGTCTCCAAGCCTCCGCCAATGAAGATGCCTTTGCTAAAGTGGTACAGCAGGATGGCTCTGAGGGCATTGGGATCGCCTTAAGCAGAAAGAGGAGACATTAGATGCACTTTATGTCTCAGTTAAAGTAACCTACACCTATACATATTAAAATACGATGTGGGAGAAAGTAATAAAAAGACTCAGGGTGTATGGTGTAAAATATTAATGTCTGTGATACCAAACGTGAGTGTTACTTTAAGTGTCTGGGAAAAGTTTAAATGGAAATAAAGAAATATCATAAAACCCTGCTTAAAACTTGCAAAGACAGAATTACTTCACTGATATACCTAGTTCATGAATGGTGATGGCAGGCTACAATTGTTAGTGAAAGTGAGCTTTCACTCACTATTTTGCATTCATTTGCTCAGTCTCTGAGAGTAAAGAGGTGTTGAGATGATTCTTTTTTAAAATGCATGGTGTGCCATGTCTAGTACCTCAAAAGAAGCATTTGACACGCATGTAAACATGAGAGGGCGATTTGAGAGAATGTAAAAGACTGAGACATTTCGAGACTGACATATACGCCCATCAGGCATAACATTATGACCGCCTCCTTGTTTCTATGCTCATTGTCCATTTTATCAGATCCACTTACTATATAGGTGCACTTTATACAGATATTACAGACTGTAGTCCATCTGTTTCTCTGCATACTTTGTTAGCCCCCTTTTACCCTGTTCTTCAGTGGTCAGGACCCCCATGGACCCTCACATAGCAGGTACTATTTGGGTGGTGGATTATTCTCAGCACTGCAGTAACACTGATGTGGTGGTGGTGGTGTGTTAGTGTGTGCTGTGCTGGTACGAGTGGATCAGACACTGCAGTGCTGCTGGAGTTTTTAAACACTGTGTCCACTCACTGTCCACTCTATTCGACACTCCTACCTTGTCAGTCCACCTTGTAGATGTAAAGTCAGAGACGATAGCTCATCTGTTGCTGCACAGTTTGTGTTGGTCATCCTCTAGTCCTTCATCAGTGGTCACAGGACGCTGTTGGCTGGATATTTTTGGTTGGTGGACTATTCTCAGTCCAGCAGTGACTCTGAGGTGTTTAAAAACTCCAGCAGCACTGCTGTGTCTGATCCACTCAGACCAGCACAACACACACTAACACACCACCACCACGTCAGTGTTACTGCAGTGCTGAGAATGATACACCACCCAAATAGTACCTGCTCTGTGAGGGTCCATGGGGGTCCTGACCACTGAAGAACAGGGTAAAAGGGGGCTAACAAAGTATGCATGGTATGTATGGACTACAGTCTGTAATTGTAGAACTACAAAGTGCACCTAAATAGTAAGTGGAGCTGATAAAATGGACAATGAGTGTAGAAACAAGGCCATAATGTTATGCCTCATTGGTGTATAATGATAAATAGGCAGCATAGATATTTTTGTAACAAATAAAAGAGAAAAAATACTTAATTCATTGTGTTCAAAAACAGCTAAAACTAGGACTGCTGAATTTACACTGAGCAATTCTGATGGAAGTACATGTAGATGCTGGAAAGACAAATAGCATTGTGGGGACACAGTATAAATATAGGCCCTATGACTATCAGTCAATCTAATTAGGAAGCAAATAGTGTATTTAGGTTTCCTGGAGGGCTTCAACACTTACTCTTCAGAATAGAGATGTCTCTCTGACTGAGGCCAGCCAGAGCCTGATCAGTCGGGGCAAATAGGGTGAAATCTCCCTCCTGTTTCAGCATGTCAGTCAGACCAGCCGCCTCCATCAGAGATAAAAAGATCCTACAAGCATGCAGAGAATTAGAATTACTATCTCAGCTCTCCTTTGTCTCCTCCTAATCCCATCACCACTGACAGTAATGCTTACTTTGTGATGTTCGCTACAGTATTGATGAAAATGGGGTTCGCTATAGTATTGATGAGGTCACTATTTTGAGAAAAAGTCTAGTTCATTTATTCAAAAAGTCTTGTTCATTTATTATTGCTTGCTAAACCGAAACACATCCCTAAGTATGTCCATAAGCTGTATATTGAAATGCTTCCACTTACTTGAAGCCTCCATGTGCAGTCAGCAGTTTGAACATGGTGGACTCTGCTGGTTTCATCAGTGTCCTCATTAGATGGAGTGCACCATTGCTTCCCTCTTTGCTTCCACGGATCAAGCAGGCATTCTCAATGCAGACAGCCTTTCAAGAAAGATAGGGCATTTTTAAAGAGACGGTGATGTAAGCATTGAAGTATGAGACATTATCTCTTTCATATTAATGTATTTTTGTTTGTTTTGTACTTTGGATGTTTGTCATTGCATTGTGAGCTGATATAATTACCAAGATTTTGGCTACATAACACCTGAATATGGCTACATAACACCTAAATAATCCTTGACATAAACCTGCATTAATATTTGTATTCCAGCAAGGCATCATTTGTCATAAAGGCTGTTTTAGTCAATTTTGATAGCAGTTCATCTCAGCAAATGTTATGACAACCGACACTTTTTGTAATAGGCCTTTGTAAAGGTCTATATAGGTATGTCTCCATTGTCATCAAAGGCTTATGTAGGTATCTTGCAGCCTTTTGAACGCTGCCCTTCAGTGAAGTAACCTAGAAGTTTTTTTTTCCTCGCCAGCATACTTTATAGGTTTGTTCACTTGTTTTGTTTTGAATGCATTTAATAAGATCTACTTAAAAAGCCCTGGAATTTAAACAAACAACACATAACACATTGTTTAACCTGTGATGTGGTAAAAGTAGGTAAGTTGTATTCAATTAATTGCTATTGATTTTTCTATGCTGTGATCATGTAGCTGTGAGGAGACTGACCGTGCGATAGACAAACACTCTGAGGAATCTCCCTCCTAGGGTCTCGAGACGCTGGCCATTGTACAGCTGACTCAGCACAATCTTTTTCTTCAGAATGTGGTTCTCTAGAATGATCCTCAGTAAGCGCTGATCCATGGACATTACTTCATCTACAGTGAACATCAGACAGAGAGGGAGTTACCGAGTTTTGAAATTTGACCATTGACCGTGGATGAACCTCAAATAGCTCTCTACTCCCCATATAGAGTTCTCGGTGAGTTGTTATGACCTACATATGGCACTACGTAGGGAGTGGGGAGCCATTTGGGATTCATTATTTATTTGTTCTTTCACAAGTCTCAGCTCAACATTGTTTAAGTGACTTGTACATTAAATCATGCATCATGCACTGTTACGTGTATTAAATCAGCTGCTGGGGCCTGACAAAATATTGGTTTTCCAGGCGGGGTGCCGACTGGATTTGGGTCAGTTTTTCACATACAGCATCAGGCTTAGGTCAGAATGAGTTTGTTTTCTAAAGAGTATTTTTTTTTTTTATATATGTAATAGATTTGTTTTTATTTGAAGGAAAATTCATTTTGTTTTTTTCTTTTTTGTAGATCAGCAGTTTCAGGAATGCACATTCTCATATAGGGTTTTCAGTTATTATTGTTGCCCGAAGCACTGTCCTTTCCCCCAAGCTGCCCCATGAATGGGATAAATTGCCCTGTAAAGAGCAAATGATGAATGTTTCTACACTGTCGTTAATCATAAATACACTACATTTACGAGGGCAGGGCGAGTGGCCCAGATCTGACTCTTGGGAGGTCTACAGTTTTATTTTGGGGAAGTTTGCTGGCTACTGGAGACCTAAAGTCTCACTATACAAAAGCTGCATTGCATTGGTGCTGACTTATCATTCCATTGAAGCATATGCATTCAGTTTTACAAGGAAAAAATTCAGCTTTAACTATTTGCTGTTTAAATGGTCCAGTCTAGTCTAGTTTGTATGAACCATTTAGGTGTCAACCAAACACCTTTCATAGATGTCCTGTAGCATTACTGACATGTCAAAATTATTTAATTGTCATTCAGAGGTTCTCTAAGCTCTTGCCATGGTTCTGGTTCCCTAAAGAAACTTTCTTCTACAAAGAATAATTCTAAAGAATAATTCTTCTACAGGAGATATGAGTGTGAAGAACTTCTTTAAAGTTTATTAACCTTAACATAATATAAAAGTTTGAACGAATGTTTTTTCCCTTAAACTATACACATCCATTTAGTAACCGTTAGTAAGTCAAGAGGTGTGATTTGCATGCTAAAACATACTTTCTCTTTTGCACAGTAAAGGCAAATACACTGGGGATATGAACGTGAGGCACCTTCACCTTTTCACCATTTCAGTAAATATTACCATTTCATTTTGCGTATAGGTCTAGAAAATGTTAATTAAAATAAATGTTTTTATACCTGTGCAAACTCTGAGTGACATATTTACGCACCTGCTGTATCAAGAGCCAGAGCAATGAATGAGGATGAGAGCAATGGATAGGAAAATATAGAAACGTGCCAACAAAGAGAAGAAACAACATGTCCTTGAAAGAAAGATGAATGATGCAGACCTAAATGACTGAGTAGGAGTATTGAGTGCAGAAGGTGAAAGAGAGAAATAGAAAATAAATCCAATAACTCGGAGAGCAAATTCAGCAGACAGGTAGAGAAATAAGAGTCTGCCAAAGGTAACTGAAACATCAGGGACTCATTTAGAGTGACCTACCGTTGAAGGCTGCGTTGAGAGGGGCCAGCAGTGTGTATTCAGCCTGCGGTCTCATGGCTGATGCCAGACCCAGTTCGGACACCATGTCACTGAAGGTGGCCTGGGATGGTCCAACCAGCTCCATGACTTGTTTAGCTTGGAGAAGAAAGTACAGTCCCTGATGTTTAGAATTCAGTTCAGGAAGTGCAGTACTGTGCAAAAGTCTCAAGTCAGCTGGGAAAATGTTTAAATCTGTTTATCTGGGCAGTAGGTGCATTTCTCTATGCCAGATTAAATACAGAAAATAGTAAAAGGAACATTGTTTCTAAATTGAATTCTAAATTGCATACTACCATGATTGCTTGTGTAGTAGTGTACTGTCTGTTTGTAAACATAAGCACACATTGTCGTTGATGTTAAGCACCAAAAGCTAGAGTGCTTATAGCACCCCCTTGTGGAGAATCTTCAGCCTGCTAAATATGACTGAGTGAGTCAAAAGCCATTGAGAAGTGTTTTGCATCTAAAAATATTTCCTTAAATAGTAGCAGGAAGGGGAGGAATAGGAAGCTAACCTGAGTCTGGCATGAGCACCTGGTCAATCAGGTGGATGACACCATTAGTGGTGACAATATCTTTCTTCAGCACCATCTTGATGCCGTTGACTGTCAGGCTGTCTCCATCACAGCCGATCTCAATGTTGGTGCCCTCCAGGGTCTCATATGAGGTTCCAGTCATAATGGCCTCAGAGCACTGGACTGAGTCCAACAAGTGATACTTGAGCAGGGCTGTGGAGGAGAAGAACAAAAGCATTTGAGTAGGCAAATGATAAAACATGTGAAAATGAAACATTGATCTGATAATGTGGTTTGAAACCAATCAATATTCTAAACCAAGTATGCATATAAGCCTAGCTTAGTTAGGAATAAGTATGTCTGATTGTATTTTGTTAGAATTTCTATTAGGACAAAAAGAAAAAGTACTTCAAACTAACTTTAGGTGAGGTACAATCAAAAAGAAAAGAAGGTGTATTAGCGGAAAAAAGGTGCAATGCTCACTCTTAACAATATTAAGCACTTTATTAAGTGTTGCCGTTTCATCCTGTTTCTAGACGTTTTACCAAAATCACCCAAAGATGTTCATAGCTGACCATGTCTGCACTCCTGATTCTTTTTTTCCATTGTTTTTCCCAACTAGCAAATCTTCTCAAGCTGACACTTATGTCATTTATATCTCCAGTGGTAGTATCTGTATCAACTCCTGAACCCCAGGTGTCCTTGGGAGCCTTTGGGTCCTTTGAGAATATGTCTGTCAACAGCTTCTCTCCAAGTGGAGCTCTCTGATGTCCCAGTCAAATGGCTGAAGAGAGACTGGTAAAAATGCAAGTATTCCAACACTGCCAATTCTTATTGGATAATAAAACCTACAGCTGTTTCCTGCTTTCCTGCACTTGGCACGATGAAGAGCATACTCACTTTGGATCTTTTTGATCATCTTTCAACACTTAAAATTTACGCTGCAGCACTGCTGGAAAAAACACGCACCACAGGAACCAGCTACAGTTGGCTTTGTTTTACAGGCTTTGTCCAAATTCTTTTGGTTTGCTTCTATATGTATCTGTACTGTATCTAATACAGTTGAGTTTGTGATTAAGGGTACAAATGTCTGTATATTTTCTGTTTTAAACTAAAGTGTTACGAGTTTGAATATTACTAAATATTCAGTGTAATGATTTTGAATACATGCTGTCTGGTAATGTGCACCTGGAAAAACAACCAATCAGCTGCTATGGCAATAAATCCAGTTTTGCTACATCAGGTTGGAATATTTCTTTACATGATCTACTGTTAAGTCAACAGTTCTGAACTCCAAAGCAAACAAGAATCTACGTTTCAAAGACTGCAAAAGATAAGGCCATGAATTCAATCTGAGACCTGGGGTCTAGACAGATTTGTACACATCCCAAAGTACTTCAAATGAAACAGTAACTCTAGCAGGCAGCGCTGCCATATTTGCCACTGTTTGCCAAATGTCTGAGAATTCCCAATCCTGAGAACACGCTGATGTAGTCCCCATCTGGTTTGAATGGGCCTAAAAATAAAAAAGTTCACAAGGGAAACACCGGCATTCTTGGTTTACGCAGATCAGCAAACATGGCACGAGGGAACCATCACAACCGTGTTTCCTTTGGACTTGCATTTCATTAAAGAGGAATAAGCCACCACTTTGTGCCAAGTCTGCCATCGATATGAGGGTTTAATGTTTCCTCTCGCCTGCTGAAAGCGTCTTTTGTACACTTAGAGTTTTGTTTGTGGAGGAAATTCCAAGGAAGTGATGGAAGTTATTGTTTTTGGCTCAGTACTTTACCTTGGAGAACACCCTTGTCACCCATAAGCCTTTCCATAACATCACCATCCAGCTTAGAAAAGGCGTCATTGGTGGGGGCGAAAAGGGTGAAGTGTCCAGGTTTGCCCAACATGTCCATCAGGCCGGAGGCTGTAGCTACAGTCTGGAATGAAAGGGAGCAGGAATAATATCAACCAAAATTAAGAATGGAGGGAGAACTCATGTAATGAGAAAGGGGTGCAGTAGAGCTGGAGAAAGTGAATAATACTGTGGAGAATTGACCTGGAGATCACAAAGGCTAGAATCTAGTGAATAGAAACAGTACTATTTCATTCTTTATAATACAGTATAGAAAGTTTGATTAATGGAGCCTTCTTCAACCTTCAAGGATAGAAGCTATGAAGCCTGGAAGGCTATTGGCTATATATAAATCTCTCTCAGAGTCATGATGCACCCACAACTTACATTCAGTGAACTCAGGTCATCTTCAACGTCAATCACATCCTGAATGGTGTTGCCTACTGCAGTGATAACACGGTCAATAACATGAACCACACCATTGGTGGCCACCTGGTTTCCATGGATGATCCTAGCACAGTTCACTGTGACGACCTGGAGATCAGAGAAGAAATACAGTACTTGATCTCCCATTTAAAATTGCATTTACTGATGTGTCGTCTGCATTTGTAATGTGCTTTTTTACTTCATCTGTCAAAGCGAATATGCTAAAACTACTCTAAAAGGACAATTAATTAACCTACCCCATTGGGATAATGGTTGATGTGAAGGCTCAGGTCATTGTACATGGAGGTGACGGTCATTCCGTTCTTCAAGTCCTTGGTGAGGAGCCGTTTGTTGGCCATGTGATAGTGCAGAGCATTGTACAGCTCAATGTTAACATTGCTCACCAAAGCATTCCTCACTTCCTGTAGAGCATAGAAGAGATCATCAGTAGTTATTCAGATATTGACTCCAATTCAGCCTCCAGGTCATCAGCATAGTGAGTAAATTGAGCAAGACTTCTGCCCAGTTCAGAGAACAAAATTCAACTGGACCTCAGGCCTCTGGAAACAGGATCTCATAATTGCAATTTTGTAGTCTGGTTATGTCAATTAACTGTGCGAAAGTTGTGGGAAGACTACAATTCCTTGTCATAGAAGGTTGACCTAACATTACCTCTGAAATAAATATATCTCCAAGACATTACTTCATGTAATTGTGTCCTTTTCTCGCATCATTTAAAACCACAGATTTGTAAAGATACTGCTTCAAATATGGTTACGTTTGGTTTGTGAGCAGCACCTTAAAGTGAATCAAAAAATGGATTTGATTATAAACAGGTGAGTGTTGTTTACAAATACTAGACTTTTCAAACCGGTCTTTGCAAGCTGAGACTATGTTTCTCCATTTATGAATTAGCAAAGTGTGATATTCACTGCCTGCCATGTTTTGTTTTGATTGTGGTTTTAGATAAGACTGTGTTAAGACACATGTAGATCTGTATTACCAGATCTAGGAGATCCCAAGCTTCGTTACTGGGGGCAAAGAAAGTATATGATCCAGATCCCTCGATTTCCTCCTTCAATTTGGACATGGCAGAGTACTTCTGTGTGGTGACTGCATTCACCAGACCAAGAGTGCCATAGACGTTGTCAATAGGAGAAACTAAAGGGAGAAAAATAACACAATATGGATCATGTTGGAGTTATTTGATATGATAGAGGCTCAATTATGATCATGTTTATTCCTCTATGTATGCCCCACACACATCCCCATACATTCTCACCTTTATTACAAGAACTTTCCTACCCTTTGGCAGATAACATGATTAGATTGGCAACAAATAATGTAAATATTGTTAAGGTTTTACTGTAACAACTCTCTGTTCAGATTGGCTCAAAGACTATTCTGATACAAATAAGACGACTCACCAGCAGGACAACCGCGCATACCCTCCAGCTTCATGTATCCTGGACAGCACTCATACAGAACAGTGCTACACAGGAAAGAAAACACAGTATTAACTGACCATACTGTATATCCTATTTTTGCCCTAAAATAGCAAAAATACTTTTTTTCCATAAGCCCCAATATAATACCACTACAGTTTATACTATCCAACACTGTCCAGCACATTAACATGCTCTAATTTTCCTGGAGCCCCTTCTCATTACAAGCTACATAAGCTTTAGGATTCTATGGGCTGAACATGCTGTCTTTTCATATGGGAACCATCAACTGTCTCATTATATAAACATGCTATGTGGCCTCGAGGTTTGAGCAAGTATGTCCCACTAGAATTACACTACCACAACGTTTTAACACATAAAATGGCATCTTTGAGAGAACCTAGTGATGCGGTAAACTTCAGAATTATGTTTTGGCTTCAACATGGTGAGTGGAACCAAATTTCCAACCATAAGGAAATCTTGGCTTGGAAGTTAGAGTCAACTACAACACAAGGAATGTAGGCAACTGACAATTATTCAGTATATAATACCATAATTCTGTTTATTAAGAAAATGCTCCCATCTACATTTGAAAGAATGGTCTGTTGCAATGTTTTTTTTATTGCACAATATTTTCAACATACAGCAACCGTTATTCTTAATTATCATTGATTATATTAACGTGTCATAAAAATATGGCTAAAAAGAAGCGTGTAATGGAAAATTATGTCTTTGCCCACTTTTTGCCACTTTTAAACTTAATTTGCTCATTAGTGGTGATTCCTAGGACAGTTATATAGGAACTATAAATTACTATGTGGCCTTTGAGTCAGCACATAAACATTTATGCCCTGTGGCAGTTTCTCACATTTTTTATTACTGCATTTTACAGGATCTCTCACTGTAGTGCCTGTCTTTTGCAGGACACATTTACAGTAAGCTATATACGGGAAAAAAGGAAAGAAAAGAACCAGGGACTACACCGATGTCACCGAAAACATGGACCATATGGACAGGACATTAATAGAGAGAGTTTTTTTCACTGTGTACTCAAACCATAATAGATATAGTAGATATAGATACATTTAAGCCTAGAGAGATTCATACATCTTCAAGTGACGGTGGTGGTAGGGGGATACTAGTTTTTGTGCAGTCTTGGAAAGGCTCTGCATCATCAAATGGTTCCATATGTTTCCTCTGCTTAGCTGTTGGAACACCAGGCTAGACTAAAGCACACAAATCAACCTGGACAAAGCTCCAGGGACGGCCTGTGTGGGAGAGACATGCTGGAAATGGAAAGCAGGGGGATGCTTCCACCAGAATTAACAGTAATGAGCTTAGTAGAGACAAATGAGGAGTTCAAAGATTCCTTTCACCATGCTAGCACCATGGAGGAACCAGAAGCAGCAGACAGGAACCAAGCAAAAGTTCCGTCTGGGAGAGGCTGGCTGGCTGGCTGCCATGCTCTACTGTGGCAGGGGCTTTGAAGCACAGTGAGCATAAAGGAGGAGGAAGGGGGTTAGAGATGAGGTCATCAGAGCGTCTGTTACACTTCCAGACGTTTAGCCAAAAGAGAACAAGAGTGTCTCAAACATCTCTCCCACACGAGGAGGAAAGCCAGACTCCTATTGACTTGGCAGGCCCCTGGTTTTCTACCACATCAACAGTTTAGGGACGGAGTTAGAAGTTTCCTACTGTATTTTATTGACATTTTTCCCAGTGATGGAATGAGCGGTCATTATTTATAGCAGTAATTATGAAGAGTCATGGGGTGAAATATTCAAAAATCTGAAGCACATGTTGAGATTTTTAGTATAGAACCAAAGCCTGATGGTCAGTGCGATTGTTGTTGGCTCATTGGAAGCTACCACAGTGGTCACCAATTGTTATTCTAGGCATAGTTCCAACCTCAATCCATCAGAAGATCATGATTAGTTGAGTCTTGTATATTAGATTTGGGTTCAGAACTATACAATGGAAGGAAGATCTGTAGGGTTTGTGGGTTGTTGACCACATAATACAGGGATAAATTTAGTCTGGATGATGCTTAAATTTAAACCATTGCTGAACCATGGAAACCTAATCGCCACTAACCATGTACAGACCCTGAATGAACTCTGAGATTAAGACCGACATTTATAAACATTTCACTGATACAGATGCAGTAATCACCATTTCTGCTGAGTTCACAGAAAACACCAGGCATGGACAAAAAGTGCAAGAGCAGCAGAAAAGCTGAAGCTGAACTGCTGATGGGAACTTCTGGTCTGGCTGAGCTCCATGTTTGAGGAGAGGCGCCGAGGTAAGACCAACAGCACTGGAGGAGCCGTCATCCTGAAGCTTTGTGGCCGGCCTGGTCCATGGCACGAGGGACTGTTCCCTTGCTGTAAACCCATAAACCCCCTCCCCTTTTCAACCGTGGAAAAAGAAATGGAAACCAGAGGCATCACAGACCCAACATGAATCAACATTTGCGGTTGACCATGATCGCCTTCAAAAACCCAGCCTCTTCATTACAGGGCCTTGCAGTCAGTGATCTGATTCTACTGTTCATGTTCCTTATTTCTTTTGTGCTCTGCCTTTTTGAGAAATTGTCTGTCACTGCACTTGTATGTCAGGGAAACTTCTCAAACACCTACTAACTCAGTAGCAGAAGTTAACTCTGACTGCTTTCTGATCTAGCAGACAGATGTGTTTGTAGCCCACGGGCGGGAATTTAAGGTGAGCTGTTTCAACACAGCCCTGGTGCTTCAAGCCAGCACTGTGGTTTGCTTTAATCATTAGTAACAAGTCCTGCCAGCAGTCCTCCCCCCTTTATACCAATTAAGGACTCTGTGACTTTCTAGTAGTGCACCACATAGCTAATCATGGGAAATAATCTCATCTGTGGCACGCAGCATGCAGGAAGTCATAAGAGCAATAGAGTTGTTTCCTCAGTTTGATTAAACTCACGCACGCTAATAAATCTGCTGGCTTTCACAGACATGGTTCGAAAGGGGGTTACAATGACTAAGCTCTGTCTTACACTATGGAAAGCAATGGACTGCTGAGAAGCTTTTAACACACCCCCAATTTGGGACACTAGTCTCTCACCCCTGACCCCAGCTGCCAGATTACTTAACGGCCCCAAGGAGTTATAAAAACGTCCCACTTACGCTTTCTTTCCACAGATGGCTCCTTGGTACCAATTACGGCAAGTGCTGAAGTACTTCTTCTTGGTCCCCACCACTTGCTGCAGAGCGCAGACATTTGGTCTGAAGGGGGACCACCAAGCAAAGGGTCAGGCATTGCATGAAATTACTACAGCAGGAAAAACTGAACTGTTTGGACTCATAAATGTCTAACAAATGAGAATGAAATCATGAGCTAATGATTGGTTCTGCATATTTTCCATGATTTCTTCTTAAATAAACTTTACTTGGATTTCACTTGTTAAACATTAAACATGTTTCCACACTGTTACATATTAGTTACATAGTAATTATCATGTTATTTGTGGTAGTTACTGAGTGAATAAGCCCAGAGTCCAAGGGGTTAATATTAAATGCATATCGTTAAGACTACATTTCTCCAAATATCAAGCTATAACTTCAGATTTAAATATTAATAGCATGATATTACTACAGCAGGAAAAACTGAACTGTTTGGACTCATAAATGTCTAACAAATGAGAATGAAATCATGAGCTAATGATTGGTTCTGCATATTTTCCATGATTTCTTCTTAAATAAACTTTACTTGGATTTCACTTGTTAAATATTAAACATGTTTCCACACTGTTACATATTAGTTACATAGTAATTATCATGTTATTTGTGGTAGTTACAGAGTGAATAAGCCTAGAGTCCAAGGGGTTAATATTAAATGCATATCGTTAAGACTACATTCCTCCAAATATCAAACTATAAGTTCGGATTTGAATATTAAAGAATAAATAAATGAATGCTAATGAAAATGCAACACAATGTAAAATAATAATAATAAAACAAAAAAAGTGAATTATCACACTACAAAACTATGTTTTTGGAAAAATCAAATTTTAACAACGTACATTCTCCATGTTTAACTGCTTTTTTAAAATATATTTATTAAATATTAGAGAAATTAGCATGCAAAAAATAAAAAATGCACAAATAAGACTGTTAATCTACTGCATTCTGCTTTCAGTTAATCAACTTTGTGTGCACTTTTGGATTGAATACATTAAAAAGTAATAATAAAAAATAAATAAAAAAATCTCACACTTACCCTTCTTTCTTTGCCCGTATGCGGCTGTGGGCCACTATTTTGTCATAAGCGGAAGAGTCCGCCTGGTCAAAGGCAGAAAGCACAAAGAGTGCAAAGGCAGCTGCAAAAAGGAGCTTCATGCTCACCTCTGCTTCAGTGGGAGCTGAGAGGGAGAAATGGGCTTGGGCAGGGGGAGAGACAGCTTTTATAGACCAGCTCTAGGCACACACTCAGCAACTCCACCAGGCTCTCCTGTTCTCCAGCAAGCCTTCTGGAGCTCACACTCACCTTTTCACCAAATAATCGTCATGCTTTAAGGGAGTGGGCTTGTGAAGAGTGAGATCAGGCTTGGGGGCTGTCACAGTTCTGATGTAATTCAGCAACTTTTTAGAAGAACCAGTTTCTTTTTCTGTTTAAAAAAAAAAGCACCTAATAAGAGTCAGTTGCTGCATCTTTACACAAAGTACTGTGCAAAAGTGTTAGACATCTGAAAAAAAGCACATTTACAAAACTATAATGTTTATAGGGGCAGTAGGAATATTTCATCATAGATAGGATGGAAAAAAAAAGACATAAAACACTAATTAATACAATGAGCAGTAATGCTGCTTAACCATTTCCAAAGCTCTCCTCATAGAATCCCAGTATTATTTGCAGTCATTATGCTGCATCAGATGTTCTGGTGATGGAATTTAACAAATATGGAAGGAAAAACCAAACATTGTTCTTCTAACCAGCTCACAAGATATCAACTATTGTTTTAAAAACGAAAGTTCTTGTTACTTTTTTAAACTGCATTCATGTTTATTTGTATTTATTCCAGTGCTATATTGTGTTGTTTCACGCAAAAACACAGTAACTGTCCAGACAAATGGTCTGATTTCAAACAATTTACTTAGGTGCCTAAAACTTCTGCGCAGTACTGTATATAACAGTAGTTAATGAACACACTTATGTGGGTATGTGGAGGTCATTTAAAGTTCAAAGGAATGCAGTGTAAAATAGGTTTGTATGATATTAAAATTGAGTGTTTTGTTAAAGATCCAGCAATGTTTAAATGTATAAAGCAAGATAGAAATAAAACATGGCTTTTCTGGGCGTGGCACTAATATTCTGATGAGCGTGTGATTGACAGCCCTCAGTCAACACTCGCAGCGTGTTACATCACTAAAGTAGAACTAAACATAACAGTGTGAGAAATGAGAGAAACAGGCTGTACAAATTTCTAAAAACTTTACAGGAGGGCAAAAATGTTTTTAACTTTTAATGTAAGTAAATGTAAAGAGGTTTTCTTCCTGTTGTTTTTAAAGCATCTCTATTGGCTCATTCATCATAAAAGTTTCACACACTATAAAGGACAACAGCTGTTCAAATTATGTAGAAAAATTAAATTGGAGATATAGGGAATTTCTTTTTAATATTGACAGAATGCAGGAGGTATTGTAGGCCTCGCTAGGACTGCAGCTCACTAAAAACATTATTCATTATATTTATTGTTATTTGGTGATATCTCAAAAAAGGTAAGGTCCTTATTCACTTTACTTTCTGTTCATTCAGGAGGGTTGACTTTAGCTGAGAAGAGAAGACTATTAGGAACGGTTTAGTTAACCTACATCAGCTTTGTGATTGGTAACAACACTGCTTATAAATGGACTATTACCCAAGATTAGGACTGCCCACTTTACATGGAGAGAGTAGAATGTGGCCAGAATACATCAGTCTTTTGTTGGGCATTGGAAAGTGATTCAAAGGACATCCTTTGTGTGTATATTGTGAGCCCACAAGAGCAAGATTAACCCGCTTAGAAGGAAAATGCAGAGATTCCCTGGGGCTTTAAACTTTACATAAGTCCTTTACACTCATACATCTCCTTTACAAAAATGCTTCAAGGAAGAACCATCTATTACCATTCATCTTTAAAAGAGAGGAGAAAATCATGTTCCATTTTTGGTTTAATGTTTCAGTCCATGGTTTAATGTTTCAGTCCATTTTTCATCATTATAAGTCTGAAAGGATGTGTAGCTGTCAAGAAGGCCTTAACTGAGAAAAGGAAACAGAAAAAAAGAAGAAAATTTGCAAATCAAGCAAAGACACAGCTGGTGTTTTCAGAAAAATGGATTGAGAGCCCAGATCTCATCACTGAATGTGTTTGGGATTACTTGGGATGGTGAGAAGCAAAGAATGCAACCAAATTCTGGGACCGAACTTTGGAGATGTAGAAAAAAAATTTTGAAGTCTCCCAAAAAGGCTGGAAGCTAAAATAAAAAGGCTGTACTCTCTCAGAAATAAAGGTACAAATATTGTGGGGTGGTTTCCTCAAGGGTACATCTCAGTACCTTTAGTCAGGGAACATAATTGTACCATAATCCATTGAAATGATATTTTTGTTGTACTGACTCCACACACCCCGTCTCGTCTCCAGGCTTTTTTATTTTATTGTTCTGTTTTAAAACATTTGGTTCTGAAAAGATAAAAATCTATACTTTTCACCTGGAAAAGTACCACTGTTGTACCTTTTGAAGATACATTTACATTGTTTGTACCTTGATAAATGTACCTGCATAGAACCTTTATTTCTGACAGTGGATGGCCTCTGTGGTGCCAAAGAACCCTAAAGAACCTTTATTTGAAGAGTGCGAGTTCAAAATAAGCAACTCATGCCTTTTATTTTTTTTAAACATGATTAAGTAGTTTTCTTCTAAACTCTGTTGATGGAAAGCTTGAAACTATAGGAGATAAACACTGCTGTGATTAGGGGCATTAAGCCACATTCGGTCAGAGAAATGCAAATGGATGTTTATAACATGTTGCAGACCATTCGTCTTTTGTGGTTGTGTCAGAAGTGTCTCTGCTGGTCCAGCAGCTTTCCTTGATCATTTATCATTCAGTGTCACCCGTTGTTGCCAGGAAAAAAGACAACATTTTTCTTTCCCTAAGAAAATCTGCACTTACTGGCAACCAGTTTAAATATAAGGAATGCATTTTAGAGGTGAAAGGGGAGCAAACATTGCCCCTACAAGTGCGAGGCTGCAGCACGCTAAGGATAAATCAGCTTTACGTAAGATAAGAGCTGCTCTCCAGATGTCAGCCCCAAATCGCAGACACAAATCAATGCGACGGAGCTCCAGATCGGCTCGTACGTTGGATCCCTCAAGCAAACTCTCCTGGAGTATATCACGACAGTGGTGTGCGTGAGATGAGAGGAGCTGGATTCTGTGGCTCCCTCTTGTGGCAAAGCAGTTGGCTGATTTCCAGCCACAGGCACATTTTTCACTGAAACACGTATGACAAATGTGGCTCGGGAAGCCCACTCTGTGCAAGGCTGGAAAGAATGAGAAAACCCCAGAGTGGATGTCTTCAGCATATTTAAACATGTCAGACAGTCTTCAGAGTCAGTAATACTAGACTAGGCTAGTCCCTTAAAAGATTGAAGACAGAAGAAGATAAAAGAAAGATAAATGGCCAAATAAAAAACGCAACCCAAAGAGGCCAGCTCTAACCTCCCCCTTCCTCTTTATGTATACAACGGTCCAAGCTATTGTTTATGATTTTTACCTACATTGACCTCTATTTAATAGTTTCAGTCCTTTTTGCCAGCATCATGCAGCTATGTAGTCTTTAAAGGGCAATTCCACCAAATTTATCAGAATATACGTGAAAATCATATTTACACAATCATTCAGAGTGATTTGATATGAAATGGTTAATTGTAGAGAAACTGCAATCGACTCTGGTCACAATGGCTGCAACACAAATACAACCATTTTATTTATTATATAAAACCACCTGTGAATTACACATCTTGATGATGATGATTTATGTTAATGATGGTTTAAAAAAAAGAAAAATATGCTTTCTTGGAGGACTGTGTTACCTTACAATGTACTGAATGTATCTCAACGCCATTTAATATATTTTAAAAAATGTGTTTTAGGTCAAAACCTCATATTAAAACTCTTGTAAAACAGTGTCTTGGGCACCAGGCAGCATTTTAATAAACATTAAACATTTTAATTAACATTTATATTTCTGTGAGGGAGCTTTTAGAGGCGTCTTCAGACGGCTGGTTCCTATCAACACCACTGTGAACAGATGAATCAAGAGGACAAAGTAATACAAGTAACCTGCAAGAGCAGAGGTTAAACAGAGATGAATGTTGGTGAACTATTTGGCAAGCGACACTGCTGCCCTTCTTATTTGTGTTATAACTGCTTACTAAATATTTTGCAAGGTGTTAATATGATCTAATTAATAACCACTAACAACCTAATCTTAAAACATTCATAGATGCTTCTTTATATGAAAACGTACCTGAAATGTGCAATTCTGGAATTCATTCTCTCTCTCTCTCTCTCTCTCCTCTCTCTCCCTCTCTCCCTCCCTCCCTCACTCTTTCTCTCTCTCTCCCTCCCTCCCTCTTTCTCTCTCTCTCCCTCTCTCTCTGATGTTATTGCCTTTGGGCAGGAATGTACAGGCTAGGCTGCAGTTACAGCCATGTTAGGCAGACAGAGAGTAGAGACTCTGGTAGTAAATATTTGCACTAAATCAACCTACACTTGTATAAATAAAGGTTCCTGTGTGATTCTTGGCGTGGACATGCATATCTAGAAAAACCTTTGATTGCTAAAGAAACTTTACATTACATGGAGGTTCTTTAAATGTTCTTCACAAAAATGGCATTTTAAGTAAACCAACTAGAAACGTTCTTTAGGGAACCAAAAGTGATTCTTCTCAGGTATCACTCCAAAGGACTTGTTTTGGCACCTTTATTTTTAAGACTGTATATACTCGAGCTTTGACGGGAGCCTGTTGTTAATACAAGATTTTTGTTAACATGACACGTTACCTTCAGTATGACGTTACACTGCCCTTGTAAAGCCATTATTAAGCTGATAATTATTAATTAACTGGCTGCTTGTTACTACTATTAAGCGATTGAGTCACTAGAGTGAATAAAGCATTTTCCTGAGCACTTTTTCTTACACAACCCTTACCTAACCATTGGGTCTGTACTGTGATCATTTTCTTTTGATTAATCTATCAATACCTTAATAATTAATCATTAATTAGTGCTAAATAAAGACAAACTGACCGATGACAGATTGTCTTATGACAAAAATGAATAAAGCTATTAACACAATAATTGGCAGTCACTTAAGTTATTGGCTATATAAGATAGCTTCCAGCTATTGGCTTGAATGAAGCTTAATAATAATAATAATAATAATAATCTCTAGTTGTTGCTCAATAAAGCGTAATGCAATCAGTTAATTAGCAGCTATTGGCTTTGTGAGGCTTAATAAAAGTGTAATAATGGACATCTATAGTGTTTTGCAAAAGATTGATGTATCATATACATACAGTAAAAGTGCTTAATAATAATAATAGTAATTATTATTAAAAGTATTAGTACTTTTAGTATTAAAAGTACTATAATAATAATAATAGTAATTAGCAGCTACTGACTTGATCAAGGTTAATAAGGGCTCAGTTGGGATACACTCCCTATGTGCTATTTGTCACGCATTTGTAATGTTGGTTGAACTCTCAGCAATAAACCTTTTGGTCAATTCAGGGCCATAACCCAGTCATTTCCCCCAAATGGCAATGCTAGATACTGAACAGCAAATGAGTTAACAAGTGGGACCATTCTAAACACAGTGATTCTCATCTTTTAGGTATTTGGAACTGCAAGAAGCGTTTACATTTCTCTAAAATAGCTCTTTTGAGAGTTCTCTCACTGCCTATGTTCTGGTCAGTTTGCATGGCTTTTAGCAGCACTCCTCAACAACACTAGACTTGAATAGGTCTCTCCTTCATTGTTTTTGCATGTTAATGTGAATTGTATGTCCACTGTTTAAGGTATATTTGGCTGACAACTCAAGAGAACATTGATTAAGGAACAGTAATACACATTCGTGGCAAAAGAGGAAAGCTTGGAATTCGCTGTCCATTTTCACAGCTTCCACAAGGTGGTAGTAAGTCCATAAGATAAGACTGAGCTGCAGTACTCCTGCATTTCTAACTGTATGAACTAGCAGATGGAGTAGAAGGCTTGTTGTAAGGTTGTTGAAGAAAGGTGCTGATGGCCAGATGTGTTCCTGAGAAATAAGAGAATTCACACAACAGTATGATATTCTAGTATAATTAAACTCTTAAATGTAAAGGTGCCAGAAACAGTGCTTTAAAAGAACCACGTTTGGTTCTGTAGAAATGGTCAGAAAGGCTTTGTGGCAATGAAAAATTCATTGTACATTTAGCAAGCGTAGGTATGAAAATATATGCAAAGCTTACATGGTTCATGTTACCATTATAAAGTCTTTATTTTTTCATTGACCATATTATGTAATGCACAGCATACTAAAGGCAGGTATAATTGGTAATGGTAACTGATAATGCACAGCTGGTTAAGTACATATGTTTCCATAGTTACAATTTTGAAATGAGTGCAAATGGATTGCATGATTACTGCAGAGTAACGTGACACTTTTGCTGTCATAGGGGCTTAAAGTCACTGCAGTAATTAAGGCTGATAAACTCAATGTAGATAAACTGCATAGTTTAACAAACTAAATATGCATCAAGTTTGTTCTGTCATTATATACAATACTGGGCTCAAGTCAGAGACGACTCTTCATTTATTTCAGTTCCAGTCAAAATGCCTGTTAACTACAAGTTATTGATCTTTCAAAAGATGTTTATGAAGAAATTAGATATAAGATCATCCACCAGCCTAAGGAAGGGGAACGCTTTATCTTTGAGAAAGAGGAGAAAATCAAGCTCCGCTTTTGATTCAGATCTAAAAAAAATCCACAGGTGTGTTTGTCCGCTCTTCCACTGTGAGAAGACAACTGAACACTGAGTCTGAGAGAACGTGTGGCTGACAAACTCTGAGAAAAGAAGAAAATTTGCAAATAAAACTAAGAAGCTGCTGATGATGGAGAGTCCAGACCTCAACATCACTGAATGTGTTTGGGATTACTTGGATGGTGAGATGCAAAGAAAGCTAAACCAACTTCTAAGACTGAGGTGTGGAACAATATTCTTCAAGATTTTTTTGAAAAGGTGAAAGCAAGTCTCCAAAAAAGTGTGGAAGCTGAATAATGTGATATTATATTGGGCTGTCAAAGTGAACATAAAACATTATTAACAATACGAATTGTTTTAATGCTGTTAATGCATTTTCCTATTTTGACCCTTCGAACCATCTGTAGTTCCAGCCTGAAACCCAGCTGCATGTGTGCTGACTCTGCAACTGTATCCCTCTCGTTTCTATACAGCTTTCAAATGGCAGCTTCCATTGATGGCTCTCTTGATGCAGGTTATGTACAGCTACTACCATGCCATTAATTTGCTCACGAGAGAATTAGGGATCAATCAGCAAACTAACAAAACAGCAAAGTGTAAAGTTCCCCTCGAAACAAGGCGTAATGTAGCAATGTGAGAGTGAGAGGCTTTGATCTGAATCTTCAGTATGGAACATGCAGCCACTGTTGATCTCACTGGAGGTCAGTGATGAAAACTGGAAATGTTCATATAATTTTCAGGGGCACCTTGCATTCACAATAAATAGAGACAGTAAATACATCTTGATAAAGGTTACTTTGTCCACTGAGACAGCTAAAACAAAACTTTTTTTTTTTCATTAGTATGATGTTAGTGCAAATTAGACAAATGTGATTATTCACAATTAACTACATAAACTAAAGTAAATATTTGTGGTTGATTTAATCATTCGAGTGGTTAAGCCTTCTATGTAATTGTCTATTAAATGCATCTTTTCTGTTTTTTTTTTTTTTTAAACCTATAGTTAATGGCCATTTAGACTGGAAATTAAAGAAATAAAAGGGGTCTCTGACTTGTGCACAGTGCTTGGTTAATGATCAATAATAAAGTAATATAGAATAAGGTGCAAAAAAGCCAGACGTTGAAGGACAGGCAGCAGTGAAAATAATTTTCTTTGAGTTCAGCTATTGCTTAGAAAGTGAGCTATACGACAGTGAACTGCATAATCTAACATGGCCGCACTGAATCTTCATTATACTTCAGAATAATGTCATTAGGTCAGTCGTGATAGAATTAAAAATCATCAAATCTCAGAATGTCAACTACTTTTTTGAAAAAAACAATTCTTGTTACGTTTTCACTGTATTTGTTTATTTGTATTTATCTTAATGATATATGGTGTTTTTACATGCAAAAACTTTCAAAAAGAGAAATTTAAAGTGCCATAACTGCCCATAATATTCCCTTTCTCCAGCGACACATGGCTTTTATTGTAGTCTTTGGGAAGCTGGAGATAATGACATTCAATATCTGATCTTTGAAGCATGGGGATCGGTGGAGAAATGTTAGAACGAGGCCAAACTCCTTAGGTCAGTAGAGCATGATGTGCCCCTTCCAATGAGCCCTGGATCGCATTATTACCCTTCAGGGAACCACAGATACGGACCCCAAAATCACCAGGCTCCTCACCTGTTGTCTCTTGTGAAGCTTCCTTGTTGTTAGGATCATAAAAACAGGATCACCAACTAGTCGCCATCAAGCTTAAAGCGTCAATGCAGAGCAGTATAGTTGACTAGTCTGTGCAACCCCTAATTGTGTTGATTTTTGAAGTGAAAAGTTCTAAATACAGCCTTTGCAGCAAGCTACCTTAAAAAAAAACATTTGTCTGCAAATATATTTGATTAACTAAAAAATTAAAATAGTAATTGTGGCATGTGCAAAAGTTTGAACATCCTTCCAGTTGTAAAGTCTCAGAACTTAAGAAAGTAACTCGTTAGGCCTTAACCAACTTATTAGGACTGGTCAGGCAAGTCAAGAATTATCATTAGGAACTGTCAGCTGATGACATTTCCAGAGTGAAATTTCAAGACTTGTGCTACCACTCAGCAACCATGGCCTGAGGATCTGAAAACGAAGCAAATTGGTGCCTACAAAGCAGGAGAGGCCTATAAAAATATATCAGACCAGCTTGCAATTTCCATTGTTGATTATGGCTATTAGAAGTATAAGGGGGAACCAGTGGATGACAAGGGAAGATCTGGAAGGTGAAGAAAACTCTCAGATAAATGCTGTAAAACCCTTATGGAAGCATATCAGTATCAAAACTAAAATGAAAATGTGATATGTAAAATGGCAATGTATTTGTATGTTTGCATTCACATTTCCCACTCATATATGCAATGTTGAGTGCAAAATGAAAATTCAAATTCAATATGCAATTTTAATTTGCCATTTGGTGTTCTAATATTGACATTTAATTTACACAAAGATTAGATGCTTTATGAGTAGCTTTATTGAATTAATATGTATTTCCAGCACTGCATATTTATGCTCAATGTGATAATGCAATCATTTTGTCAAAATGATGAATTACATTTTAATTATCTTATATGCATTTTCACTCTCTAATAATGCATTTAAACTGCCTTATCAAAGAGAACCCCAAGCTAGAAAGAGGGCAAAATTCAAATGTAAATGGGAAACAGCACCTCTCTTCTTTGTATTTACGTATTCTCACATACTGCTAAAAGCATTTGACCAGATTGCATTTTCATTTCCATGGTCTTCCCAACCTGTCAGGGCAAGGCCAACAGCACCTGCAGTGGAAAAGGCTTTATCTGAAAACATGGCAGCTGAAGAGTTTATAGCTACTCTTACGTTAGCAGATGAGGGGAAAAAGAGATATATAGCCACATGTGATGCTTAATGTCTTTATACACGACCCATGAGAAAGTGCTTAATCGAACTTGTTGCCAAGTTTTCTGCTTTATCAATCTGGAAAATCAGATAACATTGAGGCTGCACTTGGCTTCCTACTTGCCAGCTTCTTTTTCAAATTTTACAGCGCACCTTAAACAGTGCAGCAGTTACATTCTGGTGCCTCACTTCACCCCAGTGTTACAGCAGCACTGTTTAAGTTGGAATGGAAAACTGGAAACAGAGCTAACTTGAGTTTTGTTTCATAAACTGAGAACAGTGGCTGAAAAAGAGGCATGACATACAGATATACCTTCTACAAAATGAGCGTCAGAGGTGGATGTATTGCTCTGCCATCAGCTCACCTGCTATTATGGTACGTGCATTGTGGAGGGCTTCAGAATTAAGCTAGCTAAAAGCCATTCTTAATGCTAGCTAACGCCACATTCCCAAACAAAGCCAGCTGGCTAACATGATCCAGCTCGCTGTGTCACATGTGTATATACCAGTGGTTTTTCTAATATTAATGTTTAAATAGGAAAGCAGAGCATTAGAGACCCCCTAGCCAATTGCGGTTGAAATTTGACACGATACTGACACGATACAGCGGCTGTTGCCAACTCAGCCACTATGACAAGGTGGTTGTGTGATTTATACATGTCTGTGTGTTCCAGTACAATTACAGCTAGATCATTTTATGAGTACATTCTAGGTAATACATGAAGTGTAACACAGCAGTACACCCACATCTTAAGCTCACTGTGTAAGTTAAAGTTGCTTGATGCTGGATGAATCTCTGTCATCTGTAGCCCACGGACTGCTCACATGGACAATAATTTTGACCAACTGATTAAAACAGAAAAATCTGCCACATTTTCAATTAAAGATTCTTTGTGGGTCGTGTATAAAGACAAAGTAATCGCCATCAAACAAAATTATATTTTACTGTTTTGCTCCATCTTCTAAAGACAGATGGGCTGCCATTTTTTAAGATAATGCCTTTTCTGCTAAGCGTATTGTTGGCCCCGTCCTGATAGAATGACTGACAGGTTGGGAAGACCATGAAAATGAAATCTGGTCAAAAGCCCACAGCAATAAGCAGTGTAGGTGAGAATGTGTAATTGCCAAGAGGAGAAGTGCTGTTTCTCATTTACATTTGAATTTTGACCACTTTCTGGCTTGGTGTTCTCTTTGAAAATGCAAGTTAAGTGCATTATTAGAGAGTGAAAATGCATCTAAAATGAATTACATTTTAATTATTATTTAAAATTTCAATTGTGTGTCACTCATATATGACACAATTATTGCATAATCATATTAAGCATAAATATGCAGTTCTGGAAATAAATTTTAATTTAAATAAAGCTACTCATAAAGCATGAAAATCTTTGTGTAACTAAAATGTCAATACTAATACACCAAATGGCAAATTTGCAGTATTGAATGGGAATTTTCACTTTGAGCTCAACATTTAAATGCACACATACCAATACGTTGCCATTTTACATATTGCATTTTAAATTTTGATACATTTAAAATTTTGATTGCATTTAAATTTTGATACTAATATGCCTCCATAAGCATATTCCATTAGCATATGCTTCCGTAAAGCCCATAAGGTATTCAACCCCCCTTAAGTTCATTGAATATAAAGTAACTGTATATCAACATCTGCAGAATGTTATTTCCTTCATAGTTGGCTAGATTCACCTCAAAAATCAAGTCGTCATAAGCCTGGAATTTCAAGTGGTTAATGAAGTCTTCCTTTTTTATCATTTTACAGCAAAATATTTTAACTCTTTGTTATTCATTATTTTGGTCAATTTGTATTGTTTGGCCTTTAAAAAAAAAAACTCCAATTACTTCATTATGTAAACAACTGACAGCCCTAAATGTTATCATGTAATGGTTGATGGAAGAGAGATTATTGCCTGAACCTGGAATTCTTTTTGCCTGACTGTAACTATTCAGTTACCCAGAAAGATGAAAAGCCATTGAGGAGCGACTATGAGTGTATGATTACACAGTGAAGCCTAGTAAAAAGTAATAATATTACAAAAACAAGTTTACTGCACCAATCGGGCTGCTTATACTGTTCTTTTTTTTTCTCTGCAGAGATACATGCATAAAGTATCGCTGCTGGTCCAGAAGGTGAATGTTATTCATTCTTTGTCCATTAAGTACAGCTGATTAATTCCACACAGTCTTTCCCTGAGACTTTAGAAGGACATCTATCCTCAGATGCCGGTTCAAAGACACAGCTCAGCCATTCCTCACCTCAGTGTACGAAAGTGAAGATTGGTCTATTTTTGACCTTAAAAGGTGAACTTGTTCATCAAGTAACTTCAAGTTATGTGTCAGTGGGTGAAAGAGAGCAGAGCTGGACTGCATTTGGAGATGCAATTGGCTCTCGCTCTGGGTCCTCCACCTCTTCCTCCTCTTCTTCTTCCTCAGACAGGCACGTTGACTCCTCCTCCTCTATGTGCTTCTCAGTCAATGGTTGTTTGTGCTTCTCCTCTGTGCTGCAATCAGATTGGTCAATATCCAAATCTCCAGCCTCTTCTAAGACTGAGTAGATGATGTTTGTGCTGGAATGACTGTTCGTTCCCTGTTGAGGCTTTTGGAAGAGGCCGAAGTCAGATAAATCCTGGGGGTAGTCCTTTCTGGCCAGATCTTTGGCGGTCATCACAGAACCGTTGAGAAGGCTGCTTGGAGGCCCCAGCAGTTCAGTGCTGACCTCCAGCAGGCTTGGCTTGTTCTTCTGAAGCAGGGCTGTGGAGCACTGGAGCAAATGGTCTGGGTATGAAGTGTTTGATGTCGATGTCACCATCTTAGGACCAGGCACACATGTTTGCTTTGCCTTCAGCATCCCTAGAACCTCATAGCGGAAGCTGGAGATGTCCTGCTTCAGCTCCTGGAGAGGGTTAAGAAACAGAGCCATGACCAGTTTGTGGGACAAAATCGGAGTATGTGTGAACGTCACGAGAACTTTCATTATTCAGCTATTTCTTTATAGCTTAGGCATGTCTGTACAAACTCGTGTCTGGCTGGAGTGCTTACATCATCATGAATCCACATACCTAATATGTCAGGTGTTGAAATTTACACCAATTTAATGAATAAAGTTAATAAACTGTTATATAAGAAAATTTTGCAACTCCAAAACAGTAAATTTATTGGAGAAGGGAAGTAGCTCTATATTCCACCTCAAATGGACAGCTGTTTTCAGCATCAGCATTGCAGAGACCATGAGATACCTGCTGACACTACTGTACAGGTTGGAATATGCTTCTAACATGTGGTCACTTTTGATTGGTCAGTGGCAGGCAAACTCGTATTTGAAAAATAACAGTTTGGTCAAGATGAAATTGAACTCTGAGTTTTACTTATTGATAGAAAGAAGACATAGGGAGACTCCATGGAGAGAAAACATTAATATCTCAAAACAGTCACTTTTTTTTTTTTTGAAATATTTAACTAGTATCTTGAAATAATGACAAATTTTCCCCAGAGTTTGAGATACCACGTCAAAAATGAGTTTTAGTAATTATTTTAGGATATTAGTCAATATTATGAGATGCTAAGTCAGTATTTAGAGATACTAAAGCAATATTTTCACATACTACCATGATTTCTTTCTCTTCCACCTATGGAATGAGCTTCCATATAGATCTCCAAATAGATATAGTTGTGCAAGTTTAAACACCCCTTATCAAATTACATGCTTTGTTGATTTTCTAAGTGAAAATAGGGTAACACATCCCCTACAGGGAACTCTTAAATATCCAATTTTCTGCATACTTTAGTGCACAATTTTTATTTATTTGCTAACTTTAACATTTTAACCTCTTATTCTCCAGGGTATATTTTGGTTTTTCCATCTGAATTGATGTGCCCAAATTGTAAGGCAAATTATTCAGTAACTGCATGAAATAAATGTCATTTTTTATTTTATTTATTTATTTATTTTTTGTAAATGCTCCCCTCAAATTAACAGAACATGTTTTATGATCATACACATACTGCTATATGCTTACAATTTACTGCTGAAAGCCAAAAATCTTAGACACTCTTTGTATTTTTATAAAAATAATTTTTATAGAGCAGATCACTGAAGAGTACAGTTTATAGTCCAGATTTGTGGAAAAATGGGTCAACTTTTAGTAAGCAAAAAAAATTTCTTTTATCATAAGGGTTTAAAATTACATTACCTGTCTATTTGGCTGGAAAGAAGACAGTTACAGCTCTCATATGACACCCACCTTTTGAATGTAGCTTATGAAATGTGAAAGTTATGAAGAATATGACAAAGTGCATTTTGGAACCACCGGTGGTCCCAAGGAGTTGAAAAGGTTAATGGTTGTATTGGAGGGCGAGCATAAAATATAAAATGTGCTATAATTTTGCAAACGTGTAGAGGACGTGATCACTTATTTTTCCTTAGAAAACAAACAAAAAAGAGACCATGTAATGGTTTCGTTTCTGCATGCTGTTAATAAACCCATCTGTGTTGCCTTGAACACAAGTTAACAGCATTTCTTAATATAATAAAGAGTAATTAAAAGTCTATCATGCATCATCCCATCCTAATGCTCTCCTGCTGCAATATTAACACTGTTCTGTCACTCACAGTTACAGTCTGGTTGGTGTGGGATCATATTCAGAAATTATGTGAAAAATAAATAAATATAAGACAGTTTCAGGATAGCATGTCAGTTTCCATTTTCACTTTTTAATTGGAATTTCAGTTCAGTTCATATCTTTATAACTGACAGAGACAAAACTGAAAACACTTTCATTACCTTGAAGTTTTCTTCTGTGAGCCCCTCTTTGGTCTTGGCGTCTCGGATCATGGCTGCTACGTATCTTTTCACCAGGTTTCTCAACACCTCCTGCACACAGACACAGGTGTCGATAGCAGACACTTACAGAGGTGCAACAACAAGGAATTCACATATGCTTTAGCTGCAGGTGATTCACAGTCATTCAGGATTAACTGTGAAATATTTCAGCTTGTTCTTTCAGTTGAAGTGTGGATTTCAACAAACCTGATACTGGTGGCTGAGTCTCACTTTCTCAGCAGCTCTTCTCTAAGAGAAAAACATTAGAAAAAATAATTAGGGCATTGAAACAGTATATAACACCAATGATTCCCATACAGGTCTCTTATGGAGTAAATGTGGATGTAGTAGCTTTTAGCAGAAGGGATTTCACCCCTGAGAGAAGCTGATAACTGATCATTTCCCATCAGCCTGCACAGTCATCTTCATTATGTAGAGCTGTCAGACTCCAGCTGTGAGCAGTGCATCAAGTGCATTTTTGCACTTGAATCATCTGCTTAGTGACTTGTTTGTCTTGCTTTTATCTTTTTTTGGGGAATTGTCCAATGAGCAAATCCAGCCTTTTGTGTTTGTAAGGCCTAAACATTTGTAAAGCCTTTAGAGCCTCCAGCTTTTGGTGATGACAGCCCGATTAAACCGAACATCTTGCTGGCCATATGTTCAAAAACTTTGGTGATTTAACTTGTATAAATCAGCCACCAGTTGAGTTACAGCGTGTATTTGCATTGATCACAGTAACATCAGCATGTGGTATTGGAGCTTTCTATGTGGAAAAGATGCACAAGGCCTTGTTTACTGTTAGATGCACTGTGATTTATTCCGCGTAAGCAATAAGCTCATTCAGAGCACATTTCAGATCCGTAAGCACTTATTTTTGCTTTGAGTAACAATAAAATGTGAATGAAGTATGATTTATATTCCTATTGATGCAATTTCTCCCTTTAAAAGCTGTTTGTAACATAAGTAAAATAAAAATCTTAAAATTTTTTAGCTTTGCTCCACTAAAACATAAAGATGCTAAAGAGTTCTTTCCGCAGTTCCACAGAAGAGCCACTTTTGGTTCCCAGAAGAACCTTTCAGTGAGGGGTTCTTTAGAGAATAATTTCTGTAAATGAGATGTTTGAGTTTGACAATTGTTTTTAAGTTTTAAGACCCTCCACCTAATGCAAAGGTTCTAGGGAGAACCCTTAAATTGGTGGAGGACCTTTTACATTGAATTTTCAGTTAATTGCTTCTGTGATGTCACAAGAACTAACTTACAATTTACATATATCTACCTATTCCACCTACTGCAGTTTAGCCCCGCCCCTTCACACTGAAGTTATAAGGACTGTTTCAGCTTTGAGTGCTTTTTAAATTTTTTAATAGAGAGAAAAGTGTTCTTTAGAGAACCGAAAGTGGTTCTTCTATTGCATCGCAATCTTTTTTCCTTTTTATAAAAGAGTATGATGTTCAAACCAAGTCTGCACATTGATTTCCTGCTCTTAAAAATAAAGGCGGTAATGTGATAGAAAAACACTTCTGGTTCTCTAAAAAACTTTTCAATTCAGTGGGTCTTTAAAAAACTAACCCCCTTTATTGGCGCCATTATTTTAGGTGTGTCGATTGAGAAAAAGCCAAAGAAAAAACTAAATTTTCCGCACTGTTATAATAATAACGATGTAGTATATAAACACTGCTAAAGTTCCAAAATACATAATTTACTCTCCAATCCATACAGTCCATATATTTCAAATTCATTGTTTATGTGATGTCATGTCTGCCTATTCAGCCTATAGCAGCCCGCCTATTCCAGGCTGAAGTTATAGGGTGAATTTCAGACAGACCGCTTTTTGAACGAGGCACATTACAGGGCAGCCAGTCAGAACAGATCTCATTTACGTACACTATATGGCCAAAATTATGTGAATACCCTCCTAATTATTGAGTTATATGAATGCATGAATTATTGAGCCTCTTAGTTCCAGCGGGAAGTGAGGGTGCTGAGGAGGCTGCAGCACCCCCTGATTT
The DNA here is from genome assembly GCF_904425465.1 of Colossoma macropomum. Classification (NCBI taxonomy): domain Eukaryota; kingdom Metazoa; phylum Chordata; class Actinopteri; order Characiformes; family Serrasalmidae; genus Colossoma; species Colossoma macropomum. The sequence continues at coordinate 26,309,733 of NW_023494786.1, forward strand.
CTGGATTGTAACGGTTAAAAATAATATAGATAAAAATAATAATGAGTTTGTATTTTTATATTTTCAAAATCTGCAATAGCCCTGCTTTGTTTAGGTGAACGCCATATTCTCATTACATTAAGCTGAAAACAGCTGGCTGCTTTGAAGATGCATTCCTAAACATGTGCTGGTTGACATCCACATAGGAAAACTTTATGTAGAGTTATAGGTCAGTTGTGAGCACCAAAGCAGCCTAAAATTGATTTTACCTTAAAAAAATATCTAACATAATAATAATGTCAATGACAATAATGACAGCTGTGTCTCCCGCTCAATGTGTGACTGTGGGTGTGACACAGTTGGTTACCACACCACAAATCAACAATCTGATTGGTCTCTGCTCAGCTCAGTTGTGTAAAGTTTGTCCAGAATGAGAGAGCAGTGGTTTGCTGTGTCACATAGATATATATATATATATATTGTCATCTCTCGCCTCATTATAGCACTGTATGACACATTCCATTGATGTAAAAATTAGGAAGGCAAAAAAGGCAAATCATTTTGCGTAACATCAGGCATGTTATATATCGCTGCTGTCTGAAGAAAACCTTGTATCTCTATGTTTGTTGTTTTTCAGTTTTTGGCATAGTTTGACACTGCCTGTTTCCTTTTACATTGTGTGTAAATTTTATTAAGAATGGACCAAAAGAAAAGACCCAAAATGACTTGGAAAAACATCTGGTTCCACTGACCTACAATAAAAGTAAAGTAGGTTTTTTTTTCTTTTACTGTAAAGTTACAAGGTTTTTTCCGACAACAGCAATATGTGCTGCACAACATTTCAGCACCACCAACTCAATCCCATGTACCTGCAGAGCCCTGACCTCAACTCCACTGAACACCTTTGGGATGGCAATGTGCGAGCCAGGCCTTCCAACTCCACATTAGTGCGCATGGTTTTGGAATGGGATGTCCAACAAGCTCATATGCGTGCGATATATAGGTGTCCACATACTTTTGGCCATGTAATGTACATCAATCTTAAATCTGCAGTAACAACACCAGCCTGTTTAATTCTTAGGATATAGAGAGAAAATTGTCATGTACAAATAAACTATGACTGTTTTTGGAACATGAGACCACACAATGCCATAAGTGAACTTTTTATGGATATTTAAGGGTTGATCTAAAAAATAAACTAATTTCTTTAAGGTTAACAAAGAACAACTCTTACCTACAATGACCTACATCAAATTACAGCAGCAGGTTTCTGACGGCCTCTCATGACGCACATCATATGATACAAATTGCGCAGAAGGGCACTGGGAATTAAATTAAGGTTATTCTGGTGAATAAAAGCAAGTAATCACTTACAGTCTATTTGACTTTCAGCAGCTATTGTTTAATGAGCATTATGGAGTTATTCGGTTAAAAAAAAGACAGCAAACATGGAAGATAGCAAACACGTTTGAAGAAAACTCACCCCTAACGCTCCAAACGTCTCTGTCCTCTTTGACTTTAGTTTGAAAATGTGTATCTTAATCCAGGTAATGAAGTACCATATGGACTTGGGGCTGGGGATAATGTTGAAAGGTGCTGGCAGTGTTCCTCCTTCTTCAAAATAACTCATCCACAGTTTAGTCCTGGCAAACTTCCACTCTATGTCAGCGTGATCCTAAACAATGCAGGTGCGCAAGAGTGATAAATCACAATGCTCAATCAATATAAACTCACGTAATTCACAGGCATAAAGTAATAACATAAATGTAATGATAAATTATGAGTGCTTTGTCTGTGCTTGGCTGTCTCAGACAGCACTTACAGCGATGTGCTGATAGGAGTTGTTCATCATGGCGATGAGCATGTTGAGGAGAACCACTAGAGAGATGACGTTATAGGTGCCAAACATGGTGGCTCCCACAAACTCTGTGAACTTATGGTCCGCTTGAACGTTGGTGACATACAGACTGATCAGCCCGAATATGGACCAGAACAAAGACTGCAAAGTCTCAAACAAGCTACGAGTACAAAGAGAGAAACAGTTAGGAAATAAGCACAGTCTAAGTAAATCATCAGTTATGCAGTGGCTCTTTAACCCCTACAAATCTAGAGTTATTACTGTTGTTTTGCTGTAACATTCACAGTTGAAATCCAAAGTTTGGGCACCGCTGGTCAAATGACATGTTTTGTTGAAGTGAAAATAAGTTAACACGTCCTCTACAGATACAATTTTATCACATTTAATGCACCGTAATGCACAACACACAAAATTCTGCAGACTTTAATGCACAAAGCACCATCTGCACACTTTAATGTGCAAACAATTACTGTCCATTTGCTGAATTTAACATAATGGGGCAAAGTAAAACAAAATGTGGCCTGTGCAAAAGTTATGGCACATTTAATATTTACTTTTTACAATATGTTAAACTCAGCAAATACATAGAAGCTGTGCACTAGAATTAGCAGAAAAATGTCATGTGTAAGTGTGTTCTCTGTAGAGGATGTGTTCACTTATTTTCACTTCACAAAATCAACAAAACATGTCATTTGACCAGAGGTGACCATCCAACTGCATATGGAGTTAGATTTTTACATAATTAATTACATAGTTTGTAACCTAATGAATTACATTTACATTTGTTTTAAAGTCTATAGCAACATTTTTCTATTTTTCTATATCAATAACAAACATAGCAAAAATGTAAAAGATGGCTTTGGTTCATATCTTTTTTTTCCTCTTGTCTTTCTCTAATTACAAAAAAACAAATGTTTCTTTCAACAGACTTTCTTCAGCCTTTAATGAGCTATGGCTGAGAAATAAATGATATACATTTTAGTGCTGTCAAACTGTTAAAATAATTAATCTCAATTAATCCCATTAGTTTGTGTAGTTAATTGTGATTAATCACGTTTGTATTATTTGCTTAAATTTGGCCCTAAAAATCTTTTCTTCATTTAAAAGCCGTTTATTTTAGAGGACAAAATAAACCATAATTATCTTCATCAAAAAGTATTTATTACTTTCTGTAATTAAGTAATATTATTTTAATCTTGTGAATGCAGAGTTCACATAAACCTGAACCTGAAAATCACCATTCTCACATTTTCAAATTTTCATTTATACATATAGGCTCTTGCTCTTGCTTCAGGGGAACTGGAGCTATTGCTTTTGTTAGTTTGCTGCTTATTAATTTATCCATAGGTCTCCTGCCAGCACTGTCTTACACAGTCTGCTAAAGGTGTTGAAGTTATCGCTTCAAAAGCCATTTAAAAGCTGTTTTTGAACAAGAGGGCTACAATCAAAATCTGACTCTATCAAGGCAACATACATTGTGCTGCAGCTGGGTAACATGGGTAGTTCAAAAGGTTAAACTAGCAAGATGAAAAAAAAAAAAAGTTGTGCTGTTAATAACTTCTGCAATGGACTGGCGATCTGTCCAGGGTGTTTCCTGTCTTCTGCCCATTGACCGCTGGGATAGGCTCCAGCACCGACCCAGAAGGATTAGCAGCTTAGAAAATGTGTGTGTGTGTGTGTGTTAATAACTTATAAACACAATATCCTTGTCATCCCAAATAAAATGGTAACATGCTTTTGTTTTCAGTAGCAGTAACAGCAATGTCGAAGAGCTTTAGCAGACAGCTACTTATACTAACGTTGAAAAAGCGTTATTCTGTCGTTCGCAGCGGATGCCCTTGCAATTCCGGTCCTCTTTGGTCTCGTAGTAGAAGTAGAGCTGGTTGAGGCCGTTGGCGAAGGCTAGCAGCACTAGGCAGTAGATGAAGAGGAACTTGAGGATGTCCAGCAGCATTCGGCCCAGAGAGATCTGCAGAGGGCCCAGGTGAGAATTGGCCGTGAAGAGGGAGATGAGGCGCAAGGAGCTGAAGATGTTAGCGATGGCAAACACAGCCTCGGCCACCAGCGTGGGGTGCCACATCTCCCAGCTCTCCCTGGGTTTACATCCGCTGTACTGGTGTGGGCAGAACAGACACAGTGCACCAGTAAAACAACAGGGCTACATTTAAAAAAGGCCTATGAAAAACTATGAGTACAACTTTTCTTTTAATTAAGTTTGCAAAAACAAACTAAGAAGGAACAGAAGGATAAACATCAAACAATTGGAAAAAATCAATGATTAAAATGAGACAATGAAATAATGGGCTGACATCCATTCAGCTACTTGTTACTATTCAGTTTATACAGTTGCTATACACTGTATAACATTGTTTGCAGACTTTACTATCATTTTTATGATACAAGCCGTTTTCATTGTTCCAGACATACTGACAATACCCAATATATACTTGGAAAAGTGTATCACAGAAACAGAAAGTTTTAGAATTTTGAAAATCTAATTTGAAAATTTGCAACAAATAAAATGAAAAAGAAATATTCAGACTGAAACATGATAAAGGGGAAGTCCATTGATTTTCCCTGTTTCTGCATAATTAAATGCTTAATATGTAAACAGTGTCATTCAGAGTGCTTTGATGTAAATTGCTGTTCTAGAGAAACTTACCAAGTCAGAATTGTCCGCAGTGGTGGTGATAGGAACCAGACGTCTGAATCATTTAATATCTCGTAAAGCAACCTAGCACAAAGTTATTACATGAAATGGTATCAAATATGCTGCTCGATGTCTGAGACATTTTTAGGGAAAAATAGTCCCCAAACAAAACTTATATTTTCAGACTTTTCACTGTTTTACTGTTATTAACTTTACACATAAAACTCAGAAGACCTGCATGGGTTCACTAGTCATTTTGGATAGTAAATAAAATGGTTGTCGACATCATGACCCCTGGTTCCTATCACCACCACTGTAAAGAAATCTGAGTCGGTGAGTTTATCAACAATGCACCATTTCTCATCAGACCACACTGAGTGACTTTACTAATCCCAATTACAGAACTATGCAATAAAATCACTGGAATTATCTTTTAAGGCCTTTGTACAAAACGCTCAGACATTTTTTGAGCCTTATCCCGTCCACTGAAGCTTGTGTTCCGACATGCTGGTAATCTACTCGTAATCTACTGCGCAGGAATGCAAAAATAGAAGCATTTGCAAGTGCGGCTCATTGTACTTCCACCATAGTACAGGTTTTGAGTACACTCTCCACCACTAAGTGACTGCTGTAACGTACCTTCACATACGCAACTATCTTGAGTGAAATGGTTGCCAAGTAAAGTGAGTTCATAACAAAGTCCATAAGGTTCCACCAGTCATGGATATAGTCCTGAAAGCCTCCATCCCACATCTGTTTGATCTCCGTCCAGATGAAACCTATTGAAGTAGCCAGACGATGCATGCGAAAGATATGTGTTACTGGGGCGGTGATCAAACGTGAATCAAGTCAGACTCTAATAGGCATATCGCTCACATGTACCTGAACACATGGTTTCCATAAATAAGTGAGCCCCATAGGAAGATGTTTTGCTTTATGCAGCTCCAGAATAACAAATGAAAGCCTGAGGAGGGTTCATACGTTACCATGAGCCCCACAGTTCTCTCTTTAAATCCTACACCAGACTTCTGTAGAACAGTTAAAGGCTAAAGCTGGGTTTGCTGTCAGTTTATACGCTGTCCATGTTGCCTTGGTATAGAAAGTAAATTTTACCTAATAATAATTGCTTTCTATATAGATATGTGTTTTAATGTTACAGTTCAATGGCATGTTAAATAAAATGTACTACAAAAAAAATAAAATCAGTTTTCAAAAATACAAACAGCTTCAAAAAGCTAGGTTAAGGGGCTAACAGGCTACTATAATACTATATAATATAACCATATAATACTATTACTCATAGTTAGGTTTTAAATTTGAAGTATTTACTAAAGGATTCACTGAAAAACTGCAATAAAAAGTAAATGTGTTGCACATCATGCAAGCTCAGAAAAGTGTTTAAACTCAATGTGGGAAAGTGAATGTGCATCACTGTTAGCTTGGTGCTAAAATGACACTGCAAACCCATAAAAACTCCCACAGCAAGCTGAAATTTGCATTATCGTAGCAGCAGATACTTACATAGAAAAAGGATAAACTGCTATATAATGACATGTATGGCAAAAAATCCATGAAGTAACGTGAATATCTCCTGCTTTATCTTATGTTGGTTTATGTTGTGCTAGGTAAGCTAGCATGCTATTGGTAGCTAGCTAGGCTAATGTTAACTTACTTTACCACTTGTTAGGTTTACACAAGTTCACAGGTGCATTTTCAGGCACTCCATAATTTGCAGTATAAAAGATGTATTAAATCAAGCCCACTGTGTCGTTTTGAATTGAATTATGAATTTGTGTTTTGTTACACCACTAGTAGTCTTGACAGTAAGGAAATGCTTGTTTTAGTTTGAATTAAGGTTAGACAGCGTGGAAAAAACAGGTGACTGCTTTGCTCTCCTCATTTAGTAACCAGTTAATGAACATGTGTTTTAGAGCATAATGTTCTGATCAAGTTGAGACAGAGAAACATCTTTACCTTACTTTCATTTGCTTTCAAAAGGTAGAATGCAAAGTTGCTGGGTCAGCACTGTTTTTAATAATAATTATGATTTAATTTTAATTGTAGTATATACTATATGTATATATAAGACTATATATACATGTAGTATATGTATATATAGTCTTCTTATTGTTTTTTTAAATGCATTAATTAATTTGTTTTATTATCCTTGGACTATCATTATTATATCCTCAACAATGGGCAACACATAGTGAGAGCTAGAACTATAAAGCTATATACACAATACTATTTTACACCATAATTTTCAGTTTATAAGATGAAATGCTGGTTTCTATGAACTCAAACGGACAATCTGATCTTTAAACTGTTGTTCAGGTCATAATTCTCAGGTTTTCTGTGTCAGCATCTGAGAAATAAAAGATCTTTTTTTATGCAAACCCTTACCCCCAACGCTTCAGCCCCCCACCACCCTGGTGAGCCATGAGGTAAAAGTTTGAGAACCTATGGTTGTAGGCCCATATAGAGGCCCTTAAAGTTTGCTAAATAAAATCACTCTGAAAAGCTTCCCGAAGCCTTTGAGGAGTAGTACCTGTAACCTATGTAGTATGTAATCTCATTTTTCTTTACTTTCGCCACCCTTGATTTGAACCTCAAATCCGCAGACTGAGAAAAGGCCATACCTAAGACCCAGGGCAGGATCATCCACTCCACAGTGGTGGGCATTGGGCCCTGCCGGTTGGGGTCGGTGGAGACGATGTGCTGGGATGCCAGCAGCAGGAGGAAGAGGAAGGTCAGGTAGGAGGCTGTGTGGCAGATGAACTTGATGAAGGGCTTGCGGATGAAGAGGCCGTAGCGGCTCTTGGGAGCCACCAGGTAGCAGAGGGAGAGCACGGGGAAGAGGAGGCCGATGAAGACGCAGGTGATGAACTTTCCAGCCCAGTGACGCCTCCGCCAGCCCGGGAACTCGTCATACCAGCGTGAGGCCAGCAGCTGCTGACAGTTTGGCTGGGCAACAAACTGACCAAGACAGAAGGAGAGGAGGGCGATGAGTAATGAACACAGCAGGTGGACAAACAGGTGCCTGAAATACAAGCTGCAGGATTATCTAGATTCCAGTTCTTTGAGCATCATTACTCATCATTGTTTCTGGGTGTGATTTATAAATAAATAAATAAGATGTGTAGATGTAGTCGTGCCCCACTTCTACTAAAACTACATTAACCCTTAGCAGTCACATTTAAAACCAGCGACAACAAACACATTATTTTGTTTGTAATTCACTGAAACAGCCAAACAGATTCTGTTAAAAGTAAACTTTTAATTAACACTGTATGTTTGTAAGTAGAGGAGGAGACATTTTATCACTATTATTATTATTTTATTAAGACATTGTTGTGTGAACCGCCTTTTTGGTGAAAAGAAAACCATCATTCTTTTGTATAACATTTAGCTTGCAAATGTAATTGTTTATGCAACTCACTATGTAAATACATATGTATTTACATAAACACTATAAACACTATAACTAAATGGAAGTAATAACTGTCAGTTTCTAAGGATTAAATCAGTATGCAAATGGAGTATGTGCTTTTGCTCATTCCATTGTAAATAACTATGTAATAACTATTTTTGTGTAATTCTCTCAGACTTCACTTTTTCCACACAAGGAGGTCAGTGAAAATGCCTCACTGTTTGCTGTGACATTTAAGGCACGCTGCAATGTAGAAGAGCAGACTGATTCAGAAGTCTGTTCCCACCAGAGAGGAGAGAAAAAACAGCCCTCTCTTACTGTCAACATTGTCAAAAGTTTGACTTTAATCTTAAAAAAAGACTTAATTGTAGTATATACTATATGTATATATAAGACTATATATACATGTAGTATATGTATATATAGTCTTCGTATTGTTTTTTTAAATGCATTAATTAATTTGTTTTATTATCCTTGGACTATCATTATTATATCCTCAACAATGGGCAACACATAGTGAGAGCTAGAACTATAAAGCTATATACACAATACTATTTTACACCATAATTTTCAGTTTTTAAGATGAAATGCTGGTTTCTGTGAACTCAAACGGACAATCTGATCTTTAAACTGTTGTTCAGGTCATAATTCTCAGGTTTTCTGTGTCAGCATCTGAGAAATAAAAGATCTTTTTTTATGCAAACCCTTACCCCCAACCCTTCAGCCCCCCACCACCCTGGTGAGCCATGAGATAAAAGTTTGAGAACCTATGGTTGTAGGCCCATATAGAGGCCCTTAAAGTTTGCTAAATAAAATCACTCTGAAAAGCTTCCCGAAGCCTTTGAGGAGTAGTACCTGTAACCTATGTAGTATGTATTCTTTCTCAAGATTTTGACTGATTATGTTGAAATAATGGCTTATTTTCTCATGATTTTGACTGATTATATAGAATTACTAACTTACTTACTCAAGATATTGACTGATTACGTTGAAATAATGGTTTATTTTCTGAAGATTTTGAATGAGTATGTAGAAATAATTACTTATTTTCTCAAAATGTTGACTGAATATTTTGAAATAATGGCTTATTTTCTGAAGATTTTGACTGATTCCATCTAATATGTAAGTTTTGACTGTGTTTAAATTCCACCATCCTATGATGTATTAATAAGTTAATACATTTAGAGTGTCAGTGATTATTTTGGGATAATAAGTGTTTATTTTGAGATTATAAATCAAAGATACATATGACAACACTGACTGTTGTCGTAAACAGAGAAAGAGAAAGAAAGAAAAGATTGTGATGTTTTCCTCCTCCTGCTAAAAATAAGCTTCTACTGATTTGTGATTCAGCAGCAGTGATTACAAACATATTTCATTTTGGTTAGTATGTCTCTCCAGTTAGTAACTGATTATAAGGAAAAAGTGGCTATTAACATTTTGTTCATGTAGCTTATAGACATGTAAATAAACATTTAGCTTGTTAACATTATCTCAATCTATGCTTTCTGCAGCAGGACACTACAATAACATAAAGACTAAATGTAGCACTGTACTGGTTATATTAGTTCATCCCTATATAATTAAACACCCCTCACCCCTCCACTTTCACTACTGATCAGGCGTCTATGATACCACCTGTTATGCTTTGAGCTAGCTGGAATAAAAGACCTGTAAGTGGATGCATTTTGCTTCTTGTCCATCTAAAATGAACCCAAGTTGGTATTACTGGCAACATTAGGCCACTGATGATACAGCATGCCTGTAAGCTGAAATTTATAGGACACTGTACTGTTGCTAAACGGCGAGATGAGCCAGGTATCAAACTCTGATTTGACCAAACTGTGAATAAAATCAGTTATTGCTGTAGGTCAGCCATAGTGTTTGAAAGCAGTGCATGTGGTAGGGCGGTATAATAGTGGTTTATAAAGCTAGGGTTGAAGTGGTAATGGTCTGGAGGCAGGAGGTCTGTCTGTCTACTCCAATTCTCCTCTGATTCATTTCGCCCTCCAACCCCGCTGAGCCGCTGAGATTACTGCTGACATTCTGCTGAAGCCTGCTCCCCCACTCAATTCCACCATCAAATGGCAATTTGAAGGAGTAGGCACTAAACATGCACTAGAAAAACAGGAAATAAAATGTGTTTTTTTAATGTTCCACAGTGCTTGATATTTTGGAGAGGAAATTGAAAATGATCCTCAATTTGTTCCATGTGTGTTGTTTTTTTTCACTTTCTTCTCCCTGAGATTTATCTGTGGTCATTATCCGGGCGTCTGCGCTGCCTGACGGAAGTGAAAGGGAGCCTAAATGAATTATACCCAAATGAATCCTCATTAGACTTGAGCCAGTTGTTCTCTGGGTGATGGGGTCAAAACGAACATGGTTTTAAGTGTTCTCCATCAGGCCTAATTAGTACTGTATGATTCTGATTCAGAAATATAAATGCTCACTCGCATCCTCTTCTCTCACTGGGTATGCTAATGCATGTAGCAAGCGAGAGTTATTACTTTTGTTTTGCTATTGTCATGTAATTACATTATAATTACATAGTTATGCAGTGAATTACCTTTTACGTTTGATTTACCCTCTGTAATGTCAGGTACAATTCTGTACTTTGGCCTTTTCCATTTGTTTCTTTTGACAATGATAAACATGGCGAAAAATCTCTGCTCATTTCAACGAGCTACAAATGAGAAATAATTAATGAATTACACCAAGCTTTTGTCATCACTGGTGATAACTGTGACTAATGATGTTAAATGATGCACAGCCATTTTTAAACTTGGCTGCTGCATCTGTTTCCAGATAATTACATTTCAAGTTGCCATTCTCAGTCACAGTTCTGTGCTACAATAAAAGCACGACTGTTAAGAGCATAATGCTAATTTCAAAGTTTGCTTTTAAGCTCACGGGTTTGCAGAGTAAAATGGAGCAAAAGAAGGGCATGGCTCTCATCTGGACAGGAATAATAATCGCTAGCTCTTCAGGCACGGTCTATAGAGCGATTAAAAGTAACTTTTAAAAAACTGTAATGGTGATCATGCAAATGAAGACAGCTGCCAACACAAAAGTGAGCCATACTGAACAGATAATTAAAGTTCATTCTAAGAGACGTGAGTTTTTGTTTCATCCCAGAGAGATCGTGTGCCCTCACCAGACTTTAAAAATACCCAGAATGCAATCTCACAGTAATGCAATCTCACAGTAACCCTTGAAACCCTTACTGAAAGAACACTAATTAACATCTACAACAATAGTCACTACTTGTCTGAACAAAAGGTCAAGGATCTGCGTGACACATTCTAAGCACTGGACAAAGTATGAAGTGAAGGATGACATTTTGTGATTAACAGGACTGTTGAATCTTTCTTTATTGGGTGTATTGACTAAATGAAGGTTGACAGCCTAAATGAAGATCACCACCCACTTCTGTTTATCATATATCTGCCAATGTATTGCATCTGAAAGAGTAGGTCAGGCCTGGCCCTACGAGGGGGCATTATGGGGGTGATGCCATCGCTAAGGGCAGGCATCGGGATCATCTGATTGTTTACATTTTGTCTTAAATCTAACACTGATTTTACCTCTTGTGATGGGGTAAAAACTACAAAAGCTGTAGCGAGTGTGTCAGTATGGACGTATACACGTAAACAGATTGCAAGCCATTCAGTTGGAAAAATGGCTCGTTGGTAATTGGTATCAAGCTTTGCTATTGGGGATTCCACCTTCAGCAGCAGCATGTCAAACTGTGCTCTGTCCAGCCTGAAATACTGCTGGAATCTGGCCTCATCAAGCCGCAGTTCCTGCACCAGCCGGTGATACACGTACCGTACTTGGCATGGGCTTGAATGGTTTTATTCACCCAGATAGGACGGCGGCAGTGCTTCCACTACAAATAGACGGCAGCGATCGTAAAGAACAGATGCAGTTTTCTTGTCATAGTGACTGCACAGACAGTGGCTGTGTTTACATGCAAAGAGTTTTGCCAATCCGATTGAACACATTCCGATTATATTAAGACTCTGGCGTTTATATGCTCACTCTAATCAACAATCTGATAGAAAATCTCTGTTTACATGCACACTACATGTAATCAGATCCAAAATGACCCACATGCATAGATTACCACTTAGTGTAAATGTTACCATGACAGCGAACATTACGTGAGGTCCAGTCAGGGTGAGGCGAGTTTACAGCTGGCGCTTGTGTTTTTAATTGCTTCAAAATTATGGCAGAAAAATCTACTTCACATGTATTAAGAAAGCAGCAAGAGGAAGACGTCATGTTCTGAGACACATAAGCTGGACGCCCTTCTTTTAAAGTTCAGAACTTATCGTTTCCTGTGCAGACCAGTTTCTGCTTAAACTTTCCAACTGGGAATGTAATCGGATACAAGCGTTTACATGGTTATTATTCTTCTATTTAACAGATTAATTACAGGATTACCCAACTCGTTCAATTGGATAGAAATTGTATTATGAATGGCCTCAATCGGACTAGTCTATTCCAATTGAGCTGTATACATAGTTGGATTATTAACGGGTTATTAGGCTGCATGTAAACATGGCTATTAATGTATTATGCAGGGATGAAATTTATAGACAATCAATTTCCCTCCAGGATTTTTGTTTTTAGTGGGAACACATCTGATTTGTGGTAAGAACTGGGTGGGAATGTATCTGATTTGTGGTCAAATTGTTTTTCCTATATGCGCTGTAGATACTAGCCAGTAAAGTACGGCATACTGCCATGGCATTAACTTAGCATCAGTGAAACCATGGCAACCAAAGGTCAGCTGAAGTTCAGAAACACCCAGAGGTGATGAGCAATCAGACATTTGGGTGACAAGAGGTGAAAAGTCACTGCCGGTATGAATGCAGGGTAAGAGTGGCGATTCCCTTGTTTTTGTTTGTGAGTTAGTTGTGCTGTGTGTTGGGTAAGCAGGTTAAAATGCAGTTTGCAGTTTGATTTGGTTTAAGTGTGGCTGGTGTTGGTACACTGTTGTTTATTAAAGTTAATATTTTTATTTTAATATTTATTTATCTATGCTGGTTTCTAATTCTACTGTGTTGTGTTGGTTATGCTAAAGAAAATCAACAGTTGTGTGTTGAAAGTTATTAAAAACAGAGAAGCCTGTTGCCTATCATTCGTTGGGTAAAGGGAGCTGTGCCTCCTCAGGCATTTCTTTTGCCCTCTTGCTTAATTGCTTTATCTTGCTGCCGAGCCTGGAGCAGGCTATGTAATATATTGTTGTGGGTGGGGAACCTCAGGGCTTTCAGAGAAGGGCTAATGATTTCTGGGAACTGACTATTACATGTCTGTTATGGTTAGTAAACTTTCATTTAATATAATCATCATGCTTGTTGTATTTAAATGCTTCAAGTATTGTAGTAATACTCTTCATTTCATTGTAAAGGTTTGGTTGGACACAAAGGGCTTAAATCTTGAAACACCAGCCCAACCGAAAAATTGTCCAGTCAGGAATTTTCCCCATGATATTTAGGTTGATACAACCAAGCTACCTCTCCCATTCACTAAGAATTCAGAAGCTGAACTGAAGGCCTTACATGTGAGATTAACTACCAACATAATTAAAAACTGGCTGCAGGATTAACCAATCATGTTGTGATTTACAATGCGACTAAATTTATGACATAAAATGTCATTTTAAGCTTTCTGGAAGTCCTAGATATGTCATTTACAGCAAAACATGTGGTAGTCTAACCAGGTTTCAGTTAGTTGTTAGGAATGGAAAACAGCAGTTGCAGCTCTAGGGTTCTTTACTGGAAGAATCACTGTACAACTTCTATATATGAGGTAAAATATGTTTCTGCCTGTGGCAATATTCAGATTAAGTGTATACCGTGTCTTTCATGAGCTTCAAATGTTCTTGGTTAATCTAGAATTGCCAAAAATATCCATGTTCAGTGTTAGTTTAGAGCTAACATACTATTAGACTAGGTGCTAGCAGAAATTTCAAAGCATTATCAAAGATGTGTTTTTATATAAATGGGCTGAACTGAAGGCCTGGCTCTAATAATTACGGTTCGTCACTGGTTGCTGTCTTGTCAAACTCTTTGTTAACTACTTTTATTTCAGTTTTCATCATTTGAATTTTTTTATTTGCCCTTTTACACCATTGGGAAGCAACAGCCGCCCTTTACATTCCGTAATGAATGGATAAGTAGACATTGACCAAAATTGCTTTTTAAATATAACTTCTAAATCCTCTCTGGAACATCATGTGCATGCTTGAGGAGTGACTAGAGGACTTCTGGATCCAGCAGTGCAGAGCGAAGTTGAAAAGGACAAAATACAGCAGATGGAATGAATGCATATACATGAGTCACGAGTGCCTTGGTACTGATTAAATCTAAAAAATTTAACTCTTCATAATCTAATAGCAGCCCCTATTGAGAAAAAAGTCAGCTAAATCACTAGGGTTATGTGACTAATCGTCTCTGTCACACAATCTCTTTCACTGGAAGCAAATGTCATTAGAGCATCTAATCTCAGAATCTAATTATCACGTAGGAGCAGAGAAGTGTTATAACAAGCGCCATGCAACACAGTTACAAGTCAATGAAAGTGATACTGGGGATTTTATCGTTTGCAAGAACATTCTGGGTGTAGACATCATGCTGATCACAATTACAGTACCAAGAGCTGTGCTAGTATGAAAGCATCTAAGCAGTGAAATATCGGCTTTGACGTCACAATTGTACATTGTATAACAAAATGAATGGCCATGTCCACTTCAGACAGAACCAGCTGAGTCAGAGTTGTTATGTTCCAGGTGGCAAGACTTTTCTTTCTCTCTCTTTTAAACGAATTCGCTGATATTTTGTTGTGTTTCAAACTTGTAGCCACATTCAGTCAGTTTTTAATTGAAGTTCAATAGCAATCTATACTCTAAAGGGGGCATCTAAAGCTTCTGGGTGGCAACCAGCATTTGGCTGTAGGCTTACACTAAAAAAGGTTCTTTAAGCAATAACATAAAGAACCTGTTTTGGTTCCCTAAAGAACTGTTTCTGTAAACGACTGACTGAGTAAAGAACCTTTTAATGGTTCTTCATAGAACCTTTACATTAAGTACACTCTTAAAAAAGATGATTCTTCAAGGTTTCTCTAGTAAAGACAGTGATTCTATTCAGACCCATGAACACTCCAAAAACCATATGCATGCTTAAAGGGTTCTCTGCATTGTGAAACAACCAAACAGGGTTCTTCTATCGTTACAGTATGAAGCTTGTAACAACAGAAGAACCCTTTTTGGTGCGATAGAGAAGCCTTTTCAAAAAGGTTCTATATAGAATCATACAAAACACATTCTCCATCAATCTCAAGAACTACTTTACCATGCAAAGAACAGTTTAAGCATGCAAATGGTTCTTTGAGTGTTCATAGTTCTATATAGAACCATTGTCTTTACTGAAGAATCAATGAACCATCTTTTTTAAGGGTGTAGAGAACCTAAAACTTGAAAAACATTATTTATACTCATGTATCTCATACAAAAGTCAGTCTCCAAGGAACCATCCATTTAAAGTGGTTCTTTTATGGCATTGTGCAAAGAAGCCTTTTTGGCTCCTTTTAAGAGTGTAGGCCATCCCTTCATATTATACTTTATATTTGTTTATGCTGCTACACTCTTCTGAAGATACACTCACTAGTTGTTAGACAAATAATAAGTGTACAACATGTTTCACACAAACAAGCCCACTTAAAAGGATCTCTCTGGTTTATTTACATTCACACTTTCCTAAGAAAAATTCCACTAAACATCTTTCATAGCGCACAGCAGATACTGGCACATCACAGATCTAATACGTTTAGTGCTTAATATAGCCTCAATTAGCACATTAGCTTCTGCCTACATTACAGAGGACTGATAGGGAAGACTTCATTCTTCATCACTTCACTGTAGTCTCTGTATTTATTGCACACTGATACAAGTGATGCATTTCATTTACTTGATTCAAATTAATTTCCACTAGAATAGAATGTTTTTATTATATTTATTTATATTACATAAACACAGATTTGTCTTTCAGTTATTTATGACACTAATTATGTTGATGTAATGTAGTTGTTTTCAAGTGCAAATGCTGTACACATTTGAATCAGCAAGCAAAACTTGAAAAAAGAGAGAATGCCTCCAAATCTGAAATGCAAAGAAAGAACAAATAGTCCTGAAAAGTTTTCACACCAACCTGCATGAAACTGGCAACTTCCACCAACACAGGAATAAGTCAGAGGGAGTGGCTGAAGTAACTGTTTATCATGCATTCATTATGAGCTCTGCAATCTACTGAGGACCTTATTGGTGAAGTAAAAAATGACCTGTATTTGCTCTGCAGTGCACAAATGAATGCGTTATAGCTGTTTCAAGCAGCTAGAGATTCTGCCTCTGGAGGAGCACTCTAGAACAAACCATGTGTAATTAGACACATACTGGACCGACTGCCTCTCTTTAGATTAGAGACAAATACTGCATATACACTCTCATACTCATGACTGTATGAGGTTCTATTATGAATCGAAAGGGAACCACTTATGGTACAGTACTGTGCAAATGTCATAGACGCTCCTTTCACTTATTTAATTTCAAGTCAAAATGGCCATGAAATATTACCATTATAAAGTTCTGTGGGTTGAATTGTCCTGCTTTGCACTTAGGCTTTTTGGATTGCCATTGATTAGGAAAACATACAGTACATTCATAGTGCTTCAACCAGTTTTTGTGTTCTTTGTTGTGGACTACCTCGCTTTGCACAATTTGATGTTTTCTCTATAATGCTACATTTGAGTGGTGTCAGAAATTGAGAAATACCAATTTTCTTAGACACTTAGACAGAAGTTTTTACCCCAACACAAAACACAGGGAGGGGGTAACATGGGAGGATACGATATCCGAAGAGGGTAGACACTTCTAACACACTGTAACCCACCCTCCTTGGTCACAGTTACTACAAATAAGCTAACTACCCTAATAACAACACACCATCAACCAATGTCTCTTTTTATGCCAGGAGTGTGGCGCTTCCTGAGAGCCACTTTGCATGGCCACACCCTCTAAGCCCCTCAACTTAATTGTTTTTTGTGAACATATGCTCATTCTAAAACTGATGCCTGCAACATGTTCCAAAAAGTTGGGAGGGGAGCAGTTTAAAGACTAAGAAAAACATCTTAAACAGGTAATGAGGATGGGTCAAGGCTGCCACTTTGCCAAAAAGTGCATAAAGAAAAAAAATTTTTAACATTCCTCAACAAGCATTTGCAGGATCTGTCATGGTGCGGGGGTGAGATTAGTGGCTAAGCTGCACATTGGTGAAGGCACCATTAATGCTGGAAGACAAATACATATTTTAGAGCAACATATGCTGCCTTCTAGACAACGTCTTTTTCAGGGACGCCCATGCTTATTTCAACATGACAGTGCCAGGCCACATTCTAACACTTCAGCCTGCAGTCCAAACCTGTCTTTTATTGAAAATGTATGTTGCAGTATTAAGCTTAAAATATGACAAGAAGGCCCTGTACAGTTGCACAGAGAGTTGTATAATAGAGGAATGGCAAAAAATTCACACATGTAACTTTTTTGGAACGTGTTGCTGGCATCAAAATTAGAATGAGCATAAACTTACATAAGTCAATAAAGTTCATAAAGTCAAACATAAAATACTGTTTTTAGTGCGATTTTCAATTTCATAAGGGTTAAATAGAATTTACTGATCACTACTTTCTGTCTTTTTTAGCCTTTCACATACTGTCCCAACTTTTTTGGAACTGGGCTTGTAACTAGAACATAACTTACCTATTGTTTGAGCAATAATAACAGCCAATACAGATATTTCACTGATTTGTTAGTAGTGGCAAAATCCTGATAAAGCACACATATTTATATAGTTTGTTTACAATTATAATGAATAGACTGTGATGTGAGAAGAATCACTCTCTCTTTTGGATTTTAATGGTTTCATGCCAGAACCTGCCCCTTGAGCTATATTTATAATTTTTAAAGATGTTATGGGTTTCTGCTGTTTATTTGAGCTTAGGTTTATGTAATAATTGAAAAGCGATCATTTTATTTGACAATTCAAGTCAATAACTGGTAATCGTATCAGTCAGTAAAGCACTGTTTAACTAACTACTGCAGTCTAATTTTGACCACATAAACTTTTAGCTGTATTAACTTTTACCAGAAGTTATGGTCCATAAAAACGGTATCATTAATAAAATTTAATATCAGTCTTACCTCCTTCTGGCGATACTTTATGGCCAGTTTGAGGCGGGCCAGCTCATTATTGGACTCATCCTGTAGGAGGCTGAGGTCATCACGGAAGTTGAGGATGAGTTCCAGTTCTCTGGAAGAACGTGTTTGGTCCAGAAGGTCTTTGGCAAAACACTTGCATTGGCAGGACAGCTCCTCATACTCTGTCTTAAACTCATTCTCCACCTTACTGAGCTCCTGCAGCTCCCAGCTCAGCTGGAAGGCAGTCAGGAAGGGATCCTCACTGGACAGTGCGATGAGCGATGGGCTGGCCAGAGCCTTGTAGATGTTGAGGCGGGAGCGAGAGTGGCGCAAACTGTCCACATCTGAGCTGGACACACACTCCATGCAGTTACAGCGCACCTCATGGGGCTGAGGGACTGACACACCTTTCTGCACAAGCATCTTAATGATCTCATAGTTGTTGGTGTGGGCAGCGAGGATGATTGGGGTGATGTCAGGGGTGAAGTCTGAGAACTGTTTGTCCAGCAGTATAGGTGGCACCTGGATACAAATGAAAAGGACAAACATCTGAAAAATAGTAGAAGGCTAGAAGAGACACTCTGGCTAAGATGAAGAATTTAACCATCGCTACATCTGTTGTAAACATGCCAACAGTGGTGCTGCAGCATTTGTATTTATTAGCTTATAGATCAGTGGCTAGACAGTCAACAGGATTAGTTGACACCTCAGCCTCACTGGTTTGACAGAATTTATGATTTTGCAGTGTTTTCATGTGTCCATTCATCACTGTACTCTCACTACAATACCCAGCATGCATTATGCAAAATCCCAATGGTTGTATGATGTATTCCCATAATGCATGCTGGGTATGAATGAACACATGAAAACACTGCAGAATCATGAATTCTGTCAGACCGATGAGGCTGGGGAATATAATGTTGCACCTTAGAATACTGGAACACAACAAAAACACTGAAATCTAGTTTAAGGACAGAATGCCACATTCAATGCATTGCCCCTAAAATGTCCACATTTCCTCAACAAGATATAAAATTCACTATCAAATTACAACAAGTTATATTTATGCAAAGATCTCCCATGGCATATACACAAGAATCCCTCTTCTTACATTTTGTTTAGTTACTTCACACTCATAACTCATATTTTAAATGAATAACATTCAATTAAATATCAATACACACTATGTTTATGTTTATAATCAGAAGAGATATTTTATGATTTGAATTTGATGAAAAGTTATGTGTACAGTCTTGTTTTGCAGAAAGAAAAAACAGTACCACTTTACGGATCAGTGATTGGTATTAAAAGGGTAACAACATGGTAGTATAATGGTAAAAAAGGTTTACTAACCTAAAAATGAGATGCTAGTTTTCTCGTTGTTAATAAATAATTAGTAATTAGTAATAATTTAGTAATTGTTGTGGTACCTAGTTGGTAATAATGATAACATAAAGTGCTAACAAAGTTAGTAATTGTACTGGTAAGAATAAAAAATATAATGGTGATATATTGTAACTACCCATAAATAAAATGTTAATTTTCCAGTTTATACAAATATACAAATTAGTAAGTTTTTTCACCAGTTGTTTTTTCAGCAGTGGTTGTGCTGTTTTGCAGCACACATTCCTTTACATTTGGTCTGTGTAATAGTTGCTTAATACTTAATAGTTGATTGTAATGCTTCCTTGGTTTCCTTGTAGTGCCGGTCAGTATATTCCCTAAAGTCATCATTGGCTACAGATAGGAAGGGAAGTTTTATTCAACTATACAGATACAGACACAGAAACTGCCCTGGTTTGGCAAAGCTAGCTGTTCTGAGTTTACTAAATGATTCTCCAAAAATACATTAAAAGAGTTAGAAAGTGGTGAAAATTTTGGTTGGTGCCAAGTTGCTGTTGAGACATTTTTTGGAATGAAAAAAGGTAACGTTTGATGTCCAATTATGAATGATGGCAAGTTCTTTGAATCAATCTGTAAATAAAATGTAAAGTAATTTACTGGTAGCAGAGTTGCCAGCATATTCACAGTAAATATTATTTACTGTACATTTGCAGTACCTTACTGGCAACTTTGCTACCTGTAAATTACTGTAAGTTGTGTTGTGTCTAAACAAAAATAAATACTGTAAATTTACAGCAATTTTTTTACAGCACCAGCCTAATGTCAGACATCAGGGCTGAGGGAATTAGACTTATTGGTCAACCCACAAGGTACTCGAGAGTGTGCAGCAAGCACTTAGTGGATGGTGACTCTAATGTTATGTTTAACTTCATAGTTTCTGTCACTGGCCAAAAGAAAGACAAAGTTTTAATGTTTGTTTGTTTCCTTTCATGCCTCATGATGACAGATGACAGCTTATAGATTTAATAACGTAATAATAAAGGCAAGAAAAACAAGAAAAAAAAGTTTGGCAGCTAATAACAACTAACATGATTATGAATAATCAGTTTCTGTAGCTTTAGAAGAACCTGCCTTTTGACCAAAACAACTGGTTATGAAAAGCATTATGGGAGGGGCTGAAAAGTCTATGAGGAATGTGAGTTGAATATATATGTATGCATTATATAACTACATACTCTACTTCAATACCTTAACAGTACATAACAGCCACTGAACATCTTCTGTTAATCTTGTGTTAGATTATTTTGTGTATTTTACATTTTACATATTTTTATCTACATTCACATTGGACAACTGCACACTTGTACTTGTAGTTTTGTGCATGGTGAACAAAAAGATTAAAGATTACATATAAGCCAGTATTTAACATGAATCAGATGTATAATAAAAGAACTATAACTTTTAGTATTCTAAGGTTTAAATATTAATTTCCAGCCTTCTGCCAGCACTTCCCAGAAACTGATGCCCAGAATCTGAAGTCCTCACAAAAATAGCCCACTGACCTGGCTTCATCACTGTTCTACAGGGTGCACATACGTCAAACACAACAAGGTCAGTTATAGTAACGCATGCTGTGTGAAGCCTAGAATGCCATACTTATTAAGAGCCCAAGGATTTTAGTGTACGGTAAATATTTTCTCATTTATCCAAACACTTTAAGCAGAAAGATTTAAAGCAGCCAAGCAAAGCGGATGAAACAGTGGTGGACTCTAGTGCTGTCAGAGAGACACAGGTGGGCCTTATATATACACTCTTCTAAAGCAGAGGCAGAGCTGAAGGATGTTATCAGGGTGAGTTATTTAGAGTGAGATGTATCTGCATTTGGATCCTCCAGATTCAGCTATTCCTCAACTCTGTTCTGAAAGATTGCATCATCTGTACGTGCATCATATAACATCTTTAAAATCTTTGGCCACTCCTGCTCCGTTCTCAAAGTCTCTCAGAGGAGGGAAACATTTGAAGGTTGAGTTTTCAGCAGAAGAAGCCCGAGACAGTGCTGAGGTATTCCCACTTAGCTGTGTTTTGGCGAGGGCAAGAATTTTAAGGATTTTGTACACATGAACAAGTAACGCAATGCTTCACTATTTTACGAGGTCATGTACACAGCCAAGAGAGGTACAGCAAGTTTACCAGTTAAAAAGAAACAGGACCAGCGCTCACTCCATAAATCACACTCTAAACCTGCAGAAACTGGTTTCAGATCAGCATAAATGCTCTGAGAGTTAAGCTGAGAGTTATTACTTTTATTTTGCTGTCAAAGTCAAATGTAATTGTGTAACTATATCTGACTGTTCACAAGTTTGGAATCACTGTTTTCAGTAATATAAAACCAATTTTGTTGCTGATACAAGTATGAAATGATTCTGCTGCTACTACCGTACTCAGCTAAGTAGTAGTGTTTCAGTATGGCCAAAAAATGTATATGGTAAAATGAACCCTTCTGATGGTTTTGGTATCAGGGTATACAAATACTTTTAAATAAAACTAGTTAAAGCCTCAATCCACTAATGCATAGTGGCCTCTTCAATAAGATCTGACGGTCACTGCTATGAAAAGTGGCTCTGGTGTGACGTTTAGCTTTACCGTGCTGGGAAGCAGGCTGAGGGGGGAGGGGGGATGAAGGGAGCGGGGGGAAGGGGTGTGGTTGGTGGGGGGGCCTTTGAGTGCACTGGCTCCCCACTTTTCTTCTGTACAGCAAAGCAATATTACCTAGTTTTTATTGACACAGATTTAAAGAGCCCTGCTGGTGACATCCTATATAAATAAAAATAATGCATGGCTACGCCTTACTAAGGCATGGAAACAAGATCCTAATGCGTGGCCATGACTTAGTAAGGTGTGGGAATGAGAATTAAGTTGTGGCCATGACTTAGTAAGGTGTGAGAACAAGATCATGCCTTACTAAGTCATGGCCACAAATGAGGATCTTGTTTCCACACCCTGCTTAGTCGTGGCCATGCATTAGGATCTCGTTCCCATGCCTTACTAAGTCGTGGCCATGACTTAATTATCTTGTTCCCATGCCTTACTAAGTCATGGCCATAACTTAATTATCTTGTTCCCATGCCTTACTAAGTCATGGACAGACATTATTTTTATTTATACAGGATGTCACTAGTGGGGCTCTGTACAGAATACTACAGTAGTCTATTGTATTATTGGTACAAATATGCTGAGTGTGTATGTGTTTGTATCATATATGTTTAAACATAATACATTTTTTTCACTTTATTTGTTTGGCTTACTGTCTGTTTGTCATTATCTTTTTATGTTTGGCTTGTCTGCTTTTCTTTTTATTTGTTTGTATTTTGTACTGTCTGTCTGTTGTCATGATTTTTGTCTGGCTTGTCCGGCTTTATATCTTATTTGTTTGCCTGGTGTAATATATGTCATAAAAAAAAAACAACACAAAGAAATAATAAAACTATTTTAGATGCTTAACCTATTGTTCTAGGTTTTACAGTGGCTTTTTATTCTGCAGTAAAGTACAGAACTGAACAATATATAGATAAATCAGCATTGCTTTCTAATACTCTAAAACAGTGCTAGACTTTTCACATCTGAATTTCTAAAAGGGTCAAATTGGCACCTTATTCACCAGCTGTTTTGCTCTAATTTTCCGTTCCACCTTAAATGGAGCAGCAGTTACATTCTGGGACCTGTACAAGTGCCTGATTCTAACTGCTGTGCTATTTAAGGTAGAACAGGACATTTTTACAAGAAGATAACTTTAGCTTTGTCAAATTTCTTGAGTCATTTATCCCATATGTGCTTCTCATATACTTGTACTTCCGAGCAAAATATGGAAAATATTACAGTCTTTCAGGTGTCTTGGTTTTGTATTGACTACAAAGCCTCGGCTGAGGTGGAGTCGCATGCAGCTGACCGAGTCAGGCTGCTCCTCAGGCAGCACAAGAGGAAACTACAGAGCCCCACTAGTGACATCCTGTATAAATAAAAAAAAATGCGTGGCCATGACTTAGTAAGGCGAGGGAACACGATAATTATGTCATGGCCATGACTTATTAAGGCATGGGAACAAGATCCCACGCCTTACTAAGCTGTGGCCATGACTTAATTATCTCATTCCCACACCTTACTAAGTCGTGGCCATGCCTTAGGATCTTGTTCCCACGTGTTAATACGGCGTGGCCACGCATTATTTTTATTTATATGGGATATCACCAGCAGGGCTATGTAAGAAACAGAAGCACAGCACTCGCTCCTTGTTAGGCTAAAGCTAATCCTTTATGTCCACCACCTTAAAAACAACGTGAACAACTTCAGGTGTTACAAAGTAGACAGCGGGAGCTGATCGAGATGCTGCTGCGTTTTCATTTTCATGTGAAATGTGATTGAAACATCCATGACTCAGCCTTTCAGTGAAGTGGGATTGACACTATTGATTGACGATCACTTTTTTTGCTTGTTTTAATAAGCTATGAGACATAATAGCTATCTAAGGGTTAAACACCCAGTGTTGGTTCATTGGACGCATTGATGGCATTTTTATATGAAATTGTACTAGAAGAGATCAAATGCAATGGCAGACTTCAACCAAGCTCAAACTGCGGCAGATACGCAACCACTGTAACAAATTTAGCGTCAACAATTGGACAAGGATTTATGTGTTTCATATACTGTAAGCCCAGAACATTAGCATATTCACACTGCAGCTGTGCTTCACAGAAAAGTGTCGGCAAACAGATTATTCTGAAAATTATAAGGAGATGATAAGACCCTCTTTCTTGACTGCTTTCTTCAAAGTTGCTGGAAAAGTGAAAACATATCTCTGTGTTTGAAGGTACGAGCAACAGAGAGTTCTATAAATAGAACCTCAGAGAGAGAGAGAGAGAGGAGAGAAAGGAAGGGACAAAGAGAGAGAGAGAAGGAAGGAAGGGACAAAGAGCGAAAGAGAGAGAAAAGGAGGGGACAGAGGGAGAAAGAAAAGGAAGAGACAGAGGGAGAAAGAGGGTAATTGAGTGAGAAAGACAGAAAAAGAAAGGAAAACAAGACTGATGGAAAGAAAGGGATGTTGAGAAATATACATACAGAGAGGAGAAGAGAGATGAGATGAAAAGAGAGAGAAAAGGAAGGGACAGATGGAGAGAGGGAGGGAGAAAAGGAAGGGACCAAAAAAGAGAGAAAAGAGAGAGAGAGAGAGAGAGAGAGAGAGAGAAATTAAGAGGATCAGAGACAATGAACAGAGAGCGAGAGAGAGATGAGAAAGAAGAGAAAGAGAGTAAAGGGACAGATGGAGAGAGGGAGGGAGAAAGGGAAAGGACCAAGAGAGAGAAATAGAGAAAAGGAAGGGAGAGAGAGAGAGAGAGGGAAGAGAGAGAAATTGAGTGAAAGAGAAAGAGAAACAACTAACAGTGAGAGAGAGAGAGAGAAAGGGAAGAGAGGGAGAGAGAGAGAAAAGGAAGGGACAGATGGAGAGAGGGAGAGAGAAGAGGAAGGGACTGAGATCAAGAGAGAGAAAGGAACAGAGGGAGAGAAATTGAGTGAAAAAATGGAAGAGGTTAAGAGAATGAGAGACAACAAAAAGAGAGCGAGAGAGAGATGAGAAAGAAAGAGAGGGAGAGAAAAGGAAGGGACCAAGACAGAGGGAGAGTGAGAAAAGGAAAGGACTGAGAGGAGGAAGAGAGAGAAATTGAGAGAGAATGACAGGAAAAGAAAGGAAAACAAGACTGATGGAAAGAGACATTGAGAAATAGAGACAGAAAGATAGAAAAAGGAATATATACATACAGAGAGAGAAACAGAAAAACAGAGAAAGAGAAAGAACAGATTAAGAGAATAAGAGACAATGAAGAGAGAGAGAGAGAGGAGAGAAATATAGAGAGAGATGTGCAGAGTGTGTGTAATGCAGAGCCCCTCTGAGAGCCGCAGTGTGAGTGAGAGAGTGTGCGGTGGTGATTAGACGACGGGGTGATTAGCACATCTCTTGCACTGTCCATTCTTTTGGGCTGAATTGGTGGAACGTGCAGACAGAGCTGCGTGAGCCAGCAGGCGTGAGCACGAGATAATGATGAGTCTAGTTAGAATGGCAGACCCGAACTAGCAGGTCAATATGACACAATAGCCCACTGAAAACAATGAAGGGAGCCAGAAAAACTGCACTGTTATGGGTGAGTCTTAGCTGTGAATGTCAGTGCCAGTTTTAGATGCTCAAAAATAAAGTCATATGTTAATGTTTACAAGGGTATCATGGATGACTGGATTTTTCAGTCCAGTGAGTCCATATATCGTTGTTACCGGTAGAAAAACTTCCAAAATGGTAACTTTACAGGAAAAGGAAAAAACCCTACTTTACTGTTAATGCAAGTCAATGGAACCAGAATTTTTTCCAAGTCATTTTGGGTCATTTCTTTTGGTCCATTCTTCATGAAATTTACACACAATGTAAAGGAAAACAGGTGTTTTCATTATGTCAAAAACTGAAAAAAGGAAAAAAAATGGAGATACAAGGTTTTCTTCCGACAACAGCGATATGGAAATTAAGCTGTGGCCTGTTTTGAATTTGTTGTTTTTGTGATGTCACAAAAGCCAACACATTTACATCTATCTGCCTATTCACTGTGAAGTTATAAGCAGTGTTTTAGCCAGCTTTTTGAATGAGGCACAATACAGCCAATCAGAACAGAGTTGATTTACATATATCAGTTTTAAAAGCACAGTAACAAAAAACAGCCTGTTTAATTCTAAGGGATAAAGCAGGGTTGAAAAATGGTCATGTAAAATCAATTAATGACTGTTTTGGGTACATAAACCTGCACAAATGTCATAAGTGGATCTTAGGGATTATACGCCACTATCTCTGAGGTCACTGAGGGCTCCAAACGTTATTAGAGACAGCTTGTTACCTCCCTTTGGTTGTTGAGATATGACACTTTATTTCAAGACCACCAAGCCACACCACCACCACAAAGTGAGAAATCCCATCAGGCCTGTGATTGATGGCCCAGGAAGAATCCGTATGCTCATCAGTATCTACCCCACTGCAGAGAAATCAAAGCCTGTAACCTGCTCCCATGTTCTGCTTGGTCCGCTTGTGATCTATAGACATGTTAATTTGGTGATTTGCATATCAAACAGGCAGCATGAATAAGGGTTGGGGAGAGAAAGAGAGAGAAAACTGGGGTTCACCATGCTGCGCACTGCTGTGGTGGATGATCAGATCTGCTCTGCTCATAGCCATTCCAGTGAAAGCCAAATGAATGCAGCTGAGTAACTGTGAAAGGCAATGAGGGGAGCATGAATTAATCCAGATGAAGATGGTTAAATAGGGATGCAGCTATATGGGAACTGAGGGCCGATGCCGATATCTGATATTTCTCATGTATGTATCTGCTGATACTGATACATGTTTATGAAGTGTAGAAATTGGCGATTAGCATTATGGAGAAATATAACATTTATTTCTGTACACTCTTTAAAAAGATGGTTCTTTATGGGTTTTTAGTAAAGAAAATCTTTCTATATAGAACCATGGACACTCAAAGAACCCTCCGCATGATTAAAGCGTTCTTCAGATTGATGGAGAATGTGCTGTAGATGGTTCTTTATAGAATCTTCTGTTGTTACAAGCTTGACATTGTAACAATAGGAGAACCCTTTTTGGTGCTATATAGAAATAAATATTAAAAAGGGGTGACACTTTATTTTGAGTGGTCGTGTTTAGATGAAACAAACACTCAACGGACTCTCAGTAACATGTCAAAAACATATGAGGGTAAGGATTAGGACTTGGGTTGAGATTAAGGTTAAGGTTAGGATTAGGGCCATGGTTAGGGTTAGGATTTGGGTAAAGTTAAGTTTTGCATAATGGAAGTAATATATTAACAATAGATCTACTTAATGTAAGTAATGTATCAACAGAACATCTACAAGATATTTACTTCAGTGGAGAACTATTTCACCATGCAAAGAACCATTTAATCATAAAATGGTTCCATATAGAATTCAAGGTTATGAATAGAACCATTGCTTTTACTAAAGAACCTGAAAATCTTTTTAAACTTTATATATGCTTAGCAAAAAGATTCTTTCACTCGTATCAATAGTGGAGCCATTTTTGGTGCACTATAGAACCATTTTTAAAATAGTTTTTAAAGAACCACGCACAACTGGTTTTACATCATTGTCCACACAATGAACCATTTATGTGCTCAGATGGTTCTTTGAGTGTTTGTGGTTCTATGTACAACTGGTTTTCCATCATTGATCACGCAGTGAACCATTATGTGCTCAAATGGTTCTTTGAGTGTGTGTGGTTCTATATAGAACTGGTTTTCCATCATTGATCACACAAAGAACCATTTATGTGCTCAAATGATTCTTTGAGGGTGTGTGGTTCTATATAGAACTGGTTTTCCATCATTGATCACACAGAGAACCATTTATGTGCTCAAATGGTTCTTTGAGTGTGTGTGTGGTTCTATATAGAACTGGTTTTCCATCATTGATCATGCAGAGAACCATTTATGTGCTCAAATGGTTCTTTGAGCATTTGTGGTTCTATATAGAACCACCATGTTTTGGTTTGTGGTTCTATATAGAACCACTGCTTTTGCTAAGGAACCCTTGGAGAATCAATTTTTAAATAACAAAATGAAAGAAACTCTCAATTTTAGAGGATTAGAAGCTGAATTTGAGAGAACTTTGTCATTTTTCCTGAGTCTCGTCATGTAATCCAAGGCCATGAAGCCGACAGTGATTCAGTGAGGAAATGGACACATTTGGTATTTCAGATATGTAGCTGATAAGAGGTGGTTGGAGGAGGGGAAGTCAAGGTCCAGTGGGACTTGTAATAGCTGAATCAAATCTCAGAGCACTTTCTCGAATATGATCACAGCAGGGAAGACTCTCAATGAGACAGGAGCTGTGATTATGTGTGAAAAAAGATCAGAAAACAGAGTGCTATTAAAAATGAATAAGGTTCCTGCATCTGCATACTAATGAGCTTTTGTTACTTAGCAGAAAGAATATTATGATATCACAAAGGTTATTAACAATAATTATAATGTGCATAACCGAATAAGCCTGGCTTGTTTGTACAGTTTATTACAGGGCTTAAAATAGTTTAGCACTCATGAGAAGCAATGTCTAATGGATTTAAACCTGAAATAAACAAGTGAGCTTGACTGTTTAAGCCATTCTTTCAGTAAAGATATGGTTCTGTTATGTACTGCATGTGATGCTTGTTAAATATGAATTAGGCTTAGATCAGAGGAGAATTTCACAGAGCAGGATTTTCCAGTTAACTAGATAATTGAATTTAAAGTCAAGCCTGTTCAATGCGAGAGTTAATGGACTTACTACTGGACAATCTTCAAGTTGGGCTTAAATTATCCAGGTTACCTCCGGTCATGTTTTAGGAGATACACAGACACCCAGCTTCCAAAATATTTCACAAATTTTCTCCTTAAGTGTGTTTACAAAGCTCTAACCTGATGGTTGGTTCAGTAAAGATCTGGTAAAATGTTGACTCTGGCTTAAAGAAAGGGCGTCCCTGTTGGACAGTCCTCACTTTTGGTTTCAGTTTTCCAGCTTACTGAGAAATCCTGGAGGATCTTTTCTCTCACTAGTGTCCTCAGAAAGCTCCAACCTGCTTGTTTACAAAGTGTTGTGTGTGTTTTTGTTAAGTAAGACTGTTTGCGTCATGACGACTTAGATGAAGATCAGGTGTATATTTCACAAAGCAGAGTTTCTCAATTTATCAGATAACTTAGGCCAAATTTCATGAAACTGTTGAGAGAAATCAAAATATCAAGACAACATGGAAGGGGAATGCCACCGATTTTTTACAAATTTCTGCATAATTCAATCACTGAGATGTAAACAAACTCATGCAGAGTGGTTCATTGTAGAGAAACATACTAACTCCTACACATTGGTGGTGATAGGAACCAGGGGTTGCAACACAAATATAGCCACTTTATTTACTATCCAAAAGCACCAGGGAAGCTTCATGTGTCTACTGACATTTTATATGTAATGTTGATAATGATAAAATATTGTTAAATATGAAAAAACACGTTCTTTGTGGACTATTTGCTGGACATGTACCTCTCCACCATCAATGATTTTTGTAAAAGGTATGTTTAAGTATGTGAGCAACACACTGGGCTTTGATTCTTCACGAAGGAAAGCACATCACACTGTACCAATAAGCATTCTTGGGCTAGACTCCTAATGCACCATTAGCTTACTTCTGTAACACACTGTTAGAAATAAAGGTTCTGGGCAGGTACATTTTTTGCTCGTCAAGGTACAAACAATGTAAATGTTCCTTCAAAGGTACAACAGTGGTTTTAAGTTCCAATTGTGAACCTTAAATAAGTTTTTCCAGGTGAAAAGTTCGTATTTGTACCTTTTCATAATCTAATGTTTTAAAACAGAACAGTAAAATAAAAAGCCTGGAGACGAGACAGGGTGTGTGGAGTCAGTACAACTTAGAAAATATAACTTCAGTGGATTATGGTTCAGTTATGTTCCCTGAAGGAACTAAAGGTACTGATATGTACCTTTGAGGGTACCACCCCAGTGACCAGAGGGGTACTGCCCCAGTGACAGTTTACTACCTTTTTTTTCTGAGAGTGCATGGTTAGACTCAAAGTCACTCTGGATAAGAGTATCTGCCAAATTTAAAAATGAAAAAGAAGAAAAATTGAATAAAATATTTTGAAAAGGCAGAGAACCCTTTTTAGTACTACAAATTGTCATTGTTTAAAAAAAGTTAAGATAAGTGAGGAACTTTCTCCTCCACATAAAGTTTCTGTACCAATTAAAGAACCTACATCCTACCTTTTCTTCTATTTTATATTTTCCCTTATGGCATCTGTGTTGTTTTATGTCTGAAAAACACTCATAATTCTTTTTAACGTGACCATTTCGATAGAATGGCCCACATCTGTGAATGATCTCTGTTCCGATTGGCTGCTTCATATAGTGCCTCATTAAATAAGCAGTTTGGCTGAAACACTCCTTATAACTTCAGTGTGAATGAGTGGAGCTAAACTGCTGTAGGCTGAATAAGTGGATAAGTGAATATAGGGAAAATGTGTTGGTTTTTGTGACATCACAAAAACAAAAAGCCTGTTTTTTCTGGCTAGTTTTCAATATGGACTGTATTGACTTCAGGGATGTTAACAAACATCAGTCTTTTATTAGCAAAAAAATTATAATTATAATAATAAAAAGGAAAATTAGTTTTTTTTGATGATATGAGCCCTTTAAAGTTTTTTCCTATACTTATTTAGGAGCCTTTTTTCATCAAGACTACCTGGCTGGATCTGTGTACTAGAGCAGGGAAAGCATCACAACATGCAGGACAAGATTCTTCAAGTTCTTCAAGAACCAGGACTGGGAACCACTGACACGTCTAAAGATCAGGTCATGTTTAAAGTTTTTCCTATAACTATTTAGGAACCTGTTTTTTTCATTATTAAGACTGTGCTGGTCCTAACACATGCTGTTCAACTCTGGAAGGGCTTAATGACACGAACAGCTGGATCAGGGTTATTAGACCAGAACATGCAGGATAAGGTTCTTCAAGTTCTTCAAGAACCAGAACTGAGAGCCACTGACACACCTTAAGATCAGGTAACGTTTAAAGGTTTTTCCTATAACTATTTAGGAACCTTTTTTTATCAAGACTGTACCTGGCTGGATCAGGTTTATTAGGACAGGGAAAACATTAGAACATGCTGGACAAGGTTCTTCAAGTTCTTCAAGGACCAGGGCAGAGAACCACTGACACGTCTATAGATCAGGTCATGTTTAAAATTTTTCCTATAACTATTTAGGAAGCTTTTATTATTATTGTTATTATTAAGACTGTACTGGCCCTAACACATGCTGTTCAACTCTGGAAGGACTTATCTGAATATCTGGATCAGGTTTATTAGAGCAGAACATGCTGGACAAGGTTCTTCAAGTTCTTCAAGGACCTGGACTGGGAACCACTGACACATCTAAAGATCAGGTCCCGTTTTGGGAGCTATTCCTGCCCAAATTCTGTTGTTTTCAAAGGAGTTTGCAAACTCTGACCTGCTTCTCCCCGCTGGGCTTCTTGTGGTTGAGCAGCAGTTCCACGGCCCCCACCACCTCCTTGCGGATGGCGTGCAGCAGCGCGTCGCCCACGTGCACGTTGTAGCTGAGCAGCAGCTCGATCAGCTCCAGGTTCTCGTTCTCGATGGCGATGAGCAGCGCCGTGCGCCCCAGCGGGTCCACGCAGTTGATGTTGATCTTGAAGTAGATCTCGGCCTCCTCCAGCGCGCGCTTCACGCTGCCGTAGTCCCCTCGCTCCACGGCGTTCAGGTACAACTTCTCCTGCACGGACAGCTCGGCCTCGGCGCGCACCACGCGCAAAGGGATGCGGTCCCGGTAACACGAAGGGTCCTTCCGGCGGTAGTAGAGCTGAGACATGATGGCCGGACAGCTGTGGAAGTGAAGAGGAGAGGAGGAGTGGAGCGAGGATAAACAGCGCGGCCACTGCGGCTCGCAACATGACAAACAGAGACAGCGCGCGAGACAGCGAGGGGTGGGGGGCGACATCCACCCATTCTGATGACTCTGTAATGCAATTAGAGCGGCGGTGCCCACATTATCTGTACTTATCTAGCAGTTGCGGCTTGGACCTGTGGTCATTCCTTTGTCAGTGCGCCATTAAAGGGCCCATATCTTACTTTTTTTGCACTTGGGGTCCACTTATTACATTTATGTACTAAAAACAGTGATACATTCTAACCCTGCAGCTCATGTATCTACCTCAGACTCACATATTGCATATATGGAAAAGTGTACAACTGTACATATCATCTAGTGTGTGTGTGTGTGTGTGTGTATATATATATATATATACACATACAATACAATATATGCATATATAACATTTGATGAACATTTGTGCGTCTCTGATTAAGTACAGGTCAGTTATGTGACTAATATGTCACAGTTGTCAAGGAAACATACTCTGCATAGAAGATAACACTATTACCTACATTCATATACATTACCTTCTTAAAACTAATAATTATAATAATGATAATAATACCTGTAAATGTGATGTGACAATAAACGTGATTTGATTTGATTTAAAATACTTTTCCAGCTTCTCTTTTTATCCTTTAGATTTAAACTGATTTTAAAAAATTAGACTGCTATATGTAAATGAGCTCTGTTCTGACTGAATCCTGCATTGTGGCTCATTCAGAAAACAGTCCAGGCTGAAACACTCCTTATAACTTCAGCGTGAGTGGGCGGGGCTAAACTGCTTTGAATTTTTTGTGACATCACAAACACAAAAGCGGTTAATTCAAGACTGCTGACGCAGATTAGTTCCTCTTCATAGAGCGTACAGATTAGAGCAGTGAGTGAGATGTTTTAGAACTTTACAGGCTACTCCAAACTCAGAAAAGTAAGGGAAATTCAGTTTTCCATGAATTGAGCCCTTTAAACAAAAGTTTTCAGCAGGTTATGATGAATCAGTGGTCGAGGCCAATGCAAATCATTTATTGCCATTTTAGTTCCGGCCACAAAGTTGAACCCATTTGATCAGCTGCTGAAAACTTAAACGTTGCGTAACTCTGGCCTGGAACAGTCACAGCAGAAGCGCTGCTTTCAGCCAGAATATTAAAATAAAACACATCCATATGTATTTAAGGCATTTAAGTCACTAACGCCTCGCCGGGAGAGTCACCGCCAGCATCTGGACGCGCACACGAGGAGACTGCCAACATTACGCACGGCTTTACGCACGGATAAAGATCGCCGTGAAAACAAAAGCTCAAGGGAAACGGGTGAAACGACCCCAGCCTCGCTTTTCCAGGTAATTTAATCTAAGATGCACCATCGCCTCAAACACACAGCAGATGAAGTTCAGGGCGCGCGAGTCTAGTATCTCGAATCAGTGCTGCTGTAAAGCTCGTTTGAAATGTTCCGCGCGCAATAAGCGACCCTAAATGCCGCCTAACTTACCTGAATTTGAACCGCTGAGTTTATCTTCCGTCACTCACGCCGCTGAACTCCGTAGCTGCGCCATAATTGTTCTGGAAAGGCGTTTTGTCTCCCGCTGCGTTTTCTGAGAGCTCCCCAGCGTCGAGCATTATTCCTGCAGATCACACAGCTCCTCACTCTGCTGCTCTCTGATGATGTAAATCAGCCACCGAGCCAGAGCAAAGACACTTCAGCCTTCTGCTAACCAGAAGGGGTAAAGTAAGAATCCAGAAAGGAGAGAAATAAACTGTATCCTAACTGTGCCTGAAGTCAGCTCGGTTTAATAGTAGAGTCTGTTGTGTATCACCCACCCTTACAGCTGGAAGGAGCTGTGCCGCTGTAATAGTTACTGAGAAATCCCTGCCGTCTGAACGGCGGTCAGTGAGACTTGTAGAACAGATTCCCTGCTGAAAAAAAACAGATAAGCAATGAAGTGTTGCTGTTGGTTTTGTAATGTGTTTTGGCTATTTTGCTGGGTTGATTTCACAATGTAAAGGATCCTAATGGTTTACCAGGTCGCCAGTGGCTGATTCTAAATGCACTTGATGTTTTTCTAATAGGATATAAAGTTCTTCTACAGGAAATTAGTCGTTTCTGTTGGAAACCATTAAGCCAATCCCTCTTAGAAAGCAAAAGCAGGAGGTTATAACCCCAATGGATTCTAAAGGCGTTTTTCCATGCAGGGTTGCACCACAAGTTTTCATATTGTTGTTTTCGTTGTTGTCATGGCTGTTGATTTTATTGTTGTTGTCATGGCTGTTGATTTTATTGTTGTTGTTGTTGTCATGGCTGTTGATTATGTTGATGATGTCATGGCTGTTGATTATATTGTTGTTGTCATGGCTGTTGATTATATTGTTGTTGTCATGGCTGTTGATTATATTGTTGTTGTTGTCATGATTGTTGATTATGTTGTTGTTGGTGTCATGGCTGTTGATTGTGTTGTTGTTGCCATGGCTGTTGATTATATCGTTGTTGTTGTTGTTGGTGTCATCATGGCTGTTGATTATGTTGTTGTTGTTGTTGTTGTTGTCATGGCTGTTGATTATGTTGTTGCTGATAGGAGGATTCTATCAGCAAGCAGCACATTTTTGTCTATTTGAAGCTGAACAAAAATCAACACACAATACAATTTTTTTCATTTTTTATTTTTTTTTTACACATTTTGAAAGTACTAGTTGCCTTCAACACTGTGTCAAAATGTCATGATGGATGGAGCAATAAAATGGTCCTAAATGACTCAGAGTACAAACAATGTAAGTGAACATACATTGAAGTGTAAGAATGTTCTGTAAAGTTACTTTTACAAGGTTTTGTTCTGTTGTCGTTCTGTTGTCGATATGTATGTAGATACCATGGCATTAGAAATCAATGGGTCTTGATGTAAAAGACTCTGTGTGCCCAAACATTTTTTGCACCAAAGCATAATGTTTTTGGTGAACTAGGGGCTAAAAAGACAAAATATACAGTAAAGTTTATTTTTAAAAATGTATTTTAGAACATTGCACTGTTTGTTGTTACTATACTTCATAAATAAAACTTTAAGAAAGTATAATAAGAATGTAATTAGTATGAAATTAGGCATATAGGCATTTGCAGCTTTAGAGACCACCTGTCTTTTATTTAATTTCCAGTCAAAAGTACGACTTATACATTTTTCCAAAAAAGCAGAAAACATATCGTTGCTGTCCAATGAAAAACACGTATCTGCATTTTTTGCGATTTTTACTTTTCTGCATCATTTGAGCTCAGCAGCTGTCCTTTACATTGTGTGAAAATTTCATGATGATTGGACCAATAGAAATGCTCCAAAATTGCTTAGAATGAAAACTTTTTCTATTAACTTATGTTGAAAGTACAGAAGTGTTTTTCCCTCTCCTGTAAAGTTACTATTTTGGAGATACTTGTTTTTCACTGGAGAGCGAAGATATATTTAACACAAAATCACACAGAAGCCTCAACAGCTCACCCCTTGCCTTTATTACAGTTTCCATTCTTTTCAGGAGACTTGTTTTCAGTTTTCCCCCAAGAAATCTGAAGGGATATTTTTCAGTTTTAAGTTCAGTCTTAGAAGTTGTTTGTATTTTCTGCTTCTCACAATCCAAGTAATCCCAAACACTTTCAGTGATGTTGAGGTCTGGACTCTGGGGTGGTCAGTCCAATGTTCTGAGAACACCAGCAGCTTCTTTGTTTGATTTGTCTGTCTACTTTACTCAGTGAGGGCTTCTTGAAAGCCACCAATCCTTTCAGACCCATAGTGCTGAGTTGTCTTCTCACAGTGGAAGGATGGACAGAAACACCTGTGGATTTTTTTCAGATCTGATTCAAGAGTGGAGCTTAATTTTCTCCTCTCTCTCAAAGATGAAAGCTTTAAGTGCTGTTTATCTGATGGGGACAGTTGTGGTGGTCTAGCGGGTTAATATTTTTTCCAACTCCAGTTTTGGAAAATCCTGTTTTTTCACTTGTTTTTCCCATTCATTATACAAGTGGATCATCTTCTATATCTAAAGGGTCTTTTGCACAGTTCTGTAAATGGTGGCAAATAGCAGTAAATGAGTCGTGGAGTGATTCCATGTGATTTGTTTAACCTTTTATTGCTTCTTGAACATGCAAATCTATTTCTGCCTCTTTAACTGTATAAATCCTGTGTGTGAGCCCACACCTCATTTTAATTATAACATGAAGTAATAGAATTATTTACTGAATAACAAGTTGTAGGATTAATTACTGAATGATACTCTTGCAATTTTAAGTGTTAATATTGACTCGAATCACTTCATCTGAGCTATAAGACCAACACAGGGGGTGATGTGCAGCCACCTTAGACAAGTGGCCATTTGCATAGAAAATGCTGAATGAATTAGAAGATGCTCAAGTGGGAAACTGCTTTGAATACCTTCTGTTGCCTAGACTACTATTCCAGTGAGAAATGCACCAGCACTCGTTTTGGTGGAATGAACAATATGTCTATAATCAGACAGGTGGGAGGGTATCCAGAGAAGATGACAGCTGGTGGTGGAGACTTGGGTGGTGAAATTAGTCACTAGCAACACTTTCTTCATCTCTCTTTCTGATAAAACATGAAAGGAAACCATTAACGCTGGGTTCTAAGAGCAGTTGAGAAATATTTAATGATGCATTTTTGCATAATCATGTTTTTTTTTATTGAGAATCTTTTTATCAGTGCAGAAAGTACAGTTGATAGCTTTTTGTACTCTGAGTCTGTATGGCTTTGAACATAATTCACTTCTTTGATGTTGTTTTTGAGAAACAAATCCTAAACCCAGTAGTATTATTGAAGTGTCAGCTCAGTAGACATAAACAGAAACTCAGTTTCATTTATTGTGCACTGACTTGCACTTCTGTACACTTCTGAAGAACAGGGCTTTAACTCTGTGATGTTCATTTGTGGATTATGGAAGCCATCACTGGCTTCTGTTGAGAGCTGATTCCAGTGTCGTGCGCAGGCCCTGTCTGGAAAACAACAGGCATAAATGTCACTTGCAGAACAGCTAGTGAAGTCTGTCTCAGTTTACGCAGTGTGTTCATGTCCCCATCTCCACACTCTAAGTGAAAAACAGTTTGAACTGTAAGCCAGCATGTGTCCACTACACACTTCAGCCGACGACATAACACTGCTTACCAGAAGCTTACTGTCTAATAATTTAATGTTAAAAAATGAATTTAGTGGAGTTTTGTGGCAAACTATGACTATCACAGTTGTAAAGACACAAAAACTCAGAACAAAGCAAAATACACCTATATAGTAATGCTAATTTAGTGCCCTTAGTGGATTTCTAGTTGTGTGTAAGCTTATTGTGACAAGTATTAACATTTTAGCCATTCTAAAGCGAGACTTTGAATGACATTTGAAGACTGTAAAACACATTCCATATGTTTATAATAGACGTTAACACATATTTTGCCTTGTGTGTTGTATTTTTACAGTATTGGGACAGTATCTGAAATTCCATTAAAACAGAAAGCACTGAATACTAACTTCTGTTTGACCTGTATTAAACTAATAACACAAAAGTACAATATTTGATGTCTTTATTAAATGTTTTGTTTTTTTGTAAATATATACTTAATACAAATTTGATGTCTGCAACACAGAGACAGGAGCATGTTTACCACTGTGGTACATCACCTTTTCTTTTAACAACACTTAATAATCATTTGGTGACTGAAGACACCAATTGATCAGCTTTTGAATGCAAAAATTCTTAAATTATGCAAGTGTTTACCTTTGCAACCATACGGGACCTTTTGTTGTCATATTTTGCGCTTCATAATGCACCACAAGTTTTCAATAGGAGACAGGCAGACCAGTTTAGCACCCACATGCTCTGATTACACAGCCATGCTGTTCTAACACATGCAGAAAGTTTCTTGTTGTCATGTTGAAATAAGCATTGACATCCCTGAAAAAGACGGTGTCTAAAATGCAACAGTATTTTCAGTATTAATGGTGCCTTCACAGATGTGCAAGTTACCCACTAATACCCTCCAATACCATGACAGACTCTGGCTTTTGAACTTTACACTGGTAACAATCTGGATGGTCCTTTGCTTCTTTGGCGTGGAGAATATGACGTCCATCATTTCCATAAAAAATCTAAATGGTGGACTCATCAGACCACAGTACTTTTCCACTCACAGTCCATTTCAGATGAGCTCAAGGCCAGAGAAGTTGACAGTGTTTCTGGACGTTGTTGACATGTTGACTTCCACTGTGCTTAGTACAGTCTTAACTTGCATTTGTGGATGCAGCGACAGACGGTGTTTATTGACAATGGTTTGTCAACATATTCCTGAGCCAATGTGGTGATATCCATCACAGAAGCATGCAGGTTTTTAATGTAGTGTCATCTGAGGGGTCAAAGATCTCAGGCATTTCACTGTTTTTTCTGTATTCTTTGAATTCCTTGGGTGAAATATCTAAAATCCTCATAAACACTCCTTGGGGAATGTTGTTCTTAAACAGCTGGACTATTTGCTGATGTGTCAAGCCTTGACCCATCCTTGCTTATAAAGGTCTAGGTCTTTCCTGTATGCTCCTTTTATATCCAGGCATGATTGCTTCACCTCTTTTAAAATGTTACCTGAACATTTAACAGTGTTTCTAGTCTAAAATTGGCCCTGTCCCTTTTTGCAGGTGTTAATTTTAGGATGTGCTTATATATTTACAAAAATAGCAACAAAGTTTATAAGGTAAAACATTAAATATCTTGTCTTTTTACTGTTTTTGTTTAAATACGGGTCAAAGTGGATTTACAAATCATTGCTTTCTGTTTTCATTTGTATTTCACAGAGTGGCCCAACGTTTATGGAATTGGGTTTGTATGTTGGTGGTTAGTTTGATGTAACTGACCTTCCGTCCAGCTCCTCAAGGCATAACCAATGGAAGAGGTAGCATTCTGTGAAATTCCACTAAACTCTTAAAAATAAACGTGTCACAAGGTCTTCTTTAGAGCGATGCCATGGAAGAACCACTTTTAGTTTCTTAGAGAACCTTTCAATAGATGGTTAATTGAAAGGTTGTTTGGTGAATCAAGAGGTTTATCTAAGGCATCTTTCCATACAGCCCTTTTTGGCAACTTTAGTGTAGATGAATTTCATGTTTATATGGTTGTGCTACTTCATTTTATTGTGCAGTATAATGGAAGAACTTACAGAACAGTAAGAGACCTCTTCTTTTCTCTTGCAGCACAAGATCAATGACTGGCTTTAGAGTCAGGTGTGAACATATGACAAACTGAGGCCCCTGCAAATGGAGGATGTTCTAGAGGACTAAATCCAGCTGGCAACACTGCAGTCTTTGAACATCACTCTGTGATAAACCTCTTTAAGAAGACCTGTTCTGTGCCTATTAAACTGCCCACAGAAGATAGCACAGAGCATATGTTCTGTTTTATTTCTCCCTCCTTTGTGCTTGTCCAAGATAGAACACGGTCTTTCAGGTCCAGTGGAGTGTTATTGATCAGATCTCGTAGGTCTCTGAGTGAACTGACCGTGGCCAGTCAAATGTATGTAAATGTTTTTGACTAGTTGAATGATGCTGTGATGTTTCATCCCCATTAGTTCATTGCCTTTGCATGTATTTCCCAAAAAAACCTCTTTGAAGTGGCAAAGGGAACATGAGTGTGAATATTACATTATTGAACATTATTATTCATGCTACTTTTTACCTGAGGTTATACATTTTAGTAATATTTGAACATTTGTGAGAAAATCTCTGCTGTCATCCTCTTACCAACCATGGAGATTTTAGACCCTCATTTTTTACTTTATCGCTTCAGGATAAAGTAAAAAATGTTTGTGGAGAAGAGGAAACAACAGTGATATTATTATTATTATTATTACTATTATTATTATTGTTATTTTTTATTGTTATTAATTTATCATCTAGCAATAGGGAAAGCAGAGAATCCCAGATGGCCCTTTCCCTTGCAAATTCCTTCAGCTCATTCTGGGATATCCCAAGCCGCTCCCAGGCCAACTTGGTGATATACTTGCTCCAGCAGGTCCTAGGACGACCTTGGGATCTTGTCCTAGTAGGCCATGCCTGGTAAACAGGAGGCAGCCAGGGAGCATCCCTATCAAGTAAAGTGTAGCCCGCCACCCTCCAAAGAAAGCTCATTTCTGCTGCTTGTATCCACAATCTCATGACCATAGGTGAGGGCTGGGATGTAGACTGACTGGTAAACAGAGAGCTTTGCCTTATGGCACAGGTCCCTCTTCACCACTACAGTCCGGTACAGTGACCGCATTACAGCTGCTGCCTGTCCTGTGGCTGATCTCACGATCCCTCATCCCATCACTTGTGAACAAGACCCCAAGATAGTTAAACTCCTCAACCTGGGGCACGTCCTCTCCCTTTACCTGGAGTGGGCAAGCCATCCTTTTCCGGGTGAGGACCATGGACTCAGACTTAGAGGTGTTGATCCGCATAACAACCGTTTCACACCCAGCTACAAACTGCTCCAGTGCGTATTGGAGGCATCCATGCGATGGAGCCATAAGAACATCACCTGCAAAAAGCAGAGATGCCACCTTCTGGCCTCCACACATAATGCCCTCCTGACCACCTAACCTGGCCTTGATACCCTGTCCATGAATATCGTCACACCCACATTGAACCATCTTGATGTAATGCCAAGTATATGGACACAGCTCTCACTCCAGGCAAACCGAGACCGAATGGCCCAGAGTAGTGGACCCCTGTACCCCATACTCTCGGAAGACCTCCCACAGAACATCTCAGGGAACACGATTGTAAGCCTTCTCATAAGCAAGTCCACAAAACACATGTACACTGGGTTGGCAAACTCGCATACTCCCTCAACAATCTGCGCGAGTGTGAAAAGCTGGTCCACTTTTCCATGGCCGGATCAGAATTCACATTGTACCTGCTCAGTCCAAGGTTTGACTATTGATCAGAGTCTCCTTTCCAGCACCTTGGCCTAAACTTTCTCAGGGGGGCTGAGTAGTGTGATACCCCAGTAGTTGACACACTCTCCGATCCCCTTTCATAAAAATAGGGACCACCGCCCCGGTCTGCCAGTCCAAGGGCATGGTTCCGGAGAGCCATGCAACATTGCTGAGGCGTGTCAGCCATGACAGCCCCACAACATCCACAGCCTTAAGCATTTCTGGGTGAATTCCCCGCTGGTCATTCAAGGGGTTAAATAAAACGGTTAAATTTTCAAAACATATTGTTTCCTTCCCTGTTTATATGGTCCATATAGAGAGTCTAAGCTGCAAAAACAACCTGGTTTTGAATTCATTATTTTTGTGATTGCACAAAAACTAGTGTATTCACGTATACTTAAAAACAGCAGTTAGCTCCACCCATTCTTACTGAAGTTATATGGAGTGTTTCTTCCCAGACTACTTTTTGAATGCAGCCAATCAGAACAGAGCTCATTACATATGTCGATCTTAAAGGCACAGCAATGAAAATTGCCTGTTTAAATAAGGTCAAGGTAGGAAATTGGCAATGTAAAAATGAACTACAGCTGTCTTTGGTACATGGAACCACACAAATGTAATCATTGACCTCAGAGAAAAAAAATAAAATACAAGAAAAATGTATGGACACTTTAATATACTTGAACACTGACTGTTCCTTTTATGGCTGCAGCTGTTATGGTTTTTTTAATATTGAATGTTTTGGGCTAATTAGCCCAAAGTGGTGTTTCCAGTGAAATTATGATATAAAAATATCCCATGATGGTGAGATTACACAATATGTATATAATGAGTGATTATTGTACCTGAGCCTTTTCTCCTTGCAGATGACACAGCTGTGTTTTTTAGATATATGTGTGCATGTGTAATTTTAGCCTTTGTGCATTATGCAAGTATATGCAATGCATTTGCTGGAGGAATAATAGATTGATTCTCATATCGCAGAGCCACATTATTATCCATCATTGTGCAAAGGGAATTACACAGTGATGTCATCTTGTCTCATTACCTGAAGCTTTTTCACTGGAGAGTTATGTCACCATAGTGTAAGAGATGACACATGTTATCACCGACCAATTAGATTATATACTCTTCAAAAATATTTTCCCCTTCTACATTGAAGAGCAGACCAGGTGAATTTCTCATCATGGGATGTGGAGAATCATGGGCTTATTTTAATGATAAACTGAGAATATGTGCAGTACTGTCCAAAAATCAGAGACAACGCTTCATTTATTTCACTGCCAGTCAAAATGGTCATTAAAGTTATTCATTTTTCAGCATCAGAAAAAAGGAAAAAACTTATATTTAATGGAAAATTACAAGAAGCCTCAACTAAATATAAACTAAATATAGTTTTGCTTTTTCAGAATTTAGTGTGTCCACTTTTTGCCTTTATTTCAGCTTCCATTCTGTTCAGGAAACTCACTTTCAGTTTTTCAAAGAAATCTGCAGGAACATTTTTCCACACCTCCAAAGTTTAGTCTTAGAAGTTTCTTGCATTTTCTCCTACTCCAAGTAATCTCAAACACTTTCAGTGATGTTGAGGTCTGGACTCTGGGGTGGTCAGTCCATTATTCTAAGAACACTGGCAGCTTCTTAAATCAATCTTCTTCTTTATCTATTTCCTTTTTTTCAGTGAGGGCTTCTTGAAAGCCACCAATCCTTTCAGACCCATAGTGCTGAGTTGTCTTCTCACAGTGGAAGGATGGACAGAAACACCTGTGGATTTTTTCAGATCTGAATCAAGAGCGGAGCTTGATTTTCTCCTCTTCTTTAAAGATGAAAGCTTTAAGTGCTGTTTTGATGGTGACAGTTTTGGTGGTCTACCAGCTCTTGCAGGATTGTACAGAGTCCCATTTTCTCTGTAGCTTGTTTTGGAAACTGTGTTTTTTTTTTCCCTTTGAATGTCCCCTTCTTTATACAAGTGCATTATCATATATCTAATCTACTCATTAGATTTTGTAGAAATAGAAAAAATGAAAAAATGAATAGCTTGTACTTAATAGTTGTTTTGGCAGGAAATAAAATAAAGGTAGAGTGGCATCTTTTGCACAGTATTATATATCATTTACACTGTTAGAAATAAAGGTGCTGTGTAGGTGCAATTATTGTACAGCAAGGTACAAACAATGTAAATGTAAAATAAGTTTTTCCCAAGTGAAAAGTACATATTTATACATTTTCATAATGTTTCATTTCATTTTCGATAATGTTTTAAAACAGAACAATACAATAAAAAGCCTGGAGATGAGACGGGGTGTGTGGAGTCAGTACAACTTAGAAAATATCATTTCAGTGGATTATGGTACAGTTATGTTCCCTGTCTAAAGGTACTGATATGTACCCTTGAGGGCACCACCCTAGTGACAAGAGGGGAACTGCCCCAGTGACAGTTTAGTACCTTTTTTTCTTAGAGTGTATGAACAGGTAGGAGAGGAGAGGTTGAGTTTTACTTTATACCGTATAATCTCTCTGCCTTCGATTTGCATGCTTTGATCCCATTGTGGAAAACAAAGTTACATGCCTGCTTGTTTTCCTCACTGCCCAATGCAGTGTAACATGGAATAGATTGAGTTATGCTTTATAAATAGCCTGAATTGTTATTGTTGTTGTTTTAAAGGACCCTTTTGTCCAGTGTGTTGAAAATAACCTGACCAATAGATCTAGTTATAGGCCACCATTCCCCAGCAGTTTTGCAGTTTTCAGAGCCTACAATATAACAATAAACAGAGCAGATGATGGCATATACAGACATCACAACTCTTCTTCCCAGCAGTGAGCTGATTACTGTCTTGTTTTCCAGTAAAATAGGCCTTAGTTTTAAAGCCATGTTGTGTAAGATTATATCACATTTTACACCATGCTGGGTTTAAAACTACTGAAGGCCATTAGCAAGGGAGATCAGATTAAAGTCTAGACAACAGCAATGCCAGGAAGCCGGTTAGTTAGTTAACACTGGCCAGCAGCCTTCGCAATTTCTGAAAGATCCAAACCGAAACTGGTTGCAGTGAAATGGTTTACAGAGGCAAGGCATTCCTATAATACATTACACTAAATTAGATTTTGTAGAGGAAAGTTTGA
Organism: Colossoma macropomum; assembly: GCF_904425465.1. NCBI lineage: Eukaryota > Metazoa > Chordata > Actinopteri > Characiformes > Serrasalmidae > Colossoma > Colossoma macropomum. The sequence goes on from NW_023494786.1 coordinate 26,353,867, forward strand.
AACAGATACTTCTACTTGTTGACAGTATTATATGGTTGGCTGAGAAAATTAATAGGTTCAAGTGCAAAATTGTTTTTTTTTATGTCGAAGGAACTGTATGAGCTTCTACTTTACACTTGTTGCAAGCTGATCTCAATCAAAAAAAGCAGCTCTGTATACCTCAGCATATCCAAAGGCTGCTCCTGACCACATGAATCTTAGCTAGATTAAAATCTCACCAAATACTGCATTAGTTCTACGCACCGCTGCAGTTCCCTTGAACAACTGTTTAGGTCTCGTTTTTCTTTCATAGGCTATGAATTGCATTGCTGACAGAAAGTCTGTGACTGGAGACAGACCTGGCCTTGTGTTGGGTAAACAAAACGATTGTGCGATGCTTTATATAAACCATGTTCTACCTACTGTTTACACAGTGGCTGCAATCAGACCACAGTAGGTTTTGGCAATCCGGCCAAGATGGGAATTCTCCATGCTCCTGTCCAACAACATTTGTCACATCTCTGATAGATTTATTTGAAGCAGTCAAGTGATTTTTCACATCACATCACATCACTTAGCCAGTAAACTCTTAAAGATAAAGGGTTCTCTGGAGCGACGCCATCAAAAGGAAAGAACGTTTCCATTGAGGTTTTTTTAAAGGATCATTCATTGAAAGCTTCTAAAATGGTTCTTGTATGGCGTCACTTCAAAGATCCCTTCTTGATACCTATTTATAATGTATGTGGCACTCACAGAAACACCCCCCCCCCACACACACACACACACACATAACTTTAGAAGACATGACGAAAGGTGAAACATGTCGGATCACATGCGCCGAGTAGAGCCGAGACAGTGTGTACCACTGTGAAAATCTGATTGTCAGTTCACATCTGTTGCCATGCCAATGTGCAAAATGTGGATTCATTGAAGCTGTTCATGGGCTCACATTTGCATATTCACTCACAGAGAGCCGAGCATTGCTTTCTGGTTAGAGGTGGGATTGGACTGAGCTCAGAAAACACTGAGTGCCAGATGTGCGTATGAAGAGAGATGCAGTGCAGAACATGCCTCGATATGACCACACAATATACCCACAATGCACCCGAAATAAAAACCGCTTACTTGTGAGGCGTAAGGTTTAAAAGAGGCAGCGATGTAATGGTGCCTCCAACAAACATGAAAAAAATAAAACAGAAAAGTTATGAAGAGAGAGCGGCGTTGATAGATGAAGGTATTTCCTACTAAAACATTCTGGGCTGTTATTCTCCTCCGGCTAAGAAAAGAGCTTGTGAAATTATAACATGGACTGCAAGCTTGTTTTGCCAAAAATGAACGTTTTAAAACTGAAAGTCAAAATATTCATTTATGTCAAATTTGTGTTGAAATAATGATTTATTATATTGAGATATTCACATACCTTTTCAACAAGCAGAACATTTTTTGACTTAAGTCAAATTCATGAGAAAGCATATCATTATTTTCACTTGATGAGTCACAATTTGAACCTGAAACAGGATGAAGTCTTTTTCCAGAAACAGGCTTTCAAGCAAAAAGCATGTGAGCCAAACAATAAATCTCAAAACATTGCGCACCGTTTTGCTACAGTTTCCAGGTTGAATGACATGTTTCGTCAAAACATTGTAAAATGATGCGCAACGGGCTTCAAGGTCTGTTTTCTCTTATTTGATGGGTGTGTCAGTGTGAGTCAGTCAGCAGCATTGTGTATATAAACCCTGGTGTATTAAAAAGGAATAAAATGGATTCTAAAAAAAGTGCTCCACAAATGCAGCTGATGCAGCATGGTGTACGCAACAGTTATAGAAATTAGAAGATATATTTTGAAGTAATTAACATGTAATTAAATCAGACTCTGAAAATTCTTTGAAAAGAACACCAAGAATGGCCTTCTCAGCTGCCATAGTAGTAACACTGTTCCCATTTAAATAAACACAGCTATGTTTTGTCTGGGCTGAACACAGCCCTAGTTGTACTGCACTGCTCATATGCGCTAATTTTTGTTATGTCTGTGTTCATTTGCATGGAACTTCGTAGTAGATAAGCTACTAAATTGGCCGCCTCCACAGATGCAAAGTATCGATATACTATTAGTAATTAGCACCTGTCTTAGTAAATCTGCCTGTTAGAGACTTACGTTTTGCTTTTAATAGATGGTTGAAAATCGTTGCATAACCAGCCACTGCAAGTTGCTCAATTTTTAGTAAATTAAGTGGAAAATGTAATCTGCCACATGTGTAACATCTCCACCTATTTTTGTGTGATCCTCACACATTATGCGTGGCCCCTCCTCACATGCATAGGCATAAGGAGCAGAAGGGCATTTTGCGTTTTACAATGTACATCCCCCAAAAACTGTGCAAATTGTGTGCTGGCTCGCAATTTCCGTTCTAGTTCATCCCAAAGGTGTTCGATGGGGTTGAGGTCAGGGTTCTGTGCGGACCAGTCAAGTTCTTCCACGCCAAACTCACCCAGCCATGACTTTATGGACCTTGCTTTGTGCGCTGGGGCTCAGTCATGCTGGAACAGAAAAGGGTCTTCCTCAAACCGTTGCCACAAAGTTGGAATCAATGTCTTGATCTGCTGAAGCATTAAGATTTCCCTTCACTGGAACTAAGGGGTCTAGGTTTGGAACTCTGCAGTTATTGATCAGCAGAGCGTTGAAGACTTTTATGCACTATGCTCCTCAGCACTCAGCGACCCCACATTGTAACTGTACATGGTCTGTCACTTTGTGGCTGAATTGCTGTGGTTCCTAAACACTTCCATTTTTCAATAATACCACTCACAGTTGATCGTGAAATATCTAGGAGGGAAGAAACTTTACAAACGGACTTGTTGCAACAGTGGCATCCTATTACAGTGACAGCCATGGGACAGAATGAAACACCTGAATTCAGTGATTAAGAGGCGTGTCCCAATACTTTGGTCCATATCGTGTGTGTGTGGTGTATATATATATCATAGTGAAAGGATTTCATGTTTCATGACACCAAGGAAAATTCCTTGTACATTGGTTACATTCAGGGTCAATTATAACCAGTGAAATAACAATAACTATTTCATATATGCAACTTTCAGGATACATTTATAAAGCTTGTGTTCACTTAAGTGAACATTCTTGCTATGTTCTGGATACTTACTAAACAGTTGGAACTCCAGCCAAATATCTTTGCAGGAATCTCAAGCATTTCAGGATGGTCTGAACTGCTAAACAGAAGAAACCATATCTCTTTTAAATAATACTGAATAAACAGCTAAATGTCTGTTGCTGTCACCATGTCCACATGGATTACCACTGCTGTAGTGCAGTTCCCTTTTTCTGACACTGAAATGTAAAAATGTTTAGTCTGGCTGGTGTCTCCCATGAGATGCTTAGGAAATAGCTCACTTTGATGTTTAGACACGAGAAAAACAACATTTTTTCTTCTAAAGACACTGTGGTTTTACAGGGAATCTTTTTTCTTTGTCGGCATATAAAAGTCACTGAAGCACAAGAAAACGAAAGGATGAAAATAAACAATTAGATACTACAATGTTTAGTTATTATTCAACCTATAATGGTCATTACTAGACTGAATAAGCTGGAAAATGAGATTTTCTTTCAATCACAGCTCTTTAATAATGCTGAAGTTCCAGCAATGCAGAAGGCCACACAAGTTTAAAAGCAAAGAGTGAAAAATCTTACAATGTACAGTAAACCTACTGACTTTGAGTTAAAAATGAACATGAAGTATTGGCTGTAGAAATAGCCAAATGCCAAAAGAGCATCAGATAATTGACCACAAGCAAATATCTGCTGTGTGCTGTAATCTTGAGAGTTTCTGGATGCAATAACTGTCTGAACTTTTAAAAAGAGGCAAAAATATTGGGGAAAAAATATCAAAATCACAGTCATGATTGAATGTTCATATGAATACAGTGAGATCACTCTTCTTCTTTAATGAGATGTGAAAAAGTCATCCAGAGGTGGAGCCTCTTCCATAACAATCAGAGGCTATTTCAGTTCCTTTCCTGTCTTCAAATATTTGTGAGGTCAAAATGTCTAGTAAGCCAAACACATCAGAAACAAGCCTGGCTGCCTGGGCCTTATTTGTATCTTCCGCTCTATTGTTAGATAATGACACATTGCTTTTCGGAGGGGGGCTGGAGCTCACCTGTCCTCCCCCTGCGGATGAGAGGATCTCTGAAGCACATTCCTCAGCTTTATTTTCACAGACAGAGTGGGTGACTGTCTTCGGCAGCACTTGAAGCAGATGAGCAGATTTGCATTTTGATAGCAGTGGTGGACAGCATTCTCTTTCAAGCGTGAATAAACACCTTCTTCAGGTCGGAAAAATCAGTGTCAGTTGGATGGAAGGCAATCTTCTAGAGCTGATTAGAGTCTCGCCTTTGCATTTACACTCAAGACATTATGCTGAACTAACTGTATTAAACTACACTGGACTTGAACTATAATGTGACGTATATTTCAGTGCTTTACACAGTAAAACCATAAGGGGGAATAACAGTTAAGTGAGAACAAGCAATTGAATTCAATGACTCATAAAAGACAGATTACTGTTGAGTGACAGTGAGATATAAATATCCATGGAAACTGAGAATGACTGGAAAAACACAATCTTTGTGAGTCATACTTCAAAAAGTAAATAAAAACAGCCTCAACTACAAAAAGAATACACTTTACAGGGGAATTCCACCAGTTATTTTGAAAATTTCAGTATTAATAAATTGTTATGGTATAAACAATGACTGATTTAATGTGGATTTCTAATGAAACTTGAAGTTATTCTAGAGAAAGAGTCAGAATTTTTTACAGTGGGTGGTGATGAGTACCAGATGTCTAAAGAGTCTGTCTCTCAAAGCTACCTCACAGAAAACTATTGCATGGTTCTGAAAATGGTTATGAATATGCTGCCTGATGCCTGAAACATTGCTTTATAAAAGTTTTGAGAGAAGCATTTTGGCTTAAAATGTATTTTTAAAAGCTGTTTATGGTGGAGAGATATACAGAAATAGTCCTCAAAAGAAAATTTTTTTCTTTCAGATTTAGCACTGTTTTGCCATCGACATTTAAACTACTGTAGAATGTATTTCACATTGTAAAAACTCCAAACACATTTGGCTTCACTGGCTGTTTTAGTTTTAAACAAAATGGCTATATTTGCATAGAAATTTTGACGCCCTGGTTCCCGTCACCACCACTGAAATCTGAACCAGTACATTTCTCTAGAGTGCACCGTCTCCCATTAAACCACTCTGAATGACTTTGTTTACATCTCAAGGATTGAATTAGGCAGAACTTCTTCCCATGAAAAAAGATCAGAACTTTGACTGTGTGCTCTATCTTTAGAAAAGCAAACTGAATCAGAGTAGAGAAATGCTGCCTCATTTTTCCAGATGCAACTTTATGGGCTACTTTCTCTTTTTGACCACTACGCCTTCACATGTGCATTCCAGCGAAGCCCTGAGATCTAGATGTGTGTCAGAAAAGTATTCTCTATGAGGAGGAGTGGCTGATAATGTCTTCCTGAGGCCCATTCCCTTCCAAAATGACCATGTCCCTTTCCTCTCCACCTCCAAACAAGAAAAAGTAAACAAATGACGTTTGAATGACAAATCTTAAATGCAGCCTAACATGCAAAGGGCATGAAGTGAGTAACTTTACAGAATGCATTTGGAGAATCGTTACTGCTCCAGAGGAGATACAGTAAAACAACAAAATAATCAACTAAGTCTGTAAATTACTAAAGCCCAGGCATACATTGTGTGTCTCATAACAGATTTCGAAAACAAGGAGCGTCTCACACTTGATGTCAGTCTTTTACATAATTTTTCTTCTTTTTGTCTCAAGGGCAGGCATAGTAGACAATTGGGCAGAGACATTATCACATTTAATGAGTTTTGGCTATGAGAAAGCACTCAATACTCCATATCTCACTGCTATCATGTGACATAAACAAAGCTGGAACTGGACAGGAAGCAAGACGCATAACAAAACAAACTAGAAGTGAAAGTATATGTGGTTGAGTAACTTGTATATTATTGAATAGGCAGCTGTCAACGTCCGTTATCTACACTTGAAGTGTAGGTAATAGAAGTTGTAGATAATATATTATGAAGGCACTCACACATGTACCAACACTAGGCTGCACCTCCAAATTAGCACTTCACTGTACATGTAGAATGTCTCTTCACCTTTTACTCCCCCATTGGCTGTTATCTGTATCACTCATCTCTGACCGTCTCACACTACGGGACTACTTATGAATATTTCTAGTTGTAGAAATCAAATGCTTGAAAATATCAGGGGAATTCAGGGTTTGATCACAAGGCTACACACACCACCAGATCACCCATGCTGCTAACCTAGAAATTGCTTCCAATTGTAAAAGATTTGTTGGAAGAGGCAAATTGGAGGGTAAAATCAGGTTACAAATCCTGTAGTGAAGAACTAGCCAAGTCTGGAGCTTCAATGCAGTGCAGTCCTGGATTTTGAAATTACTGGTACTTAATTGAACTATTAATGTAACTGATTCATAGTTTTATACCCCATACTGACCTACAGTGGTAGAATGGGTCAATGGGAGAGTGGGGAGAATTCCTAATGGTCTGGTAGAGTTTTGAGCTCGTTGCTGTGAGCTAAATAAACTCACACATAAGAGCACAAGAACACTCAGACAAACTGTAAATGATTAATTCAATTGTATATGTAGTAATTTAAGGGTTAAACCAGTAGCCCCTACCTCAAATGGTACAGCTTAGGTTTGCTGGTTGTAACTCATACAGTGGACAGAGATCAGATGAAGCTAAAGTTAGCATCTTATTTCCTGTTCCGCCTTAAATGATGTCGCTGTTATATTCAGATGCCTGTTTGGGCGCTGGCATGTAATTGCTGCACTATTTAAGTTGGAACGGAAATTTCAATAGGAAGCTAATGTCGGCCTTGAGGGATTATCAAATTAAGTGCGACAGTGTGTTGCTGGCTTACACAACAGACAGAGCTCCGTGAGTTTATTACCGTTTTCACAATTTTCATACACAAATTATGTGAAGATGGGCAGCAGCGGCAAGAACTGCAGGTATGAAAAAGCTAGTTAGGGAGGACGAGGCTCTGATCAGGTGTGTTGGGGTAGGGGAAACTTGAAACTGAACAGAGTAGTGGATCCCCAGGCCTGGAGTTGAGAAACCCCTCTCTATGACATAAATTCCAAATAAACTTCCAGTAATTACAAAAAAGGACTGGAAATTGGGTTCAAGGTCTGGAATTGAATACCTCTGATGTAGTGTACTTAAGGTTAAGGAAACACAGTCATTTAGCTAGAAATATAAACGACTACAAGCAGATACAACCCTTCTCTTTAAACTCGTGATTTTTGTAGACTTTTGTGATTGAAGATGAAATTAAAGAATTGATCTGGCATGAGAGAAGAAATGGATCAGCAGTTAACCAGGAAAGCTTTTAATGCACCCAGGAAGGGGTCCAGTAACCAGTTTATCATGTGTCTCCAGTAGAAGCTGGCAAACTCCAGGAAGCACAGCAGCTCCTTGACAGTCTTGAGGAATAGTTGGTCTAGCAACACCTGGACCACACGGTCCTCCATCCACATCCCCTCAAGACTTAGGACATCATCCAAAAAGGAAACAAAGTGCTTGTAAACTCGGCTCTTTGTAATGTCAGCAAACTGTTTTCCAGTCTGTTACATAGTTATTATGACCTATGCAGTACCAATGTACTCCTCTAGGCTCAATGAGTAGTTAAAGATTTCACTGATGTGCTTTATGCTAAGTCTATGCCCCAGTGGACTTGGTGACAAAGGATTGGAATAGTGTCAGGCATTTTTGACCATGCAGTGTCACCTAATGTTTATAGTTGTCAGGAAAAGTTCTTGAACCCAGTGAATGAAGGTTTTCTTGATGCTGTTCTGCCTTATTAGGTTGCCCAGATAGACTGAAAGGGAGATCAATTGGTTCATAGACAGAGTGAATTTACAGTACACAATGTCAGTTGAAATCCTTTCCCCTGACCTCTGCCAAAGGGACTCTCATTCCAACCACTTGGCCTGCCTTCCAGGCTTTCAGAGTTTCACCACTTAGTATGGATCCAGGAGGAGATAAAATCAATAGAAAATATTATTCTAATCTTTTCTTTCTTCATAGCAATCAGCTCTGTAATGAGCCACCATCACACGTTTTGCATTTTCAAGTCACAGGCACTCTAGTGTAACAATTTCTGAAAAGATCTGAACTGACAACATCTTTCATCATCTTTGCATGCAAACATTCAAAATATTTAGGGGGCGCAAAATGATTTTTTGATCAAAAAAGGGCAAAATTCATAAAGATATCAAAATTCTGTTAGCATTTAAATGTCAAATGCTTGCATATCTGAGTAGTCTCATTAAAATAACACGTGGCATGTGTACCTATCATATGTAAATACATTGCAAGTGTAACTGTAATTGACCAAAATACCAACAAAAATACACGCAAATTACCCTATAGGCCAGGTGTGAAATACAGGGGGGTCCTTGGGGGTCCCTAAAAATAAACTTATTGTGATGCTATGCTGTCATTGTTTACCTGCTTCTCCCACAATCAGCGAGCCACATGCCATAACATATTTGTAAATCTGAAAACTTGCAATTTTCCCAAGAGATTGGCAGAAAGAGTGAATTGAAGCTAACATCAGCAGTGCTATGCTGTGTGAGCAGCCAACATGGGACCGCCCCCCCACAGAAGGATTGTATTTTTGCTCTATAACTTTTTAAAACTATTTTTAATCATCATGGGGACATCACATAAGCCTGACAGTAGATGTGTGTATGTAAATACAGTCCAGGTAACAAGCGTTAATGAGGAACAGGTGTTCACAATTCAGGGAAGGTTATAATTAATAATTATTAAGTGCTGTCAATTTGTTTCCAGCTCCTGGCAACAATGTGGAAAGTGTTTCTCCAGAATATCCTGTCATCTGTTTGGGTCTCCATGCTCAGAATGGCTGGTTCATGATTCCTCTGATTGTGTCCATTCATCTTGTTGTTGGTCGTACATTTTCTTTTTTACCTTCAACATTTCAAGGCATAATGGTCTTTTCCAATGAATTGGTTCTTCTAAGATTATGTCCTAAATAGGGTAGTTTCAGTTTGGTTATCTGGGCTTCGAGTAAGAGTTGAGGTCATGGGAAGTAGAGCAGTGCAAATTCCCTACTGACAAAAGGCAACTTCACACTGAGTGCCACCTGCAATGGAGTTTAACTCATTCTACTTATCAGTAGTTGGTCTATTTTCAGCACTCCAATTTAGCTTCTTTACTATGTACTGGCAGCAGTCGTAATTACAAACAATGGCCAGCTGTGTCTGGAACAAGCACATAGGGAAGACGTAGATAATTACAATATTTCTTGCCAGTAAATAATGAGAAAATACGGCCTTTCACAAAACGTACTGCTACAACGTTTGTAGTCTACCTCTAGCAGAGGATAACCTGAGTGTGGGAAATGTTGTATTTGAATAATGAGTGACAGATGTTAAGAAAAAATAATTTAGAAATGTAGAAAAATAATTGGTGACTCAGACTTGAGTTGCACCAGAGTAACAGAGTTCACTGACTCATGACTTGATTCTGACTCGAGACTTAAGACTTGTGAAATATCAGCCTGATGAATAATGAATGAATAATGAATAAATCAGATCAAATGAGGAGCGCCAACACTGAAGCGATAACTGAATAAATAACTATAGTAAAATGTTAATAAAGTAATAATTATATTAATAAAATAAATTTCAATCTTACATATTTGACTTTGCCTATCAGTTTTGCTATGGTCTCACACAGTCATCACTGCGGTGCTATTCTTCTGTAGCTTGCGGACACACCAGGTTTAGTTCAATAGAGGTTTGAAATAATGAGCCTTTCATTATAGAAGTACCTAAGAAATAAGTGCTAAATGCAGTAAATGCAGCATGTATTGTGGCTGCATTATAGCTAATTTTGTTGAATTTGTCTGCTCATCAGCTAAAGTTTTGTAAGTTACAGATCACATTCTTTTAAAACTTATTAAAGCTCAGCTGTATTACCTGTTATACTAGCTAGCTAGCATAGATGCTATACATACTACAGACTAGGTGGTTTTACAGTAAAACATTGCATTTACTGCGTGTAGCACTTCAGTTCTGTACTTCAGAATGTTTTCTATGATGAAAGGCATCATTATTTGAAGCCATTTTGAATCTGAATGATTAGAACATTAGGTACATTTTTTCAATATTAAATTAATAACCTATCATCAAAAATAGAATGTTTTTTACAATGTACTCATGAAACTTGTTTTCTTTATATTTTTTGTTTTTGGCAAAAATTCCTGCCCTCAAACCAGGTGCGAACGGTACTTGCTATCAGCTAGTGCTGGTGGAACATCTCGTTTCAGCTTCCTAAAGAAAATCAGGCTTTCAAAATTTAAAAGAAATAAAGGGTGACAGTGTGTCACCCAATTTTCCACAAAGAAAGGTGGGTGAAGTGCATGAATGGTGGAAATGAATGCATTAAGTCAGTCCATGTTATGTAATATGTTACTTTTGGTCCCCAAACATTAGTTACTTAATATCTTCACAGAAAATTCTGTGTTTACATTTCACTCCTCTTTTAGCTGACATTTAATCAATGCAGGCAAACTTTTAGCAAACTGTTCATAATAAATCAGTTGTCCCTGCCTCTGCCTGGTGCCAGGCCCAACAGATGCAGCTTCAGACCCCTACCAATGAACCAGCCCTGTCTCCCCATACCCCTACCAATGAACCAGCCCTGTCTCCCCATACCCCTACCAATGAACCAGCCCTGTCTCCCCATCCCCATACCTCTACCAATGTACTAGCCCTGTTTCCCCATCCCCATACCCCTACCAATGAACCAGCCCTGTCTCCCCATACCCCTACCAATGAACCAGCCCTGTCTCCCCATACCCCTACCAATGAACCAGCCCTGTCTCCCCATACCCCTAGCAATGAACCAGCCCTGTCTCCCCATCCCCATCCCCCTAGCAATGAACCAGCCCTGTCTCCCCATCCCCATACCCCTACCAATGAACCTGCCCTGTCTCCCCATTCCCATACCTTACGAATGAACCAGCCCTACTCCCAACTGAAGAAGGAAGTTTACAGCATGGTGTTGAATGACACATCAATTGAAATAATTGCAGAGGGTCTTTCGGATTTTTTTTTTATTATTATACAAAAAAGAGAAAGTAATTACATACTTTTCAGTAATAAGAATTCAAGCACTGTAATATTTTTTTCCACTATTAATTTTTAGATATAGCTAAATGTTTTCCAAACTCTTCTGTGTTGTGTTTTTTGTAATAAAGATACAAACGTATCATATTTGCAATTTTAGGTTAGCGAGTGTCCATTTTATGGCTTTCAGCTTATCGAGGGGTTAACATACTAATGTTAACTAATTTTTAAGCCTTCAGCTTTTGTTTAAAATTGCCAGCTGGCAATCAACTAAGTAGCCAAGCTTGGGTTAAGTTACATTTAACGTGTTAAAGGTGACCTTCAGCAAATTTCTTACAGAGGGTATCACTGATACTGTATCAGTCTCGCACCACATAGTGAATTCTGTTGTATGCAGAATGTTGCGTGTCTGCACAGTGTTTTTAAAGGGTTGGTATGGCCTGTGGTAGCAAAGTGGTGGGGACAAATGTGATATCTTTATATATCCCTTGTGGTATCCCTGGATGCATTTGACAGTATTTAAACCACATTTCCCCTTCTGTGGCAGTATTGCTGTCTGCCTCAGCATAGTTGCCTGGAAGCAAGGCTACTCACAATCCAAACCCATGGGAAACATCAAATTGAGTTAGAGTTTCTTATCTTTAATTCAGCTTAGACTTGTGTGGGAAGAAAACAGAGCATATTTACGTGAGTAATCTGATGAGAAAATATTCTGGTTACTTTTTTTGGCCAAAGACCAATAATGATATTGTACTAATCATACTGTGCTCTTAATAAGTTGATGTCTTGATAGAATTCACTGTCATCACTGAATACATAAAAAAAATACACTGTGCTTGTAAAATGAGAGGTCTGATCATAAAATATAGGACCTTCACTGCAAATAGGCTACTGTATGTACATGCACTTTGAGCCTGACCCACAAGTGGGTCTGCTATAATCTCAGGCAGCAGGAAACTCTGTGTCCTAGAGTTGCATCATTAAGCGTGGGAGTGATGAGGGAAGAAGAGAGGCATAGCAGGCGAAGAAGATGTCATACTCTTCAGCCTCTCTTCTGATCCCTCATGTGTGAACCATGAGTAGCTGTTTGAACTGACATTTTGTTTCCTGTTAGATCAGCCAAATGGCTGTTAATATTGCAAGAGCCACTGCTGACCAGCTCCAAAGCAGAGTTGATGTTGGGTGCCCTGAATGTGTGCATGTTTCACTGTTTGATTTGAAGAAATAGGAATATGAAACACATCACAGTGTAATGAAATCACGGTGACTGTGAATGGGGGAGCATTTACACAAGCACTGCAAAGAAGTAGCAGGTGAAATATTGCAGTTATTGATGTAAACAAATTTTTTAAAGGCCAAAATTAATGTTAAACATTTTTATGCTGAACACTTCTGAGAGCAAATTTTAATACCATAACAATGTTCTTTTTTTATTTATGCATTTAGAAATTTGAACATCTACTTGTTGTTGACCAGACAGTGTGATTTTCCAGATCTTTTGTTTAGTGCATGATTGGTCTGGTGGTATCACATATTCAAAATACCTGAACTTTCATTAGTTTCATTAAGCATTCACTAAGTTGGTATTGTTTCTCTGTTTAGTATTTCAAAGCTTTGTCTTATTTTCAATTCACAAACATAAGCGGGTACATACATTTCATTAGCAAAGGCCTTTAAATTGACCAGTTATTGTTAATATATGGAAAATCTTTTAATAAATACAAACACAATTCCGAAAAACTTGGGAAAGTACATAAAATGAAAATAAGAGAACAGAAAGCAGTGATATGTAAACCGTCTTTTACTGGTATTTTACTGAAAACAGTACAAAGAAGAGTTATTTAATATTATTTCTTATCAACTTCATTGATTTTTGTAAATTTATGCTAATTCCAAATTTGATGCCAATTCCTAAAAATTTGAGACAGGGAAATGGAAGTAAGCACTCAGTACTGGTGTACCACAAGGTTGTGTGCTCTCACCCTTTCTCTTCTGTCTCTACACCAATGCCTGTGTCTTTAAGGAACCAGCTGTGAAGATCCTGAAGTTCATAGCCAATGGGGATGAGTCTGCCTACAGAAAGGCAGTCGAGCAGCTGGTCTCCTGGTGCAGCACATTCACCTGCTGCTCAACACACAAAAGACAGTAGAGATGGTGGTGGACTTAAGGCCCAACCCCCCACCACCCTTTTTCAACATCAGTGGCTCTGTGGTTTCCACTGTGGAGTCACTCAAGTGGAACCACCACATCCAGGAACCTGAAGTAGGAGAGGAACACGGACAGCAAAGAATGTTCTTCCTGAGACAGTCCAAGAAATTCAACCTGCTGCAAAGCCTGATGATCCAGTTCTACACAGGGATCATTGAGTCCATCCTCACATCATCCGTAACTATGTAGTTTGGTTCCTCTACCTCACCAAAACGAGCCAAACTCCAGCGCATAATCAGGACAGTGGATAGGATCATTGGATGTATCTGCCAATGCTTTAGGACATCTACAATAGCAGGGTGATTAGGGACGCTGGCAAAATAACAGCTGGCCCATCTCATCCTGGACATCACCTCTTCCAGCAGCTTCCCTCTGATAGAAGATTCAGAGCCATCAAAACCAGCACAGCTATCCAATGACCCAGCCCTGCCTCCCCTTCGCCATACCCGTATCAACGAACCAGCTGTTATTTCCCCAAAGCTGTAGCACTCATTAACCACAGTGGTCGCTTCACACTTTAAACTTAAACTAACCCAGGGGTCAGCAACATATGGCTCCGGAGCCGCATGTGGTTCTTTTACTACCCTGTTTGCGGCTCCACTGCAGAATTCAATTTTTAGATAAAAATAAAATAATCCTCCTTTACAGTAAAATAAAGCTCTGCTGATCGTTCAACACAGTTTTAAAAATACATGGTCTTAAATGCTGGAGTTAATGTATAACTGCTAATTCATCCTTTAACCCTGAAGATCAGCACGCAGACTAGCTAGTAGCTAATGAAAGGGCAAAGAGAAAGATTTAGGACATACATCGATAATTCAGAGACAAGCAGACTTATTTGCATTTATAAGCACTCAGCTGGTTTCCTGATATGTTAAATCTGCAATGAGAAACTGTCAAACACTAAAAAGTCTTGAAGCTGAAGTTGCTTCTCATTCACCAGCTTCTTGTTCTAAATTTCTCGTTCCACCTTAAATGGTGCTTGAGGTGGCAGAATGTAACTGCGGCACCATTTAAGGTGGAACGGGAGAATTCGAACAAGAAGCTGGTGAATGAGAAGCAACTTCAGCTTCAAGACTTTTTAGTGTTTGACAGTTTCTCATTGCAGATTTAACATATCAGGAAACCAGCTGAGTGCTTATAAATGCAAATAAGTCTGCTTGTCTCTGAATTATCGATGTATGTCCTAAATCTTTCTCTTTGCCCTTTCATTAGCTACTAGCTAGTCTGCGTGCTGATCTTCAGGGTTAAAGGATGAATTAGCAGTTATACATTAACTCCAGCATTTAAGACCATGTATTTAACAAGAAACTGTTCTACTTTCGAGGAAAGGTTTCCTGCTGGAGATGCAAGAAAAGCAGCTATAACTGAGCTAAAGCTTATATGCAGAGCAAAGTAAGTCTGCGTTTTTGTTTATATTTTTTGTCTATACTAGGACGTTAGCACATATTAAGTGATATTTTCAGCCAAAATGATAAAACGTTACTTCAATTAAATGGACATAAAATGTTGTGGCTTCCAAGGTGGATGGATTTTTGTTGAAAGGACAAAATGGCTCTTCTTAACGTTTGGGTTTCCGACCCCTGAACTAATCCAAGCAAACCTGTAACATAATGCTGTTTTCACAACTGTACAGATGTTAAATTTCTGCAAATGTTCATATCATTCTGTAATATTCTGTGTATAATAGTTTTTATAGTATATGTCTACCCAGACCAGCCTATATATAGATATTCATATCTGCATATGCGCACATATTCACACATCTGTAGCTCCTCCATTGCTGTTTATTATTCTTTCATTTTTATAATAATGATCTGTGTGCTTGTCTGGTCTGCTTAGTATGGTACATGTCATACTTGTGTGCACTCACTAGGACAGATTCATTGTATACGTAACATACTTGGTGAAATAAAGTGATTCTGATCCTGAAGTCTGGGAATTTTGTGAAGTGATCAGAAACATGTTTTGGAACCTTCCATGGGTAAACAGGTCAGTTAGGTATGGTGTAGCTATGCATATCCAAGTGCTGCTACTCTCTGGTGAGGACAATTAAAAAACTGGGGAATTCAGAGCCTCAGACCTATTTGTTGCTGGTTCTGGTAGTGAATGAGGAAGGGAACTGGTTTTATTGTGGAAGCTCCCTGGAGGAGGGAGTTCACTCTAGCAGGTGACCCCTTAGGCTGCGGACCAACAGGACTAAGTCTTCACAGTTTCAGCTGTCCCATTGCTTTGCAGCCTGTGTCCTCAGGTACCAGCTATAGGAGGACAAGCTGCATCAGCCAAAGGACTCAAAGAATCATTTACTGCTGTTCTCTGTGACTAAAGCTGATATGTATCATACAACCCAGAACATGTAAAAATTACAGAAATTTTTATTTTTATTTTATGCAGTGATGTTGACTGTTTGCTGTGAATTCCCAAGCTAAAGGTGATGCTAATGAAGCACAGCTTTCACTTAAGACATCAAGGTAAAAGGCTAGATTAAGCAAAATAACGACTAAATTAAATGTCTTTTCTGGAGTAAAGGTGGTGTGTAAATCGCCATCCCCATCTCTGTCATTTATACTGAGATGTCCTGTGGGAATCAGTCATAAACATTACAAATGTCTTGTGGTAAACTAGCATAACCTCACCTCCCCATTTAAAACTGAACAGGGCTTATAAAACAAAAAAATATCAGATTTAAGTGTAATTTTAAGTATGAACATGTGAGTACTTGTTTGGAAATTTCAATAAATATTTCAAGCCAACACAATTCTGTTTCAAAATCCCCCCAAAATACTTGAAATTTCATATTTTTAAACTTGTTTGTATTCATATATATTTTTTGCAATAGCACTTAAACCAGGCACTGTTTATATAACATATTAGCAAATAAACTTTTAGCATGGCAAAAGCAAGTTTTGTAGGTTTTGATACAGTGAAAATGCAGCTATGATTTGATATATTGTTTATTTGAAATACATTTTGTGTGAGCACAGTCTTACTGCATTAATGCAAAGTACAACGCAAAACACAGAAGTTAGTACCATTTAGTTCTCTCTGTAACATTTATTAAAACTACACACAATTGAACAAATATAATAACAAATACAAATAAATGCATTTTAAATATACATTTCACAAACACATTTTTGGCCATTTACATATATTGCAAAAATATATTTGATAAATAAATTTGGAATACATTTTTTTTTCCATATGGGTATGCTGAATGCCTTTATTTAATATTCTTAGCATTATTCAGCATTCGTGTGATAATGAATGCTGCACAGTGTAAGAAGGTAAAACATTAACAGTGGTGTAAAATGTTGATTGTGATAAATGCTGTTTCTGAGTTTTCACCATACCACCTGTCCATACTTTAAACAGCAGCTTGTTTTCTCTTTCTAGGGTTATATTTACATTATGAAAGCCCTGCTGCTGTTGAATCATGAGAAGCTCCTTAGACTATATAGAAAGTGAGGAATCAGGTAGGTGAGATTCAGTGGATCAGTGCCACAGTGAAGATGGTTACACAATACACTTTCATCAGTATTTATAGAATAGTCTGAGTAACTACTGTCTGTTGCGAACAAAACTTTGCATTGGACAAGCAACAAACTGTTCTAGTGCAAAGACAATGCGATCTAGTGTTTGCATTAAAAGCAGCTGCTGATCGTTTTCTATGTGGTCATTAATGCATGTGTAAAGGATGACCAGAAGTAGTAGATAAGTATATTTCACTTTCATGTACTGAACTAAAATTTGGCTGGTATTGTGCTTCTCTGAGTATGTTTATTTGAATAATATTTTTCTTACAGTATCGTGCAAAATTCAGAAAACACTCTTCATGTAATTCTAGTAAAAACACACACATAAGTATAAGTTATTCATTTTTCAGTACTGGAGAAAAACAAATACAGTAGAAAGCATGTTTAACAGAAAGTTACACAGACGCCTCAACAACTAAATATAATGTCAATTTCTTTCCAGTATTTACTCTGTCCATTCTTTACCTTTTATTACAGCTTCCATTCTTTTCAGTTTCTCAAAGAAATCTGCAGGGATATTTTTCCACACCTCCAAAGTTCAGTCTTAGAGGTTGTTTGCATTTTCTTCTTCTTATTATCCAAGAAATCCCAAACACAATCAGTGATGTTAAGATCTGGACTCTGGGGTGGCCTGGGGTGGAATGCCTTAGCTGTTTGAAAGAATTTTATAAGGAATAGAGACAATATACAAAATAATATATTATATACAAAAAAAACATTAAAATTATGTAAAACAAACAAACAAAACAAAACAATCTAACAAACATACAATAAAATCACCAAAATGATGTTTTTCCACCGGTTACCATGTGCTGTCAATATAGAGGCATAGTATTATCATTAAAATCTTATTACTGAAAGCCAATACATCATTAGCTCTGTGTTTAGTACAGTAAATGTATTTACTGGGAATGGTCTATGGCCATTGTGCTGTTTTTCAAAGGCCTCTGTTGTTGCAAAGCCTCACTGACCACTTAGTTGTAGCCATTCCTCACCAGGCTTTTAATAAAGACAACAATGCCCTCTGTGGCTCCTGCAAATAAATTAGATTTGTCTGGAATTACAGTGTTGTGGACACAGCAAGTTCACCAAATCATCCCCACGGTTTGACTTGAGGCTGTTCTCTGAATGTGAGGGAAATTGTCCTGAAACTGTGAAGATCACATCTGATAAAGCCTTCAAGTTAACCTTGATTATAATACTGTCAAATGCAATAAGCTGCATGGTTATTAGAAATAACTACTCACAAATTGAACCTAATTCACAAGAAAGTGCTTCTAGGTGAAACACTTACTGTATGAATATCCCTGTAGATGAGCTCAAATGACTGATGATTTGTTTAAATTATTTTAAGATATGTTGATAAGGGGTCATTTCTGGTCATTTTAGTGTGCAGTCTGGCTGTAAGTGAGAGAAGTACACAGCAGAAAGAAGCTGTAATCCTCAGCTTTTAGTGACTTCCAATAATTTAATAACATCAATCAACCAATACTGGAGTACCTAATGGAGGAAGTGGAAATGAGAAGCACTGAGGATGGGTGGACCTCATCAGTGCTGAATTTCTGTCTTAGTGGACATTACAGTCCCATGCCATTGACATTTGTAGAGTTTATATTTCCAGAGGAACATATGATGTCAGGTTTTTAAAAGTAAGCAGTGTTTTACAGCTAAATCATGGCAGCACAGTGCTTTTAGAAATATAGCTGATGTTGATTTGGTAACACTTTATTTTGAGTGGTCCTTTGTAGATGATTAATAAACTCTTAACAGAGTGTCAGTTACATATTAGAGAAGTAGCAGTGAAGCATCTGAATACACTGAGGTAAATATATTGAAGATGTGCTGTTCATATGTTACTTACATTAGATAGATAGATAGATAGATAGATAGATAGTTAGTTAGATCTAGCTGCCAGTAGCGGTCACACAGCACAGTTATAATAATAAGGGTGATACAATATAAAAAGAAGAATACATACAAACAACCTACCTACAGGCATATATACAACTAGGAATATACAAAAATATGCAATGAGATCAATCCTGAGATAAAAAAGGCAGTGCAATAATGAATATACAAGGAGGCACAGGTAACAGCATATAATGACAATACTGAATAAATATGTGCATATATTGGTGCTGAAATAAAGTGTCTAGGCGTGGAGTGTCCAGATGTGCAAGATGTGCGATAAGGTGTGCAGAAGTGCAATATGTACAGTAAGGTGTCCCTATGTGCAGATAGATAAAATAAACCTGTGATTTAGCACGAGAGATTCCGTCCTCATCTATCCTCTTCCCTCTTCTCTCTTTTCTTGTAGCCCTACTGGGAAGAGTTGAAGAGCCTAATGGCTCTAAGGACAAAGAATCTCCTGAGTCTGTCGGTTGAGCAGCTCTGTGACGGCAACCTGCCACTAATTAAGTAGACGTATTGTTCATATGTTACATGAAATAGACTTAATAAGTTACTTCCATCGCTCAATGCAAAACCTAATCCTAACCCTAACTTTAACTTTAACCCAAAACCTAATCCTAACCTTCATCCTGGCCCTAATCATAACCATAACTAAACCAAAACCTAATCCATTTAAGCTCCAGGTACAGAATGGTGTCAGTGTGTCTATAACATCTTATTGAGGATGTTGAGATGGTCTGTATTAAACCTGTTACATGTTCAGTTCCTCTCAGTTCCTCTACAGATATGAACTTGGATCTTCCAAATAAAGTGAAAAATATTGAATTGAGCAGATTATGAACAAATTTTATTTATGCAGTTAATAAAAGGTCTTTAAATAATCCACTGAATGTACCCACTACTACTACAGCATTGATATGTTGTTGATATGTTACTGAGAGTCTGTTGAGTGTTTATTTCATCTGAAAGTAAAGTGTCACCACTGATTTTTATGAACATGTTAAAAAACAAAGGAGTTCAGATTTGACTTATATTTTCACCCTCATAGTCATTCATTCTGATAGTTTAACATTCTATATTAAGGACAATTTCAGATACTTGCACTTCTTTATAGTGGCCGATAATGAAGCAGCACTTATGCCATTACAGCACCATCTAGTGAAATTTTACGAAAGAAGCAACATGAAGCAAATCAGCTTGCTTTGTTAATGTTGCTGAAATCTTTTCCTGCAATTTAGAGCAGAAATGAAACAGCCAGTCTAGTGCTAATATTTATTTAGTCAGACAGGGAAGCCACACATCCTTGAAGCATTGTATTGAACCATGACCCACCTGAAATAATCATTTGATTATTTTAGATAGCCTGCAGGAGAGAAAACCTGTTTATATAAGCTGCTGTTCTGCCAGATTAAACATTTACAGTGCCCTGTTAGAAATAAAGGTTCTGTGCCGGTGCATTTTTCGTTCATCAAGGTACAAGCAATATAATGTAGCCTCACAGGTACAGCAGTGGTTTTAAGGTCCAATTGTGTACCTTTAATAAGTTTTCCCAGGTGAAAAGTCTGTATTTGTAACTTTTCATTACCTAATGTTTTAAAACAGAACAATGAAATAAAAAGCCTGGAGACGAGAACAGGGTGTGTGGAGTCAATACAACTTAAAAAGTATAATTTCAGTGGATTATGGTACAGTTATGTTCCCTGACTAAAGGTACGGAGATGTATCCTTAAGAGTACCACCCCGGTGACAAGAGGGGTACTGCCCCAGTGACAGTTTCCTACCTTTGTTTGTGAGAGTGTAAATCAGCCCAGGTAGTTTTGTGCATTATAACTGCATAAGTTACGCTTACTTGGTCCCTCTGTTAATTTAGAAAGGATATGTTAGAGATGACGCAACACTGATACCGATATTGAAAACTTGTCCTCTTTTCCGCTGTAAGGCTAAACAGTTCTGAGCACAGAAAGTAAATGGTTCGACATGGAACACTTACAAACCATGCTCAGCACAGGTTTATCAACCTTGCTAGATAAACGTGCTCAGGGACACAGAACTATTCAGTGGGATCACACAGTGACACAGCTGTTTGCTGATGGTTCTGCATCTTGCTGAAACGGAAAAACAAATAAGTTTCAAGCAATTTTCAGTCCACCATTCTATAAATGTCAAACCATCAATCTAGCATTAATTGCTAAACGTTCAATGGCACTGCTAACTCGGAGAGAGTAGCTGGGCTGGAGGTTAGGGAATCAGCCTTGTCACGGAAAGGTCGCTGGTTCAATCCCCTGAGCCGACAGTACATGACTGAAGTACCCCCAACTGCTCCCTGGGTGCTGTGGATAGGGCTGCCCACCGCTCCGGGCAAGTGTGCTCACTGCCCCCTAGTGTGTGTCCGTTCACTGCTGTGTATGTGGTGTTTTGCTGCATGGCTGGGTTAAATTGCAGAGGTGAAATTTCCCCATTGTGGGACTAATAAAAGTATTTTAGCATACTCGCTAAGCTAATGCTAAGTTAACAGCTCTTCTCACCACTGAACATGTTCAGTTCTGACTAACAGAAGCTACACTGACTCAAGTTTAGATGATAATGACTGAAATCTGAGAAAGCAAAGTAGAGGCTGGTGTTTGAGGGGCATAAAGCTAAAATTAAACCTGTTTTGTGGTGTTTGGCTCTGTAGCCTCCTAGCTAGGCTAATGTTAATGAGATCCTGTAGCCAAGTTAGCTTTTCAAGTGGCTTATACAGATCAAAACTCCACAGTATAGGTTTGTTCTGTCTACTCTGTTTTTGGAGTGACCAATGCTGAAATCGAACCTGCTCTGTGGTGTTTTCAGCTGTAGCCTGCTGGGCTAGGCTAATGCTAGTGTAGAGTTAGTTAACAAAATAATGGTTCCACCACAGTACAGGCTCGGTTCCAGCTAACTGATGCTCAAATAAGACACGTTTAGAAGGATAAAGCCATCAAGAGCACAAAATTGAGTCACTGTTGTGGGAGTAATAGCCAAATGTGTTCTGTAGAATTTCATAATAATAATAATAATAATAATAATAATAAGGTTAATTTACATAGTGCCTTTCTCAAACCCAAAGATTCTAAGTAACATTTTGCCTGTTAACCAATGCTGAGCGAAGTCTTGTATGTAGTTTTCTTCAATATTTCCTGGTTCTGATTTAGCAGCACAACAGATGGAGTCTGCGGCCATTCATTGCAGCCTTGGGAACCATTTGGCTCTACAGTGGAAAAGAGGCCCTTGAGTATCAGCAGATACAGGTCCAATATGTTTTATTTAAAACTACTGTGACAAATCTATCCTGAAATAGCACACAATCACACAATGTGATGTCTTGTGAGCTGTGAATTTCTTCCTGTGAGGTAGTGTTTGCAGTTAGAGGCTAGATTTGATACAGGATTGAACTGGCTCATTGTTTTTCCCCTCCAATATCTGATCCAGCATTTTCTGCTGATATCGGCCCAATATTGATAGCAAGTCTCCTGATAGCAGGAGTCCATCTATAGCTTCTTTTATACCATGATAGTAAACATGATAGCCACCAGGAAGATCCAAATCCACAAGCTGATGCATTTTACTATGACCAGGGTGGACATACACCTGCTCTGGTGGTAAATTTTAAGGAGTTAAATGGGCTAATGAAAAAGTCTCTTACATTTTCCCTGGCAAAGATCATCTATAGACGATAGTCGTGGTAAAACTAGTACGAACACTGTCAATCAAAACACAAATACAAGGCTAGTTTGTTGCTAGTCTTGTGGGTACGGATGTTCTCATTCTCTGCACACACAACATTCATCTACATGCTTAATTTTTCATTTTTTTAGGGGGACTTTTTCTCCAGGCTAACTTATGTTACATCCATGGGATAACCACAGGTTCTTAGTCCTACTTTGAGCTCTGTCTTCATTAAGCATTGGATTGGTTTAGAAGTTTTACACTCAGTTTATTCTAATTCTAATCCTAATAAGTCTACATTCTCAATCACATTTAGCCAAAAAAATTGCATGGTTGTCCCCAAATGTTTCAGTTACAAGATAACATCTGGCCTATTCAGTGTTTAAAACAAGTGTCAGTAAAGCTTCCAACAGATTCAAGTATAAAGACCAACATGTTTTTTTTTTGTTTTTTTTTCATACAACCTGTACATGAGACATGTAGCATATTGTGGTGGTCTAATTTGTCATGATAGTGATCTGTTGCCTTCCTTCTGTAGTTAACTGCAGGATAGTCAATTGAATATGGAGGAGTTATTTTAGATTTGATACTCTACACTTTTAGTGTGTTCACTCTAAATAATAAATAGGTTCCTGAATGGTTTTTGACTTAAATGTACAGTTCCAGGAAGTTGTTATAGAACGTTTACAACTAATCAGGGGTGTCCAAACTCATCCGCAAAGGGTTGAGCAGCTTTTCATTCCAACAAAGCAGGAGCTCACCTGATTAATTGTTTGAAGACTGAGACCAAGTGGAATCAGTTGAGCTCTTGGTTGTCTGGAATGAAAACCTGCAGCCATGTTGGCTCTTTGGATACGATTCAACACCCTGGATTATGAGAGAGTTGTGTATTAATGTCACTAAGCATAACCCATCATTAGTAATCTCCAAACTCCTCCATTGCATCGTATTTATTACAATCTCTACGTTCTATTGGTCAGTTTTAAGGAAACAAACCTTACACCATTTGTTTAATAAATTAAGCAGATATCATAGTGAAAGATTATTCAATTTCCTTCTCTGCCTCTATCCATCCGAGAACTTCTCCTTCACCAAATAGTCCATGATAGCCTAGAGTACAGATCTGCTAAGCATCAAAACCTTAGCGGAAGTCCCTGCTGCTTTGAGTCATTTAGCTAATTTAGCTAATTTCCCAAATAACCCTGAGCCCTGTCTTAAAAATGCAGCAAAGCTCTTTCAAGCCCTCTGGGGTAATTTAGTATATGGCATTTGGATTTGATGGAGTATTCCTTTAAGGCTGCCGAACACAGGGAAGGTAACCACAAGGGGTCATTGTTAGATGGCCATATTCAACAGTCCAACATATCTGAACCCTACTATTAAAAAGGCAGCTGTTTTTTCTCCTAATAGTACATGCAATTGATTCCATATACATTTATACATGTAACACACACACACACAAAGCTTTTATATATATATATTTATATATATATATATATATATATATATATATATATATATAAATATATATATATATATCTCAGACTGTAACATGACTTAAATCATATACTTCATCATCATTTCAGTTTCCTAGTCATATTTTAACTATTGCAGTTATTTTATTTCAGTTTTAAAATCACTGTGTTTCATGAATAACACCATCAACATCTTTTTTGATACATGAAACTTTTACATTTTTTGTTTTTGTAACACCACTGACAAGAAATGTCATATCAAAATAAAATGATATCTATATATTTTTAAATAAATAACAGAGGATTTAATACTGAACATTTTTTATACAATGTAATCTGTAAAACAAGCATCGAAATCATTGTCTCATAACATCTCAGAGATCTAAAAATCACTAAAATAAAAATTCAAAAAGAAGATTTTTTTGTACTGCATTATTTGGGAACAGCACAAAGAACTGTACACACACATCAATATTTCTTATTTTGAGCTATTTTTCATGGCTTTAGAGGTGAAGGATACTATTTGCCACCATAATGGTAGAAGAAGAATGACCTTAATGGCACATATAAAGCACTGAACTCACAGGGGGGGTGACCACAACCCATAGGCTTCCATATCATGGTAATCATGGTAACCAACCCCCAGTAGAAAACACCCAGACACAATAAAACACAAATAACACATTGCACATCTTTAAACTAACAAACAACAACATAAGCAGCATTTAAGTCCCTTTTTTAGGAGGGTGCATGCCTCCCATGAGCCGCTCATGGAAAAGTGAATTTGAAAGAGTTTGATTTGGTATGTAAACATTGTAAAAACACACCACTCAAACTCCTGTCTGTTCAGTGAATATGGAAACTAAGCTGCACCAACAGTACATTTTGAATTCATTATTTTTGGGAAGTCATGAAAACACATTTACATATTCAGCCACTACAGCAATTTGAGCCAATGAGGCACAATATAGGGTATCCAATCAGAACAGAGCTCATTTATGTTATGTAAGTCTTTATTTAAGTCTTTATCGTTATTGTAATTATATAAGTGCACAGTAACAAAAACATTGCCAGTCGTAAAAGACCAGGCTATCTCTTTGAATGATGAGAAACCTATAAAACCAAAACTAAAAGGCACATTAATGTTTAAAAAGCATATTTGAAATTATTGATAACATTAGACAAAATAGTTTGTAGTGTTTGGCTCATATCTCAACCAGTGACCCGTCTCTTCTTTTGTAATGTCTCTGGTTCAGTGCTAGACATTTGATTTTGAAGAATAAGAGCCCCCTCGCAGGAAAGCAGACCACTTTGGTTTCCTCGCCTGCTCTCTGAATGGTGAGTAAAAAGTACAAAATGGAGAACAAGCTGTCTGATGGTCACTGCATTAAAAACAGACATGATTCTGTCAGAAACACTTCTGAAAACCACTGTCTGTGAAAACAGTTTGGTGCTGAATCCGCAAATGCAAGTTAAAACTCTAAAACGCAAAGAAGAAACCGTATATAAACAGGATCCAGGAATGCTGCCACCTTCTCTGGGCCCGAGCTCATTTAAAATGGACTAAGGGGAAGTGTCCCGTGGTCTGACGAGTCAACATTTGAAATTCTTTTTGGAAATCATGGACACCAGGCTAAAGACCACTCAGCTTGTTATGATTACACAGTTCAAAAGCCAGCATTCATGATGGTATAGGAGTGCATTTGTGCACATGGCATGGGTGATGTGCATATCTGTAAAGGCACCATTAATGCTGAACGATCTATACATGTTTTGGCAACATATGCTGCCTTCCAGACAACGTCTTTTTCAGGGAAGGTCTTGCTTATGTCAGCAAGACAGTGTCAAATGACATTCTGCATGTATTACAACAGCATTGCGTTGTAGTAAAAGAGTCCGGGTGCTAAACTGACCAGACCTGTCACCCACTGATAAAATTTGGCACATTACGAAATGAAAAATATGATAAAAGAGACCCCGAACTGTTGAGAAGCTGAAATCCTATATCAACAAGAATGTGAAAACATTTCTCTTTCAAAATTACAGCAGTGTCTCCTCAGTCTTCAAACAGAGTGGTGTTAAAAGAAGAGGTGATGAAGCACAGTGGTAAACATCCCCCGTCCCAACGTTTTTGAAATGTGTTGTTGGCATTTTTTAAAAAACAATAGTTTCAACATTTGACATGTTGTCTTTGTAGTATTTTCCTTTAAAAATATGGTTTACATGATTTGCATATCATTGCATTCTATTTTTATTGACATTCTACACAGCATCCCAACTTTGTTGGAAATGGGGTTGTAGAAGAAAATCACAAAAATGAGCAGGCAGACGTTTTAAGGAGAGTAAATAGAGCACACATAAATCAAATGAAATGTATTATTCATTTGTGTTTATTTTTTAAACAAATACATGCTTATTGTCTAGATCAGTGTATGTACACATGGATTTTCACATGTTCTCAGATGCCCAAGATGCCCAGTACTGAATATGAGAGTGAGCTACAGCAATCATCACTCCACAAGACAGCAGGAAAGCTGTGAAATGAAGCCTTAGCCATCTGCAAGAATAATCACTGTTTTACCAATAACAGACAAAATGTCTTAGAGACTAGTTTAAATCACTCTTCATGTCTTTGGGACCCGCAAAGCCGCTGTTTCAGAGCGTATAATAGCCGTCTCATACCAACTGTTAAGTCTGGTGGAATAAAACTTGACTTTAGGATCATTGGGCAGCTCACTAAAAGATTAGTGTTACAGTCAATTACAGCCAAGCAGGGAATGGGAGAAATATTTTTGTCATTTCAATAACATGGGGGCCAATAGTTATGAGCTGTTAATTTAAAAAAGGTCATCTTTGTGGCCACTATCAGCAAGTTTGTTTTATCAACAGTGTTCTTTTTTTGCAGCTGCTTTCATTTGGCCAGTCATTAACAACTTCTCATTAACAACTTCTCAATATTGCACATGAACAAATAGTGCATTATGTTAGTTTTTTTCTTTTTCATATAATAGTTATAAGACGTCTAATAATGGTTTCAGGCATATAAAAATAAAAGAAAGTACAGCTGATTTATATTCATGAGATGCTCTGAGACGACACCTGTCAGTAGCTCTAAAATTAAAACCCTTTGCAGTCAGTATTTATACATGTTCACACATCCAACAATTTTCAGGTACTACGTGGTAGGCAAAACACTCCGTTACCATAGTAACACCATGAAAAATGGGCAAAGAAAAGGGGAGCAGGTGGGGGATGGGTTGGGGGGCATAATGGAAATGTCAGAGCTTTTTCTGTTACCAGAAAAAGATGATTACAGATAAGGCAGCAGCAATCAGGAGGTCAGAAGTAGCCACTGAAAACAGCATCAAAACATCTCCTATGTGTAGAGCCCAATAATGTTATTATGCAATAATATCCAAAAATACATTTCTATAATACGTTTGTGCACATAACTTCAAATATACAATAAAACCTTACCGAATGAAAAAATTGGCTTAATAATGTAATGCAATGTAATAATAACTGATACTTTATTACACCATTAAGAGATAATTTCACTGTCAGACTGATCATAATGATTATTGAGGTCTGATAATGTAACACTACTCTCTAATAAAGCTGCCAAATGGAACCAAAAAGTGCTTTGTGGAATGAGGCCATTGAAAAAACACTTTTGATTCCCTAAAGAACCTTTCAACTGATCTTTAAACTGTTCTTTAAAGCACTATTTTTAAGTAAGATGTGTGAGCACTAAGAACCTTTTAAAGTTTAAAGAACCTCAACGTACAGTACATAAACAAAGGTGCCACAAAGTATTTTTTGAAAGGTGCAATTGAAGAACCACTTTTGGTTTCCTCAGAGTGTGAAGAACCCTTAAGGTTTAAAGAACCTTCACATTATGTAAATGTTTGATGAGCTTAAAAGAAAGTGCCCAAAAGGGTTCTTTGCATGAATGGCTTTATATATGGCTATAAAAGAACCACTTTTGGATCTCTAAATAACCTGTCAATGGATAATTCTTTAAAGAACCTTTATAAATGGTAGGTTCTAGGACAGCCCCTAAAATTGGTGTAGAACCTTTGGAATATGTGACAGTTCTTTAAATGTTTAATCTCTTTGTCAAATATGGTTCTTTGGGGAACCAAAAGTTGTTCTTCGATGGCATCTTTTTAAAGAGTGTATACCAGTTTAAGGGTTCTTCCTAGACCAGGGGCCAGGAACCCAAATGTTAAGAAAAGCCATTTTGTCAAATTTCAACAAAAATCAATCCACCTTGGGAACCACAACATTTTATGTCTGTTTTACCATCTTGGCTGTAAATATGTCTCAGTATGTGCTGATGTACTAGTACAGGCTAATAATATAATATAAATGAAAACGTGACTTACTCTGCTCTGCTTTAAGCTTTTAGCTCAGCCATAACTGCTTTTCTCGCATCTCTGGCAGGAAACTTTGCCTCAAAAGTGGAACAGTTTCTTACAAGATGTCTCAACGTTTGATTTTTTAATGAGGCTGAAGTTTCTCATTCACCAGCTTCTTGTTCTAATTTTCCCATTCCACCTTAAATGATGCCTGAGGTGCCAGAATGTAGCTAACTATGTAGCTAACTGTTGCAGCATTTAAGGTGGAATGTGAAAATTCAGACAAGAGGCTGGTAAATGAGAAGCTGACTTCAGCTTTGTGACTTTTTAGTTTTTTCGACAGTTTCTCTTTGCAGATTAAACGTATCAGAGAATCAGCTGGAGTGATTATAAATGTAAATAAATCCATTCGTCTCCAAATTATCCATGTTCACCTTTAATATTTCTCTTTGCCTTTTCATTAGTTACTAGCTAGGCTAGTAGGTTTTCTGCGTTGCTATGGTGACCAGCAGTCTGCACGCCAATCTTCAGGGTGAATTAGCAGTTCTACATTAACTCCAGTGTTTAAGACCATTTATTGTTGTTAACTGTGTTGAACGATCAGCAGAGCTTTATTTTACTGCAAAGGAGGATTATTTTATCTTTACCTACAAATCTAATTCTGCTGTGGAGCCACAACAGGGCAGTAAAAGAGTTACATGTGGCTCCAGAGCCGCATCTTGCCGACCCCTGAACTAGACGTCTTACACTATGTGGAAGTTCTCCAAACTTTGAAAAGAATGTTTCACACCCACACATATCAGTTACAAAGTGGTAAAGAACCATCCCTTGAAAGGTTCTTTAAGAAAAAAGAAAAGAATTAATATATGACAGTGTGCAAAGAACCTTTTTTAGCACCTTTATTTTTAACAGTTTAATGTAAAGTTTTTTACATCAATTAAAGCTTTTTTTTTCTTCATTGAAGCCAAAAACCTTTTTAAGGACACTTATTCACATTCATTCTCAATGCATTACATTTTTGGATGTTACTACATCTCTTGCTGTTCTAATCAGCAAAGACCCATGCAGGTTTGTTATATAGGCTTATTTGATACAGCATTGCTTAGAACCCTGTTACATATTATCGGTTCCTCAAATGTAGAAGTCTAATTGCTAACACTGACACGACATCCTCTATTTTGGCCCACCATGCTTTCCTGCCTATAAATAAGACTATGACTTATGTTAATCTCTCCTTCAGTTCTTGGTTAGTTTCCTTTTTGGCTGCTGAAAGGATTTAAAAAAATAGTTTTGGTGTGGAATGTCAGGCCAAGTCAGCCTCAACATGGCTGTGTAAACAGGTTTAATGGGTGTTTATAGTGCATGTTTGGACGTTTTTTTTTTGTCTCAGAAAGGCTTTGGCATGCAGTCAGGAGTGAACAGGGCTGAGTCGTGAAGGACGAATACGCTCGGGAGGATATCACAACTAATCCTTGAAGAATGCAGCATTAATTTGTTCTCAGAGAACATCCATTTCTATTTACCTTCAATGCAGTGATCGCCTCGTTTTCCTTCCATAATCCAGTATTAGATAATCAAGCATTCACAAACCCTTTTTTTGATTTTGCTCTTGTTGTTTTTTAGACATATATTTAAATTACCTATGAGCCTAAACAACTAATAATCAGTTTTTCAGTACTGTGTGCATACTTTGCTATTATTACAGCTTCCATTCCTTTTAGAATACTTTCAGTTTTTCAGAGAAATGTGCAGGAATATTCTCCCACACCTCCGAAGTTCAGTCTTAGAAGTTGGTTGTATTTTCCTTCTCACATTCGATGATCTTAAGGCCTGGACACTGGTGGTCGTTCCATTGGTCTGAGAACACCAGCACTTTCTATGTTTGATTTGCAAGGTTTCATTTACTTTTCTCAGTAAGAGCTTCTTTAACAGCTACACATCCTTTCAGACCCATAGTGCTGAGTTGTCTTCTCACAGTGGAAGGATGGACAGAAACACCTGTGGATTTTTTAATATCTGAATCAAGAGTGGAGCTTGATTTTCTCCTCTCTCTCAAAGATGAAAGCTTGAAGTACCGTTTATCTGATGGGACATTAGTTAGGTCTTGGGGTCAGAACATCTCCCAAACTACAATCAAACACCACCTACATAACCTAAGTTGTTTGGGAGGCTTGCTAGAAGCTTCTGCTCTCAAGGACCAACAAACTCAAGCTCCTACAGTTTGCTAAATGTTACCGGAACTGTGTTCTGTGTTCTGAGAGCTTTTTTTGTGCTCTACCAGGTCTGGTACAAATGCTAGGCGTCCAATTTTCTCTGTATCTTTTAATAATCTTTTAAACTTCAGTTCTGGAAACTCCTGTCTTTCCTTGAATTTCCACTTCCTTATGCAAGTGGATTATGTTATATCTCCTCAGAAACATCAGAAAATGAATAACTTGTACTTAACGGCCATTTTGACTAGAAAGTAAATAAATGAAGTGTGGTCTTTATTATCGGCCCAGTACTGTATATTCAACATTTATGTAAAGATGTTATTTTGTATGCAATACAGATCTACCTGAAATACTTCATGTGGTAACAAGTAAATTAGTAGTTTTATTCAACTTTTATTCAGTTTTATTCACTTTGAATGAACGATTCTTTCAATCAAAGTCATTTTTTGAGTTGAATTTAACTAGTTCTATTGCTTGTTACCACATGAAGTATTTTTTAGGTAGATCTGATGAGCCACATTTTACAGTGTACATGAAACCTCTTAAACCCTAAGGACTTGTATGTGAGTTCAGGGTTCAGTTCCTTGATCTCATAGCCACATTACTTATGTACTAGTCTCATAGTTTTAACCAAAGAACTCACATTACACTCTGAGAAACAAAGGTAGTAAACTGTTACTGGGGCAGTGCCCCTCTTGTCACTGGGGTGGTACCCTCAAGGGTACATCTCCGTACCTTTAGTCAGGGAACATAATTGTATCATAATCCATTAAAATTATATTTTCTTTAGGTTCTATAAGTTGTTTTGTTTATTGTATTGTTTTGTTTTAAAACATTAGGTTATGAGAAGGTACAAATCTGTACTTTTCACTTGGGAAAACTTATTTAAGGTGCACAATTGGACCTTAAAACCACTGTTGTACCTTTGTGGGAACATTTACATTGTTTGTAGCTTGACGAACAAAAAAATGTACCTGCACAGAACCTTTATTTCTAACAGTGTAGCTGCTAAAAATTAGGTCAAGGTTTCAACTATTTTTATTTTCTCGCAAACTAATAGTTACAGTCAAGTGCAAAAGTTTGGGCGCCCCTGGACAGATTACATGGTTTGTTGATTTTCTAAGTGAAAATGTCCAGCAAGAGGTTGTTGAAATGCACAAATCAGGAAATCGCTACAAAAGTAACTAAACAGTTGACAATAATCATTCCCACTATCAAGGCAATGATTAAGATGCTTAAAATAACTGGAGATGTTAGGAATCTGCTGGGAAGAGGACGTCTGTCAAGGACCAACAAACTCAAGCGCCTACAGTTTGCCAGACGTTACTGGAACTTTCAGTGGGACTGTGTTCTGTGGTCAGATGAGACCAACATAGAGCTTTTTGGCAACAAACACTAGAGGTGGATTTGGTGTAATGTGATGCAATGCCACGCTGTGAATTATGGTGATGGATCTGTGATGTTGTGAGGCTGTTTTTCCTCTAAATGCCCTGGACAACTTGTTCAGATACATAGAATCATGGACTCCATCAATTACCAGCAGATATTAAATCAAAATGACTGTCCCAGCCAGGAAGCTTAAACTGGGCTGGATTTTCCAGCAGGATAATGATCCAAAACATGCCTCGAAGTAAAAAAAAAAAAGGTTCACTGACCACAGAATTATGGTTTTGCCATGGTGCCCCAGTCCCTTGACTTTAGTCCCATAGAGAACCTGTGGGATGAGCTGAAGTGGAGTGTGCACAAATATGGATCTCAGAATCTGAAGGATCTGGAGAGGTTCTGTATGGAGGAATGATCTCAGATCACTTGCCATGTGTTCATTCATTAAGCCTTATAGGATAAAACTCAGAGCTGTTAACTTTGCAAAGAGAGGCTGTGCAAAGTATTAAATGAATAATATTTCTTGATATAATTTTGTTTTTTTTTCTTTCAATTCTTGTATATCATTTATAAGGATAAGCAATAACTAATATTTTGCTCATGTTTACCAAAGGTACCAATATATATGGAAAGCACTGCATGTCTACTTTTTATGTCTCTTACATCTTGTTTTTCAACAGGTCAGTTTACCTCATATTATCCAGTAATAAGGAATTAAGCATTTCTTTTCAACCTTTACATAAATGTGTTATTTTGTATAAAAGATTTATTTTCACTTTTATTTCCTACAAACCAAATGTTATGTCGCGTTTTGCTCACAGGGGCTTATCTCAAAGCTCTTGCCTCTAGCTCTCCCTCCAAGCCTTCACCTCTGGCATGCTGATGTTTGGCCTTTGATAGCTAAAACCTGCTTGCAACAAAAATTGTTTTGACAGGTTTTCGGCAAATAGGCCTCCCCCTGGCCTGGCGGGGGCAGCATGCTCCATCAAAGGCCTCGCGCAGCCGGTGAAGTAATTAACTAAAATAGCACTAATGAGATCAGAGAAGACTGTGGCCTCTATTGTCACCACAATGGGGCTTTCAGAGTAAAAAATAGACATGATAAGCTCTGCAATTGTTGCAGTGGAGAGACAGAACGACAACTGCAGTGCGAGGTGACTGCAGGGACGCTGCATTCTGAGAGCGGTCATCAGCAGGAGGGATGGCAACACGCGGTGACCTTTACAGTGAATAACTGATCTGTGATATTGCTAATCATGTTTGCATATATACTAAGGTCTAGTGTTATATGAGCCAGTTTATGGCAGACTGAAAGAATCAGTTAAATGCTGTTTTTTTGTTATGATCTGGAAAAACATGATATTTGATATATTTCCAAGCAAAAACAACTTAAGTCTAGTCAACATATTTAAGATTTCTCATGAGATTCTTGTAAAAAAGACCATTTAACCTATTTCTAGACATGTTTTGCTTGTTTTAAGGTGAGGCATTGTGAGTGAATATGGCAATTTTTTAAAACAATTCATATGACAGCCAAGCTTTGCCAGTTGATTACTAATATTCTCACAAGTGTGTTTTGTATTAGATGTTTTGCAAAAAAAAAATACAGAGACATGCAAATAAGACATTATCTACTTCTAATCTACCATCTATTGTATGCATTCATTTGGGTGTATATTAAAAATCAAAAATCTAGCCTTTGAATGATAGAATTATTTTTTTTTATTTTGAGGACACTTGGATTCTACAAAACAGATCATTGAAATCTTTGTTTTATTGTTTAATCAAGAAAACTCCATGTGCTGTTATTATAAAACAGTTTTCGCTGCAATATCCTTCAGAATATGGTTTGGAATAAACATGAAAAATTTCATAACTGTATTCTCAAAGGTAAGATTT
The DNA here is from genome assembly GCF_904425465.1 of Colossoma macropomum. Lineage (NCBI taxonomy): Eukaryota > Metazoa > Chordata > Actinopteri > Characiformes > Serrasalmidae > Colossoma > Colossoma macropomum. The sequence continues at coordinate 26,387,765 of NW_023494786.1, forward strand.
TTGGTTCTGAATGAATCAGAAAAGTTATTTTTTGAGAAAAACAATTTTAAGGATCAGCCACAGAACTGCATTATCTAGTGAGAACAGGATGTGAAGTGAATTGACTGAAATAAATATATTTCTGGTGAGTTTGAACTTTATAATCTTATGATTATAGTTTAAGAGAAGACATGTTATAGTTTTATCCAAACATCTGAAAAACTATTGACAGGACCAAAATCGTCATTTATCGTCTGTAATGTCTTGAAATTGTCTCACTCTGCTGGCAGATAATTTTGCTTGTTTCAAGCATTAATTCTCAAATCAAACAGAGTTATCTGCCAACCTCTGGCCTCCAACCTCCAGCCTCACTGACAAGCCTCACCGACGAGCCTCACCAGGCCATCTTTCCTGCTGAAGCTCTCTGCGATGTTCCTACTGTTGTGGTCTTTTGACAGACTCTTTCTCTGTCGCTACTCGCCTAGAAGTTCTTTCTGTCCCACTATTGAGACCGATGGCACATCTTCTCTTTTTTCTTCTCTGTTTTTTGGCACCAGATGTGTACATTCTTTTTGAGACATGATTAATCAGTTGCTTTTTTCCCTTTACGCATGCATCTTAGACAACATAATGGTACTATAATAACCCAGAAGGGGTTATTAGGGGGCTTTAAGCAGCACCGGAGCTCAAAGCAGCTGCTCATGTTGCTTATTAGGTAGAAGCGGCACTGACTACAGAATATTACACAACTCAAAGGCCCTGCACAGTTGTTTTTTAAACACTGAAAAATAAATATTTCAGTAAATTAATCAGCAATTTAATATATTTCAATTACTCTCTAATATTTTCCCTAAAAATCACATTAAAAGGAATGTTTTATATTTTCTTTTTTCTCTGACGTTTTCTACCATTCTGCTGTGTGGGCATGGACACCAGAGGATTGATTGACAGCTTCTGTGTGAAGCATAATTGCCTGGATGGCCGGGCACAGGCAGACTGTAGTTGCTGCACCTTTTAAGGTGGAACGGGAAAATTCGAACAAAATGCTGGCCAGTTGGAAGGTGATTTCAGCTTCATGTTAACATTATATTTCAAATGCAAAACCTTTGATTATGACATTAACAAACAGAAATTTGGCTGTAAACAGTTCTACTAAGAAGTTGCTATAAGGCTGCGATTTTCAGATTCAGGGCCAGGTTGTTGTTCAGAATCTCCCTCTTTGGCCAATTTCCAGCCTGCAATGAAAGTTATGAAAGTTACTGAAAGTTATACTGGTGTGCTATCTCCCTTTTTGAGGGATGCAGGTGCCCTACAGACAATGGGAGAAAGCCTGTTAGGGGTCTTGGTCAACGTCGGAATGCATGCTGTGATTAAATAGATGCTAATCACTTTAACTCTGGTTAAATTCAATTCCAGGTCACCACAGTTCATATTTTAAGAATGTGATTACAGCAGAATCATCCGTGCATTTCGTACATATTAATAACTTTTACACCAAGTTATCCAGAGAAGTAGATTAGCCACTTTTTAATCACTGTGTTCTGCACATTCTGCTATTGACTGAGACTCAGCTGTTAGCTAACATTAGCTAACTGGCTGGTTAACCAGGTCTAGCTAACAGGCTTTAACTGTACACGGTGGGAGCTAAATGTGGGAAAGTCAATGACTATCAGCAATTCAAAAATTGTCGATGTATCTAATCATATAACGTTATAAAAATATATTTGTAGCTGTCTTGCATCTTAGATGCAAAATATTTGATGGATTACATTAACGTTAACCAGCTAAATTAGATAACAAAATTAGCTAACATTAGCCAGCACTTTTTGTTACATTCTCCTTGCAATGAATGTTATATAAAAATAAAGAAATGACTGTCTTATCATTCAGATTACCTCCAGTAAGTGTCAGGAAGCCTGCTTGTTTCATCTTGAGTCTGCTGGCAAATCTGGAGCTGTATTGAGCCCAAGTTTCAAATGAGTTGGCAATAAATGCTTGGTACAAACTCTTGCGCTGGTTGTCACTTTAACTCCAGAAAGAAATTTGAGCCATTTTGTGTTGGTCTTGTTATTTGGAATAGAGTGTAGAGTGAACATTCTCCCTCTTGCATCCAAAAACTAAGTATTTTTAAAGGAGTGCCATTTCCTAGTACTTATAACGTTACCCATGTAAAGCGATGTGGAGCACTGGGGGGTCAGTTGATTTCAAAGTTTACAAATATGCAATATAAGGTAGCTTATGATTCGCTGTACTCAGTTAGTGTTATCTGTGACGTCTAAGATCACATCAGATAAAGTGTAACTCCTAAACGATGGCTGGGGGGCAGTATACAAAAAAAATAAAATAAAATGTAGAGGTCATTTTATGCACTCTACAGTGCCCAATAAATGTTGGACTGAAGCAGAAGTATGAAAATAATCACATACTTACTGAAGAATTGGAGATGCTGGGCCTTTAACAAGTAACATATTAAAAGCTAATTTTAGACTGGAATATCAGTGAATGGAGGGGAAAGATTCTTTCAAACACCTCAAACACAGGTGTTAAACATCCATTTATGACATTATGCATCTGAGCATTTTTTTTTCTGACAGCCACTCATATATCCAAATATCCCCAAAAATCACAACTGCTCAAAACTGAAACTCAAGCAAATATACAAAGAGGTCACACAACACTTAGGTAAAACTGCTCCACCAGGAAACTTCTCATATAAACATATCAGGTAAAATGCATTTAGCTGAATCCGCTGAAGTAAAAGTACTCTCTGGTCAGCTGTGTGACGCTTTATTTACTTTATTTATTTGTGCATTCTCTCAACTAAGATAATAAACGACAGCAGAACTTCTGGGCTGAAAGTGATGAGACCATGTGGTGTTTTTTTCTTTCTTTTTGTGAAAGCAAAAGAAGAAATACTGTATAAATACTACATTATGGTTAGACAATGTTATCTATTATTTGACCTTGGCCTTCTGTTTATGATGGTAAATATGTTTTCATTGCTCAGTCAGCTCAGCCCAGATGGTCCTATAAGATGTATGACCAAGGATTTGCTCGCTGTATAGCTGGAGTCATCACTCCCTGTGACCCTTTGGGGCATCAGCACCAGACTGAGGGTAATGAAGAAATAGGGTGGTGTCAACACTGAAACATCACACATAGACCTAAGTCGTTTACCTGGTGTCACAAAAGTACACAATTCTTCACACAACACTATAGAAGAACCACTTTCAGTTCCCCAAAACCATTGTGAAGGAGATGAGTGAGTATAAAGAACACTTTAAAGAACCTTTTATAGTTTAAAGCATTTAAACCCTTTTTAAAGAATCTTTTAGCTTGAAGAACAATGTTGGGGTAGTGAGACGAAAATCACCATCCATTCCAAATGACTAATCACTTCTCTCATGTTGTAATTGGATTTCTTGACTTATTACTTCCTGGAAAAAGTAATCTTGCTTCTCATTACTTTTGTGTAACCGTCTAAGGCCCAAACAAACCCAAACTGGAAAATACACAGGGAAACTTAATAGTGCATTCAGTAGTTTATTTAGGAGGAAATAGCCAATCACAGTAAACACTGTTTAAAAGGACGGTTACTATCACTGACTTCTAATAAAACTCAGTCATGCTGATTAAAATGATGAATGGCTGATGTTGTTCATACAGAGAAACTAGTCACTAGAAAGATTTCAAAAACAGCTTGAAATAAAATCTTTATGAGTAAAAAGTAAAGCTTACAAAGCTGTTCCTGAATGGGAATTGAGTCAGGTCTGTTTGGGTGACACTGGGACTCTTTTCTTCAGCACAGTGACTTTAATGCCTCAGTTTTATATTAGTAGGATTAGATGTTTTGACACATTGTTCTCCAAGTTTTACATCGTGCCCCACACTTGCAATGATTGCAGGCCAGTTCACAGTCAGCTGTCGCACAGGACATGTATAGTTTAAATGCATCACACAAAAACTATTGATCTCTTAGAGACATTTGAGTAACACAGGTAACTTAACACTTGTGAAGTAACTGTAATATGATTGTGTAATGCGTTACAGTTACTTCACAACTGCTTTAGTACCAGAAAAGGTTTGTGCTTGTTCTTTGTACCATGTTACCTTCAAAATGGTTAAAGAACCTCCACATAATGTAAAGATTGTAGGAAGTTGCCATTGTTCTTTAAACCTTTAAAGGTTCTTTACATTTACAAATCCCTTTTTCAAACATGGTTCTTTAAGATCCAACACGGTTCCTCATTGGTATCGCTCAAAGAACCCCTTTTTTATTCTTAAATGAACGAGGCTCCATCAGCAGTAACAAAATGTTTCAAAATTTTACTGTTGAAGTTTTGGGTATTTTGAATAAACAATGGTCAGTTTGGTTTATAGCAAAATGTTAATTAAAAATGAAATAAAACGTAGTCGTCCTCTGGCCCACGGATTTGCTGAGATTTTTTATCATGGGCCTTTTAGTGGTTGAGTTTGACACCCCTGCTCTGTAGTATCACTCCAAAAAACCTATACTGGTACCTTATTTTTCAAAAGAGCCCCACTATTCATTATGAAAATGTCTATGATCTGAATGAACAACAAGAAAAATATAGTACAAACCATCTATTGAATAAGATTTTATATGCATATTGCTCAGTAAACTTCAGTGAGGGGCTTCTGCAGCCAAATGACAAAGCGGCACTGAGAAAATCATTAGCTTCACAGGATGTCGGCTGCCTTTCTGTATCAAAAACACATGAATTTAGAAGCTTCACTCCGAATAAAAGACAAGAGGAGAAAACAGTAATTACAGGAATGTACCATGAAGGCGGAAGGAGCCCAGAGCTTGGATTATAATGTTATGGAGCAGCCAGTGGAATGTTCTGATTCACACTTTAATTGATGGGTTGGATCAGTTTGTTGGAACTGATGGTGCTGGATATCAACAGACCTGCCAAATGACTTGTCATCAAAGTCGTACAAAAAAATGTATTTATTCTCAACAAACTGGCAGTTCCTGGTCCGCATTCAAGGCTGATTGTGTCTTTCAGTGATCTACCATGTGAAGTGAATTAGAAATGAAATGGGAAAACTGATCACAAGGCTTCAAGCAATGTTTGGCGTCTCTATAGTTACCTGGAACGTTTAAGTATAGACCACAATGAGAAAGATTTTACACCACTGTCTGATCATCAGAGAACATCTGTAGTCACTCTCAAAACATCTGCTAAGTTTCAAATAAAGCAGTGGGTTAAAGTCCTGGTTAGACAGGTGCTGTTCTGAGTTTTACCTGCCCACCACTCGTCTGGAGATGCAGGTGTTTCCACACAGTAATGTTTTTACTGTGGCTCAAGGTCACATAAAGTGCCTCACGGTGATCTACAGTAAAATATACAATTGGAAAATGGTCATTTCTTAGCAATGTTGTGGACATTTACGGTCAGTGGCTAAGAAAAACAGGCCAGCATTGAGTGAAGAAAGCCCAGCTTGTAACTCAAATGCTTATGTTTCTGGGCATAGAGATTAGCCTGAGAAGCTCTGGAGGTCCGTGTTGCGGGGGGAGATGTGGTGATAAATCAGAAGACTGCACAATAGGGCTGTAAATCAGCTCTGTCCAATGCTAATCTACTGAGACTAAGTCCAAGTGAGGCGCCTGACAGCACAGAATTCCAGGAGGATTTACGAAAGTCTTCATTTCTTAAGAAACTGCTGCATACTAAATTAGAGATGTCAAAAATTAGATTTTTCTTCCTGCAGCACTGGAGTAGGACATAGAAAGTAGATCAGTAAATAAGGGGTATTTATAGTACTGCGCAAAGTCCAAGTTTCCAGTCAAAACAGCCATTAAGTAAGCATTATTCATTTTCAGGAGATATTTCTGATGAGATTAGATATGAGATAATCTGTATGAGGGAGGAGGAAGTCAAAGGGAAATAAGAGGAAAAACTGAATGAGTTTCCAAAACTGGAGCAAAAACTACAGAGAAAATTGAACATCTACAGCTTTGCAAGACCTGATAGACCACGAAAAATGTCCCCATCAGATAAACAGCACTTAAAGCTTTCGTCTTTGAGAGAGAGAGGAGAAAATCAAGCTCCACTCTTGAATCAGATCTGAAAAATCCACAGGTGTTTCTGTCCATCCTTCCACTGTGAGAAGACAACTCAACACTGAGTCTGAAAGGATGTGTAGCTGATAAGATGTCCTCACTGAGAAAATGAAAGAGACAAAAAAGAGGTAGAAAGTTTGCACTAAAACACCAAAACTGGACATCTGAGATGTGGAGTGAAGTTTATAGGTGGATGAGTGTAGATTTGTAATTGGGATTACTTGAATTGGAAAATGTAACCAACTTGTAAGAGTGAACTTTGGAGGAGTGTATAAACATCCCTGCAGATTTCTTTCAGAAACTGAAAGCAAGTCTCCTAAAAGGAATTGAAACTACACCGTTAGAAGAGATGGTTCTTCAAGGGTTCTTTAATAAAGAAAAAGGTTCTATTTGGAACCATCTACAGCACATTCTACATTAATCTGAAGAACCCTTTCATGATGCAGAGAACCATTTAATCATGCAAAGCATTCTGAGTGTTAATGGTTCTATATAGAACCATTTTTCTTGACTAAGGAACCCTTGAAGAACCATCTTTATTAAGTATATAATAAAGGTAAAGAGTGGAAACACTAAATACTGAAATATATATATACACTGCACTGTTGAGGCTGTGGCACAGAGGGTAGCGCTGTAGCCTCACAGCAAGAAAGACCTGGGTTCAGTTCCCCAGCCAGGAGGCCAGGGTCCTTTCTGTGTGGGGTTTGCATGTTCTCCCCGTACCTGCAAGGGTTTCGTCCAGGTGCTCCAGTTTCCTCCCACAGTCCAAAGACATGCTGTCAGGTGAACTAGACATGGTAAATTGCCCCTTGGTGTGAATGTGTATGTCAGTGTGTCTGCACTGATGGACTTGCAGCTTGTCCAGGGTGTTTCCTGCCTTCCCTCCAGTGACTGCTGGGATAGGCTCTGGCTGCCTCCACAACCCAGAAGGATAAGCGGCTTAGAAAATGTGTGTGTGAGTTCTGTGTAATTCCCTGGTAAATATAGATTTTCTGCTTTGTACTGAATGGCTGTTTTGTCTGGAAATTAAATCTATGAAGTGGAGTCTCTGACGTGCACAGTACTGTATGTCTTTAAAGTCCTTGTGCTTCTTTCTTGATCATAAATTATGATGAAAGACTCTTATTAAAGTGCTCTGGATGACAATAAATGACAGTTATCCTGATCATCAAGAGAAAAATTAAAGCTTTTTTCGTCAGCCAACAGATCACAAATAAATCTCTACATCCAGGTGTTTCCAAACCCTTACAAAAAACAGTTCTTCAGTAAATGTATTGGTTTTATATAGAACAGTGAACGCTTAGATCACCATTTGAATGCAATAATGGCTCTTTGCATGGTTACAAGTGGTTCATCTCTGCTATGGAAAGTCTGCTGTATGTGGTTCTTTTAAAAAGGCCACTTAAAAATGGTTCAATATAGCACCAAATAGGGTTCTGCTATTGTTATTGGAAGTCAGCACCTTTTTGTGCTATATAAAGCCCCTTTTTACTAAGACTGTAAAGCATGGAGTGTGAGTCTATTCAAATAGACACCATGTGTAGAAAAGTGTGTGAATTCACCTATTTTGGACAATTGTCAGTTTGTATTGATGATACATGGTTGAAGCTAAGAAGGAAACAGACCGACAGATTCAAAGCCAATTATCAGCAATTATATTGTGTTTGTATTTGTACTGTGTATATATACACCAATCAGGCATAACATTATGACCACCTCCTTGTTTCTACGCTCATTGTCCATTATATCAGCTCCACTTACTATATAGGTGCACTTTGTAGTTCTACAATTACAGACTGTAGTCCATCTGTTTCTCTGCATACTTTGTTAGCCCCCTTTTACCCTGTTCTTCAGTGGTCAGGACTCCCATGGACCCTCACAGATCAGGTACTATTTGGGTGGTGGATCATTCTCAACACTGCAGTAACACTGATGTGGTGGTGGTGTGTTAGTGTGTGTTGTGCTGGTCTGAGTGGATCAGACACAGCAGTGCTGCTGGAGTTTTTAAACACCTCAGTGTCACTGCTGGACTGAGAATAGTCCACCAACCAAAAATATCCAGCCAACAGCGTCCTGTGACCAGCGTTCTGTGACCACTGATGAAGGACTAGAAGATGACCAACACAAACTGTGCAGCAGCAGATGAGCTATCGTCTCTGACTTTACATCTACAAGGTGGACTGACAAGGTAGGAGTGTTGAATAGAGTGGACAGTGAGTGGACACAGTGTTTAAAAACTCCAGCATCACTGCTGTGTCTGATCCACTCCGACCAGCGCAACACACACTAACACACCACCACTACATCAGTGTTACTGCAGTGCTGAGAATGATCCACCCCCCCAAATAGTACCTGCTCTGTGAGGGTCCATGGGGGTCCAGACCACTGAGGAACAGGGTAAAAGGGGGCTAACAAAGTATGCAGAGAAACAGATGGACTGCAGTCTGTAATTGTAGAACTACAAAGTGCACCTATATAGTAAGTGGATCTGATAAAATGGACAATGAGCATAGAAACAAGGAGGTGGTCATAATGTTATGCCTGATCGGTGTACGTATACATAGAGAAATGAAAAATGCTTTTAATGAATAGCACTATTTCATATCACGATGGTTGTGCTGGATAACTATTGGTAACAGGCTGTGAATGCATACAGTTTAACTGTCACACATGACGATAGGCATTACGGGTGCCTTATTAGATGTATGATTCCACTCTCACAGAACGTAATAAAAAATTAGCGTTCGTCACAAAAAACAGGCCAAGATCTCACGAGATGTGTGTGGTTTGTATGTAACTGTGTGTTTCACAGCTTATGTGTTTTTTTCATTTGTATATGTTGTAATATCTTTACACTCAGCAACTGCTCCTTCTCCTCACGTCCCCTGGCAGCCCCCTAGAGACCCGTGCATAGCTTATCACTCAATAAAACACAACACATGTGCACAGTACAGTATGGAGTCAGAAACATTTGACCTGAATAACTGGAATGCCTCTGTTAATGCAGTTCCAGTTCAATAAAACGCTGAGACTTCTGGTGAAACTGATACTAAAATAAAACACGCAGACAGAAGTGATTTAAAATAAACACATTTTATGCATTTTTTACATAGTCAGAGGGGTTTTAGGAACTTAATGTGATTACATTGACTCAGCCTACGTCGTGAGATAGGATAGTCTACATCAGCTTAAAGGGGAATTCCATTGGTTTTAAAAATTCTGCCTGATTAAATGGTTAAGAGTTCAAGAGAAAATTACTGATAATTGTTTACAGTGGTGGTGATAGGAACCAGACATCACCAGACACCAAAGCAACATCACAGAAAGTTATTACACCAATTTGTTATGAATATGTGGCCTGATACATTATACTTGTAGATTTGAGATGAGGTTTTAGCTTAACACATATTTTTTTTCAGTCCATTTATAGTGGAGGAGTATATGCTGCGAGTTCTAAGGCAAAATATTTCTTTCTGGTTTACCATCAACATCATAAATACTCAAGACATTCTGAAACAAGACATTCCTTCCCAACACAGGAACACAGGTGCAAAATGAAACAATATACACAGTGCAGACAATACAGTGCAATAAATACCATAAATACAAAGCAGGACACAGATGGTATTGAGTTGATTGGGTCGCTGTTGTCTGACGAAAACCTCGTATCTCCAAATTGGTAACTTTACAGGAGAAGGAAAAACTTTACTTTTAATGTAAGTCAGTGGAATCAGACATTTTTCCAAGTAATTTTGGGCCATTTCTTTTGGTCCATTGCTCATTTACACACAATGTAAAGGGACACAGGAACTTTTCGTCCGACAGCAGCTATACGTGGAGTTGTGCGAAGCAGGATGTAACATACTATGACATATTAGCAGATAGTCTGTCATATATGACCATAGCAGTCATGAGGTAGCAACCAGAACAACAGCAACGGAATACAGTATTTGGTTGATACAGTATTCTAGCAGCTGATATTGTTAAAGAAATAAAAAGTCATAGTCACAGTCTGTGTTGTAATACATTTATACTGATACTGGCCTCTAACAATCGCCGAAGAACAAAACAAATACCACTACAGCTAACAGAAATACTCAGATCTAAATACCTGTTTAGCAGAACAAACCTGAAATATTTCAGTGCTCGTTTAATTGATCATTCTTAGAGGGCACTTTCTGTTCCAACCACCAGAGGGAGCCGGAGCAACGAGCAACGAGCAACGAACCACTTCAGTGTCAATAAGAAAAAAAAAACACATCTACTTCTTCTTTAATTACATCCGATTACTTTCCTGATTATAAATAAATAAATAAATAAATAAATAAATAAACGATTGTTTTCAGAACTTTGGAAATTAGTTGAGGAGCCTAAACATGTAATATTATTGTCAATTTGTATGTATATATATATATATATATATATATATATATATATATATATATATATATATATATATATACGTATTTTCTGTACTTGAGAAATCATCAGCGTGATAAACTCTTATTTAAAAAAAAATAAAAAATGAAAAAAATATTTAATAGTGTAAACATTGAAAGAAAAAATGTTCACATTTCTTTTACACTTCAAAATGTTGTCAAAAACTGCCCTCTTTTTGTCAGTGTAATCATGTAAATAATAGTATCTTTTTAGTGTTTTTCCCCGTCGTTTCTCCTCTTTTCTCTGTGCCTCCCGCTCTGTTTCTCGCTCTGACCCGCCTCCCTGACTGACAGCGCCAGCGCTCCAATCAGAAGTTTCAAAGCGCATTCCGCCGTCTGCGCTCCGCCAATGGGAGCGGAAGGGGGCGTGGTCTGCCCAGGCCCGCCCTACTCCTCTAGGCATGAAGTTCGTGCAGGAGTGCAGCTGCTGGCTGAGAGAATGGTGCAGCTCCTGAGCGCCGAGGCGTGGGGCAGCTTTCAGCAGCGCGCCGCGTTTCCCCTCTAACTTTCTCCACTCGTTTTCACCGAGCTGTGGATGTTTTCTCCTGCCTGCGAGATGCGGCTCTCCGGCGGCTCCTGCTTCACCTGCTTCTTTGTGCTCGCACTGACGCTGACTGACGGCTCCTCAGCGCAGCTTTTTGACAGCTTTGGACTCAGCTATGGCTTGAGATCGGAGCTGTCTGAGGATGCCATACTCGTGGCTAACAATGGAATACGGGTCCCTTTCGGCAGGTCAGTTTTCGTTGATCCTGTTAACGATTTGGTCATCCAGGTCCAGCCCGGAGACAAGTGCACCTTAACAGTTCTGGATAATGACCCTCTGTCACAGAGACCGGGGCAGCTGTCTCCTAAAAAGTTCCCCTGTGAGTTTGGCCCCAACGATGTGAAGTACTCGCACTTCGGGTCCAGGAGTCCGTCCAGAGACAGAGTGCGGCTACAACTTAGGTACGACACGCAGAGCCACACTGTGATCATACCGTTCATGATGGAGGTGGAGGTGATCTTCACTCAGCTGGAGATTCTGACCAAAAACATGCCCCTCGTTGTGGAAAAGCTGCTTGGGATAAGTAATCCTATCGATAGGAAAATTCTGGAGTTCACATATGATAGGAATACATATCAGTGCAAAGTAACGTCTCTTGCCAGTGTCAGTGCTTTGCCCAGGTATGGAAAGCTCATTGATGAAGGTAAACTAGGCAAAATGATTGACTGTGATGAATTTGTCAGGCTGAACGTTCGCTACCAGCACACTTTCGCCCACCGCTCACCGAACCGAGACTATATCCCAATGTACGTAGAACTACAAGACAAGGAAAGTAACGTCATAAGGCAGGAGTTTTTCCAAATTATGGTGCGCATTAAAGAGGGGGAGGAAAACACTGCCCCCAAACCCAGCTTTGTGGCTATGATGATGATGGAAGTTGATCAGTTTGTGATGACCGCTATAACTCCGGACATGCTCGCCGCTGAGGACGTGGAATCCCCACCTGATGACTTAATCTTTAACATTACCTCTCCTCTGTCTTTTGAGGAGGGCTACATTGTGAGCACAGATGACAGGAATTTGCCCATCACGTCCTTCTATCAGGGGGATCTGAAGGATCTTAAAATAGCGTACAAGCCTCCGTCTGTGGATTCGGACAGTGAGAGAATTTTCCAAATTGAGTTTGTGGTCGTAGACACAGAGGGAGCCGTCTCAGACCCCTTCGCTTTCATGATCGTGGTTAAGCCCATGAACACGTTGGCTCCAGTTGTGACTCGAAATACAGGGCAGCTGCTGTATGAGGGCCAGTCTAGACCGCTGTCCAGTTTGCAGAACCTGCAGATTAGCGACGAGGACAATTTAGATGATGTGAAAGTCACAGTGATAGATGGGCTGAGGCATGGGGAGCTCACCGTGCTGGGCTCCAGGAGAAAATTCTTCACGCCGGCAGATCTTGACCTCGGCTCTGTCATCTACCAGCACGACGGCAGCGATACGTACAGTGACAACATCATTTTCCGCATGACAGATGGCAGACATGAAGTAGAGTTCCTTTTCCCCATAACTGTGGTGCCAACTGATGATGAGCCGCCTATTATCAATGCCAACACAGGCTTAGTGCTGTTTAAAAACCAGATGATGCCTATTTCTGCTTTAATGCTCAGTGCCGCTGATATTGACTCTGAGGACTCCACCATCAAATTTATTATGGAGCCTCCTTTCTCAACTATAGGGGAGGTGCTGCTCCGTCAGTCTGATGCTCCAGAAGATCCATCCACATGGAGGTTCAATTCTGAAGATGAAATGTATGAGAAGGCAGTGACAGAGTGGCTCCAACAAGACATTACAGATGGGAAGCTGTTTTATAGGCACATTGGGCCTCACAACACCGAAGCCGTTATGGATCAGTTCGTCTTCCGAGTTCAAGATGATAATGACCCACCGAATCAGTCTGGGGAGAGCTCTTTTATTATTAAAATTCTCCCTATTGATGACCTCCCGCCTAAGCTTTACCCTGGCACCACCTTACAGCTGACTGTACATGAGTACCAGCTCACATACTTTCGCAAGAAATTCCTACGTTACACGGATTTGGACTCCGAAGACAGGGATTTAAAATACACCATCACTCAGCCACCAACAGACACAGATACCAACAGCCCCGGTATCCTCGGAACCATCGTTTTGACTGAGAGTCCAAATATGGAGGTCACGGAGTTCACACAAGCACAGATAAACCACCATAAGATATCATACAAGCCTCCTGATCTAGAGCTGGGAATAACTCCGCATGTGGTGCAGTTCCAGTACACAGTTGAAGATACAGCAGGAAACAGTGTCGACGGAACGTTCACCATTTTCCTGCAGCCTGTCGACAACAAGCCCCCCCAAATAACCAACACCGGCTTCACTGTGTTGGAGAGGGGAACTCATGTCATCACATACTCCGAGCTTCATACCACAGACCCCGACACTGATAGCAAAAGAATATCCTTCACGCTCACCCAGCCTCCTACGCATGGTCAGCTCCAATACACGTTCACCATCCTCACTAAAGGGGATTTGTTCAATCTGGACGATATTTCCAACGGCAGGATCTCTTACGTTCACAATGGAGATGAGTCAACCAATGACTTCTTTCAACTTGATGTAAGCGATGGGATCCATATTGTCACAATTACTATTAGGATAACTGTGAAGCCCGTCGATGATGAGGTTCCAACCATAAGCCTTCCAGAAGGTACTATCGGCTCCTACATTGATGTTTTAGAGAATGGAGCTACGGAGATCACCACTAATGTCATTCAAGGACGAGATGAGGACACCGATGACCTCAGACTGACCTTTATAGTGGAGGATCCCCCAGTGTTTGGTGAAATACTGGTGAATGGAGTGCCGTCCAACAGATTTACGCAAGCAGACATCATCAGTGGCTTAGTAGTCTATGCGCACACAAGTGGAGAAATTGGCCTCACCACAAAAGAAGACTTCTTTAATCTGACGCTTACAGATATGTCTGATGAGTGGACTGTCGGAGGCAATAAAATCAAGGGTGTTCGAGTGCAGGTAACTATTTTGCCAATAGACAGCCAAGCCCCTGAGGTGTTTGTAGGCCCCCAATTCAGCGTGATTGAAGGTGAGAAAAATGCCATTCAGATATTGCACATAAGCGCTGATGATATTGACACTCCCAACGATGACCTTTTGTGCACGATCATCGTTCAGCCTACGTCTGGATACTTGGAGAACATATCACCTGCTCCAGGGTCAGAGAAATCCAGGTCAGGAATTGCTATTAGTGCGTTCACCATCAAAGACATCAAACAGAACCATATCTACTATGTACAAAGCATTCACAGAGGAGTGGAGCCAGTTGAGGACAGGTTCACTTTCAGATGTTCTGACGGCATCAATTTCTCAGAGAGACACTTTTTCCCCATTGTGATAATTCCATCCAATGATGAAAAGCCAGAGATCCACATGAGAGAGTTTGTGGTGATGGAAGGCATGAACGTGGTGATTGACACTCCTATTTTGAATGGCTTGGATGCAGATATTCCTACAGATGAGTTGACCTTTATTATCACTAAACCCCCAAAACATGGCTTTATTCTAAATCAGTTAACGTCTGGCACTGTTCCAGTAACAAACTTCACTCTAGATCAGATAAGAGAGGCCTCTAGTATTGTTTATGAGCATGATGATTCCGAAACCACAGATGACAGCTTCACTGTTCTTCTCACTGATGGCAAATTCACGGTGGAAAAAACTGTCATTATTATGGTCATCCCAGTGGACGACGAAACTCCAAGGATGGCAATTAATGACGGCCTTGAAATAGAGATAGGCGACATCAAAGAAATCAACAACAAAGTTCTAAAAGCCACAGACCTGGATTCAGAGGATAGTACGCTAACGTATGTTATCCGTTATGGTCCCAATCAGGGAATTTTACAAAGGAGGACGCCACTTGGAACACTAGAAAACATAACGATCGGAATGAATTTCACACAAAATGATGTTGACCAGGGTTTGATTTTATATATCCACAATGGACAAGAAGGAATACGTGACCTCATCAAATTTGATGTCACTGATGGCATCAACCCACTGATTGACAGGTACTTCTATGTAACAGTTGGTGGAATAGACATGGTGTTCCCTGACGTGGTTAGCAAAGGGGTTTCTCTGAAAGAAGGTGGAAGAGTGACTCTAACCACAGACCTGCTCAGCACAAGTGACCTCAACAGCCCAGATGAGCATCTGGTCTTCACCATCACTCGAGCTCCTATGAGAGGCCACCTGGAGTGCACGGACACGCCCTGGCATGCCCATCACCTCTTTCACTCAGCTCCAGCTAGCTGGCAACAAAGTCTACTACATCCACACTGCAGATGATGAAGTTAAGATGGACAGCTTTGAGTTTGAGGTGACGGATGGTTACAACCCCGTGTTCCGGACCTTCCGTATCTCCATAACAGACGTGGACAACAAAAAGCCTGTGGTCACCATTCACGGGCTGGTTGTTAACGAGGGTAAGACTAAGTTAATAACCCCTTTTGAGTTGACCGTGGAGGACCGGGACACTGTTGACAGGTTTCTGAAGTTCACCATCACCCAGGTGCCTGTTCATGGGAAGCTTCTATTCAACAACACCAGGCCTGTCACCACCTTCACCAAGCAGGACCTCAATGAGAACATGATCAGCTATAAGCACGATGGAACAGAGTCTGCATCCGACAGCTTCTCCTTCACGGTCACTGATGGAACCCACACAGACTTTTACGTCTTCCCCGACACAGTTTTTGAAACGCGCAAGCCACAAGTGATGAAAATCACAATTCTTTCTGTGGACAATGGCGTTCCACAGATTGTGGTTAACAAGGGTGGTACGATGCTGAGAACGCTGCCCACTGGTCACCTGGGCTTCTTGATCACCAGTAAAGCTCTGAAGGCTGAGGACAGAGACAGCCATCATGGAGCCGTGACTTTTAGAGTCACTGTGGGTGCAGAGCACGGCTACCTCATCGATCTGGGCAAAGGAAACGCCACCATCACCACGTTCACACAAGGTAAGATTATTTATTTTTTTATGATTTTAATGCATCTGAACACCATTATTCTTATCAGTGTTCAGCTTTGTGCAGCCTCGGTACATAAGTTGCCCAATGATTAAAGTTTAATGAAACTCTGAAAGGGTTGCCGAAAGAGTTTGAATTTTTTCTTGAGATCAGTGGCAAATTCTCTGTAAAGTATATGCAAATGTTTAAACTCTCTGTATGCATGGGTCAAAACCCATTACAGCTCAGGGAAGAGAGAAATATGTAGTTTGAACTGAATTCGAGACATCATTTCAAGCAGACTACAGCGTAGCTTTTGAATTTGCATTCATTTGCAGTGCGTTAACAGGGGGAATTCCAGTTATTATTATGATTTTTTTTTTCAAAATGTCTGCATAAATTAAACTGTTAAAAATTATTTAGGGTGTTTTTGTGAAATATTCCACAGTAGAGAAACTTACAGTTAGAATTGTTCACAGTGGTGGTGATAGGAACCAGACGTCCAAAGCATTTAAGGCCTTTAATGCCTGTACTTCCCAGAAAGCTATTACATGAAATAGTTAAAAATATGCTGCCTGATGCATGAAACATGGTTTTATGATAGTTTTGAGATAAGCCTTCGGCTTGGAATATTTTGTTGAAGTCATCTGTGATGGAGAGGCAAAAATAGTCCCTCAAAAAAGCTTATTTTTGAGGTTTACTAGTAACATTATATATAACTTGTATACTTGTATAGGTCCACTGGTTGTTTTGGATAGTGAATGAAATGGCTGTTTTTGTGTTATAGACAATGCAACACCTGGTTCCTATCACCACCACTGTTAAATCAGAGTCAGCAAGTTTCTCTACAGTGATCCATTTCACATCACACCACTATGAATGACTTTATTTTGCATGAATTTTGCAGAAATTTAGAAAAATCTGTAGAATTCCCCTTTAACTGAAGGCTTTAACTTATTGTTTTCTCCTGAGATTTGTTGAGAACATCATATTCTGAGTTACAGTACAACTCTAGCTCTTTCATGGTGCAGAATAAACTCTGGAAGAAAAATGTCATGTACAAACATGAGCGCAAACAGGGTTTTTTTTTTTTGCCAACAAACAAGACTAACCCCGGGGCTGCTGCTGGTCAGTCAGCCACACAAACAGATAGAATTTCTTTCAGCAGAACTAGCAGGAGAGCTGATCATTCCAATACCATTTCTCCTGTTTGAAAACCTCCTTCTTTTCAGCATGCTTTTTTAATATTTCAAGGACATCTCACCCGGGTGGGAACCAACAGTAAATAAAATTGTTGCTCCCTGGTGGGTATTCGAAAATGATGGGTTTACATTTTTATGAGCTCGCCTCTTTGAAAGGAACTGTTTTGACATCAAATATTGATAGCCTCAGCTGTCAACTTAACTCTTTCTCCAAAATGCCCAGGCTACAAAAGCATGTGCTCCAAGATTCCAGCTCAAAAGGTGCTGAGAGAGAGAGACAGATAAGTGATGTGGTGCCAGCAGGAATTCTGATGTTCTTTATGGACCCTGTCGTTCTGCGGGAAATTGATGTGCCAGGGTTTTTTAGTGATGTTTCCCAAATTCTAAACCGCAGACATCAGGCAAAACTGATGCTGTGTGATGTGCACTCAGATGTCAGACCTAAGAACAAAATACATCAGTGAATAAGTGACAAGTGACAAACTTAAACCTTGTTAGAACCAGTGATACTTTCCTTTTTTCGCGTTCTTGACTGATACATCAGGTGTGCTATTAAATTAAATCTTTATTTCTCTTTTTTTGTGATTCAGGATCACATTTCACATATTTCAATACTGAAACTGCATTATTATTATTACAAACTGCATTATGTTACACTGGCAGTCAACAAGAACATGCATGTATGATGTACACTGATATCCACTGATATGATGTACACTGGTGTTGATGTGTTTATCCTGTCTGTTCATTTAAAGAACAAATACCACGAGAAATCACCGAAATTCCAACAAGGCAATGCAAGATGAGACACAGTTTATTCAGTGAACCTAAGGCACCATTAAACCTCGTTAAGATCTTGTGGGGCTTCACTGTGGATGTGTCTGTAGACACAGTGAAGAATGAATGGGAAGCAGCTCCTTTAATCACTTCTAAATACTTTATTAATGTATGGCAAAACAGTGTGAGGTTGCCTGTTCAAAATATCAATACAGCAAAATATCCTAAATTGGCAGTATTGATATTTACTTCTATGTGGGATGTGTATGTGTTAGTCTAAAGTATAATTAGGGCTGTAATGAGTATTAAAAATAAATGGTAAATTCAATAATTAAAAAAAATATAAAATAGGCAAAAAGGTACATTGAATATCAGTGACTTTTACCTGTTTTTATGAGCTCACGTGCTAAATTGTGTCGGTTTTATCAGTCCGGCAAAAAACAGAGTTTTGTTTATGAAGTGAAATGCTACTGAGCCACCAGTAGTCCCCGGGTTGCCAGGTTGGGTAATTTCCTTCAAAATAGTATTTAATTCTGCATGCTATGACTGACTGTTTTAAAATGTTTTTCATTACCTTGTAGTATTTTCTGCAATAAATAATGTTAAAACTACTATTAATATTATTATTATTATTAATAATAATAATACTACGATGTATTGGCGACCTGTCCAGGGTGTGTCCTGCCTTCTGCCCAGTGACAGCTGGGATGGGCTCCAGCTCCCACTGCAACCCAGGAGGATAAGCGGCTTAGAAATAATAATAGTACAAATACTGATGAGATTTATAAAAGGATTGTTTGTCATTTAGTTATTGATGTGAAACATATCTTTCCTTATTCTCCTAGAGTTTTTGAATATTTGAGATAATATTGGTTATGAGCAGTCCTCTATATAACATTACTGTATTTAAACCTAAACCTGTGATATAACATCCAGCATGTTGAAAACCAATGCTCTAATAGTTATGCTTTTATTTGCTAGTATCTGTATAAATGGCTGTTTCACTCCGGTCCCTCATGCACAGGAGAAACTGAGCAGAGAGTAAAGCTTTCATTATTTTTACCAGTACTGCTGTGTGCATGATGTGAGTATCTTTTATTAACAAATGTAAAGAGGTGTGGAAGCTGCTTGTTAGCTGTGTGTTTGAGTTATGCTCAGTCTCTAATGCCACCTTAAGCCCTGCAGTCCTCCTTAAAGACCTCACCTTGATGATGTCAGACCTATAGGGCAAGAAACCTCAAGGGTACAAGGTTTAAACATGTGCATTTAGGTCAGACTTGTATGACGTGCAGGCTCTGCATGATGCAGCACATCGGTCTCACTCTGTTTTTTAAATGAGCTAATTACAAACATAATTCCTTAAATTAATAAACAAATGCATTTTCGCTCACGTCTTGCCATATTGACCAGACAGCTGTCAACAAAAATGTGCACTGTGATTGGTCCTCATCTGTGTCTTAAGGAATTTTGGGGAGAAAGGGCAGTTGCTAAATCCACACTGTTGCAGTCCTCGCCTGAAGGCCACATTGGACCGCAAGACTAGTGCAATATTTAGGACTGGGCTTCAGTTTCACTTTTACAGCTGTGATTAGTTTGCAGCTGTAGTGAGTTATTTGTTTATAGCCTACTGTGATTAGCGCTTAGCCGTTAACTGTTTACGCTACGTTGGATGATGTTGTACATCACATGGTGCATTTTAACACTTGTGTCATGATACGTATGGTATGGTAAAGTTGCTGCCAATACCCAGCCTAGTTTTCAACATCAGAGGAGCTACAAAATGCTGATGAACACTATAAACTGTTGGTCTGCATTTCCTGTTTTGCTGTCATTTTTTAGCATGTCACTGATCAATACTGAAAAAAAACCTTTGAGCAATTATTTTTTGACTGCATAGAGTTTATCAGTCTTTTTTAGGTCCTCCTAAATTTCTTTCTCCCTAAATTTTTTAATTATTTAAAGGGCCCTTATGCTACAATTTTTGCTGTTCATGCATTGGTTTGTTACATCACAAAGCTGGTAGTTCAAAATGAGCTGTTTTTGCAGCTTGGTTTTCCATATATGGACTGTATGGCCTGAGAGTGAACTTTAACAGTGTTTTACCTACAACATCAAAGCCTTATATTAAAATGAAGCCAGAAAAAAAATATTTAAAGGGCTCATATGCTACCTTATTTCTTAGCTGTTAATTCAAAATCTAATTCAAAAGCCAGAAAAGTGGGTTTTCCATTAAATGTGATCTTTAAAGGAGCTGCTTCCCACCTATTATTGACTGCTGCCTGCAGACCATCCATAGTGATTGGAGTTTTCTTCTATGTGCATTTCCCAGCATCACCTCAGACAACCTCCAAGGGTTTTAAATCGTGCCTAAACTTCACTTAATAAACTGTGTGGCATATTGCAATGTCCATTGTTTGTTCCTTCTTTAAGTGAACAAATGATATTAACACATAAAAAACAGTCACTGAACTACAGTGTACGGTGTAAGTGCATGTGAGCAGCTTTTTCTGATTGCCGATGTGAAAAAAGACAAATTCTCAGTTTTTCTTCACAGTAGTAGATGAAAATATCTCTTGAATAGTAGTGGATGAATATATTCTTAAATACTTCAAGAACAACTTTCAGCATCTGTTTCTGTCCCTCTACTGATGTATCTGATGTATTTTCACCATCTCTCCCTCAGCTGACATTGATGACATGCACGTATGCTACGTACTTCGAGATGGAAACAATGCCACCAGCGACACCTTCTATTTCTCCATTGAAGACAATGGTAAGAGTCTTTTCAGTGTTATTTATAGATCTCTGGGCTCTCTTGCTCTGTCGCTCGCTCTCTCTGGCGCCCACGCTCTGTATGGGAGTGTTGATCTGCGCCGTCCCTTAAAACAAAGTGGAATATTAATGGACTAAGTGTTCTCTCAGGTTTCTCATCAGCGTAGAAGGGTCTGACAGCATTGCAGATGGAAGTGAGGCGTGAGTTGGTATGCGGATTGTTAATGGAGACCCATACGCCGAGTCTGTTGATATTCCTTTCAGGCGTGTCCTGTTTGGTAAAAGTCATTTGATTGACATGTGTGTACGCTGTGGCTGAAAACTTGGCAAATTACTGCAGTCAAGGTTTGTTTTTAATCATTTTCTAACTCGAGCTATTAGCCACTGGATGACTGGAATGAATGTTCAATTATGAGCCTGCCATGTCCACTTAGCCGCTCTTTCTGCTGGAATAGTGTTCCAACACTGCACCTCTTACCTCAGTGTCGGTTAGCATTGGAACTGATGGGTTGCTGGAAGAAAGTGACAAACCAAAATATCTCTGCCAGGTCCCAGGAATCCATTCTGCATGTGTCAAATAAACTGAGCTTTCATGACTTGAGATACAGTGCTGATAGATGTCCAAGACCACCCTTCATTTTTTAGTTTATTTCCAGTCATCAGTTATCAGGAAAAAAAAAAAACTGAGAATAGAAAATTACACAGAAGCCTGAGCTGCTAAACATAATTGTATTGCTTTTCAGTATTTAGTGTGTCCACGCTTTCCCAGTATTACTGTCATGTGTCTCGCCCTTGCCAGGAGTCTTGAGTTGGAGCAGTCCATCCAGGAATGGTCCTCCACAGCTTTGCCCTGGACCCGACCTGTCTGTCTCCATATTTATGCCCATTTGTTTAGGTGTACCTTTGCATTCCTTAGTGTTCCTAGTTGAGTTTTCTTGTTTTTCCCTGGTCTCTGTTTTTGGATTCTTATGTTTTTTGCCTAATTTGCCTTTTGCTTTCAGTTTTTCCAGAGGTTCAGTCTTGGAAGTTGGTTGTATTTTTCAGCTTCTCACGATCCCACTGATCCCAAACACATATGCAATAATGAGGTCTGGACTCTTGGGCGGTCAGTTCGGTATTCTGAGAACACCAGCTTCTTTGTTGGATTTGCAAATTTTGCTTTTCTCAATCATCCTTTCAAACCCATAGCATTGAGTTGTCTTCTCAGCTGTGGATTTTTTCTGATCTGAAGCAAGAGCGGAGCTTTGTTTTCTCCTACATTTCCCAAAAAAAATATATTACTGCTGTCGGAAGAAAACCTTGTATCTCCATTTTTGTCATTTTTCAGTTTTTTACATCATTTGAAAATGCCTGTTGCCCTTTACATTGTGTGTAAGTTTCATGAACCAAAAGAAATGGCCCAAAATGACTTGGAAAAAAGTCTGGTTCCATTGACCTACATTAAAAGAAAAGTTTTTTTTTCGTCCAACAACAGGATATCTATCCATCTATCTATCTATATATATATGTGTATATATATATGTGTGTGTATGTATATATATATATGTATATATATGTGTGTGTATAATAAATATATATATATATATATGTATATATAGGGGTGCGGGAATAAAACGCGATTCTTAGATGTATCGCGATGCGGACGTGAACGATCTGAATCGATTCACAAAAGTCAAAAATCGATTTTCTAAATATTAAATTTATAACGAAATGTTGACGGAACGCAAAAGGCGGAACTTGGAAGTGCGGAAGTGCAGCGCCCGGACAGTCTGTGGCGGCACATAACAAAAACACAGGTGGATGAGTGAGAAATCCGACCGGCTCCCTCTGCATTAAAGCCAGGTTAGATCAGGAGTCACAACACAAATGATAACATTTTGTCCTTTTAACAAAAATCAAACCAGCTTGGGAGCCGCAACATTTAAAGTCCAGTATGTCTCAGTGTGGGATAATGTCCTAGTATAGACTAAACGATATAAACGAGAGCGCAGATTTACTCTGCTCTGCTTTAAGCTTCAGCCATAGCTGCTTTCCTCCCATCTCCGCCAGAAAACCTTTCCTCAGAAGTTGATCAGTTTCTTGTAAAATGTCTCTCAGCGTTCGACTGTTTTACGAGGCTGAAGTCGCTTCTTATTCTCCAGCTTCATGTTCGAATTTACCTGTTCACCCTTAAATTCTAACTGAGGCGCCGAATGTAAATGCGGCACCATTTAAGGTGGAACGGGAGAATTCGAAAGAGAAGCGACTTCAGCTTCGCCACTTTTTAATGTTTGACAGTCTCTCGTTGCAGATTTAACGTACCAGGAAACCAACTGCAGTGCTTATAAATGCGAATAACGCATCGCTGCTATGCGACCTGCAGTCTGTTGCACACGACCCGTCTCAGGGATACTTTACTGACACAGCGATCCCCCCCGTCTCTACAACGAGACCAAAACCCAAGTTATAAAATCACTAATGAAAACGGGCAGAATAGCTGTAACGTGCTGCGTGGACATCCATCACCACTGGATCTAATTTCACCGTAACTGCGCATTTTATCGCATTTTAAGCAGCTTCTTGTGCTCCAAACGAGAGCACTGATGAGAGCCTTCTAGTTCAGTTGCCACATCACTTCCATTTGATTTATTAAAAAAAGATATTGGGAGTAAATTCATTATGGATCATTACAAACACTTTGCTTTAAAAGTACCAAGTCACTTTAAATAACAACACTGAGTCACTTAGTCACTTTAAAATGTATATTGTCTGTATATTCTGTATATATTTTGTGTATATTTAATATATTTCAGTTGGTTTTTCATGTATTTTTATTTTCACGTATTTACTTTACTGTAGAGTGATTAGCTGAGCCTCACCACAAGCATTTCAATGCATAAATGTCCTGACATGTTGGGCAAATGACAAATAAACTTGAAACTTGAACTCGAAACTTGAGCTCACACAGTGAGAAAATATAAAGCTATATAGAAAAAAGAGATGCATCGATAATCGTTTCATAATCGCATCGCAGCCCTCTGAATCATAATCGAATCGTGAGTTGCCTAGAGATTCCCACCCCTAATATATATATATATATATATATATATATATATATATAGTATTTTTCATTATAACATTGTTGAAAGAATATTATAAAATTATTTAACCTATTTCTATACATTTTCCATACTTTTACTTATTATAAATTATTCTATAAAGTGAAAGTGTCTTATTCCATTCGCAGATAATTTTATATTTGTTGAGAAATAATGCAGATTATTTTGCTTTTTTCACAAAAAAATATTTGAAACAAGTAAAATGGACTGCCGATGGAATACGACACAAGATAAAATTACATAAAACAAGGAAAATGTATAGAAACCGATTAAATAGTCTTTTCAAACAATAATCTCATGAGAAAAATTACATATATTAGACTTTAAATAAATTCACTTGCTTAGACATCATTTCCACAGTGTATCTCTCAAAGATGAAATCTTTATGCTCTGTTTATCTGATGGTGACAGTTTTTGGTGGTCTACTAGGTATTAGGAGTCCCATTTTCTGTAAATCTTTAAACAATTATTTAAATTCTAGTATTGAAAAGCTCCTCTTTTCACATGTTTTCTTTTGACTTTTCCGTTCTCCTCAGAAACATCTCCTGAAAAATCAATGACTTGTGCTTAATAGCTCTTTTGACTGGATATTAAAAGAATGAAGGGTCTCTGACTTTCGCACAATACTGTAAATCAGGTTCTTGTTTCTTGGTTGATTTCCTGAGTGATAGTTATGAGTGATATTTTTTCCTTTGAACATAGTTTATGTCACTCCGGATATTGCTAAAGAAAAACATATCTTGCACTTTAGATGCACGGATAAGTTTTCATGCCAGTCTTCACAGTTCTCTCAATCCTTTTATCTCTCAGTAGAGCCGTGCTGTTCTTTTTTTTTCCGTGTACGGCCCACTTGAAAACATTAAAAGCCTCCCACTTTTGGGTCTGCGAGGGGTGATGTGGTGATTGCTTCTTTGAATGGCTTTCCGATGACGCTGGCGATGGCATTTAGGTTTAAGAGTCCCTCCTGACAGCTTGCCCATTCTTCTCCTCCGCTATGGCTGTGCAGAAACACAAAGCACTTCTCCGATATGGCCCCTTTTTTCCCCCCATGTGCTGCTCAGCGCGGGGCGAGGAGCGTGTTCTCGCCTCCCACCAGCAGCAGTAATCTGGAGCCACACTCAAATCATCTGAGAGCCAGCGAGCATCGGCTGCCTTTAATTTGACTGCAGATGAAATGCTAATGAGAGTGTTTATGAAGGGGAATGCTGATGATTTTTTGGCCCCTTTTAAAATCTGCGTAATTTAGTGGTGGAGATGTAAACAAAGTCATTCAGAGTGGATGTGAAGCAGTTCATTTTAGTGAAACTTACTGACTCAGATTTCTTTACAGTGGTGGTGATAGGAACCGGGGGTCACGATGTCTATTACACAAATATAGCCATTTTATTTACTATATAAAATGACCTGTGAACCTATACTTGTATTCTGAGTTTTTATATGTAATGTTGATGATAGTAAAATTGTGGTAAATCTGAAAACACTATGTTTTTATGGGATCTATTTCGCCTTACAATGCCCTACAAGTACCCTCCAACATAAATAGCTTTTCAATATCATTGCTGTCAGAAGAAAACCTTGTATATTACATTGTATGTAAATATCATGAAGAATGGACCACGAGAAACGGCCCAAAACGACTTGGAAAAAAGTCTGGTTCCATTGACTTACATTAAAAGTAAAGTAGGTTTTTTCATTCTCCTGTAAAGTTACCATTTTGGAGATACAAGGTTTTCTTCCGTCAACAGCGATACATTTTTGGCTAAAAGCTTATCTCAAAACTACTTTAAAACAAGACATCAGACAGCATATTCATATTCATTTCATGTAATAGCTTTCTGTTAGGAGTCATTAAACGTTTCAGAAATCTGGTTCCTATTACCAATGTGAACAATTCTGACTCTATATGTTTGTCTAGAATCACATCAACCCACTCTGAATGACTTTTTATTTCTATTTTTAGGTTTTACATATGGAGGAAATTTGAAAAATCTGTGAAATTCCCCTTTAAAAGACAATTGGATTACACCTCCTCGTAGTTCTGTGCAAAGGCTTTTCAGTAGGCGCCTTTTATGTGAATCAGATTCAGCTCCTTTGCCAATTTCTTTATGTGTTACCTGTTTAATTTGTGCTCCGTGATAGAGAAGATGGTGTTGTGAGGTTTTGCTAATTAGATTACTGTATTTATTCTTTGAGTCAACTGACTAGGACAAAAGGCTCTGTGTCTCACAAGATTTGGCGCAAGGTGTGTGTGACACACTGAACTTGGCACATGCATGATGAGACGTTGCCCAGTGTTTTCATTCATTTATGAAAACTGGGCTGAAGAGGCTCAGAAGCCTCATATTTAAGTGAGAGATGTAAATCTGTGAAATCTCTAAATGTTTTTCGTGAGTGTGGGGGTGGGGTGGGCCTTTTAAAGCTCAACATTCAGCAGTCTTCAAGCCCATACACGCCACAAGCTCAGCTTCATAATCATGTCTGAATGTTTTGAGATGGGAGGTGTGTGAAATCAAGCCCTAGGTGGTGTTATTTCAATATAAAATTCAATATCAGAAAGTTTTCTAAATATGTCATGGCTTCTGCTGAGAAAATTATGCAAAACCATGCAAAAACAGTGTCACAGAGAGATTGTACTGATGATTGGACTGTTTTATTGTGTTTTCGTCTCCTAAAATTACTCCAAAGAGAACCTTCCAGTGTTATGTGAACATTAACCAGACAAAAACCAGATTCCTTAAAAGAGATATGACATGCATTACTAGTCAAAAGTTTAGGCACACCTGATTGAATGTATGTTTTTCTTAATCTTAAAGACATCATGATCTACCGGCTCTTACTTAAATGAGCCTGTAAATTTGTTACCTAATCAAATATAATTAGCGCAGGTCATGCCTATGTCTGAATATATGTCCAATAAAGCATCCAAGTGGCTCCTTATGAAGCTGCTTGAGAGAGTGTTGAGAGTCGACGTCAAAAAACAGGCTACTTTTAAAAATCTAAAACAGAAAATAATTCTGTATGAGTTATTTCACCGTTTTGACTTGAACCTTTGTACTTTACTTTGACTTTAATTCGAAAATGAGTAAAATAGTAGGATAAAAGTAAGGAAAACCGGTCTATGGGTCGATGTTTCTAAACTTGGGCCGGTAATATACATTGTGTTAAATGCCTCCATACAGTACTGTGCAAAAGGCATCTAAGCAAATAGTTTAACTCCTTGAAAGGTCAGGGCTCACCAGCAGACCCAAAGTTTTATTACACACTTCTATAACCTAAGAATAACTCGGCTGGTTTGCACTGAGGTCCCTGTAGTTACTGAATAATAAGTCTTAGTAAATAATAAGCCTGGGCTTTGTAATAGGTTAAAACCAGTTAGCTGGGCAGTAAGTATTCATTAGGCTGTAAAAACGCTATAAAACATTAGACCAAATAAACATAAGTACGAATAAACATAAATACAGTAAAACGTAACAAAGAGTTTCTTTATATGCACTGAATAATCTGCAGAAAAAGATAACTGCAGAAAATCAGATTTTGTCAGTAATCCGATGAATGTGCATGCACTTGAGTAATCAGATAATGGGAAAACTCTTGGTCTACATGAGTCGGGTAGTAATCAGATTTTTACTTTGTAACCAGCCAGTAAACAGAAAAAAGACGTGACATAAATGTAATGTAAAACTCAAATTTCATGCCACAGCTTTTTTTTTAAAACACATAGTGCCACTTTACAATGAACATACATCATCTACAAGATGCAGAATATTTAAATCCTTCATTTGGTCAAAATGTAGTCGGTTTCAGCGTCGCTCCAAAAGTGTTTTGCTGTCGTCTTGCGGCAACGCTGCTTGCTCATTTCCGGTACTGTGGTCTGTTTTTGCACATGCGCAGACTGAGAGAAATCCGAAAGAAATCAGAGTAAGAGTTTACATGCACTGAGAAATCTGATTACTGAGCTAAAATCAAGCACTCTTTTTTGGATTTCTTAATTCAATAAAAAAATTGTAGTGTGCTGTTTACATGACCATTTGTATAAACTTATTGTATAAAATTATTGAGTGCATGTAAACGAACTGAATCCCTTTTTTTTTTCGTTGATATTTTGTAAGGGAGTTAGAACAGCAGCACATCTGATTTGTTGCCACATATACCCCTATATATATGTATGTATGTGTGTGTGTGTGTGTGTGTGTGTGTGTGTGTGTGTGTGTGTGTGTGTATATATAGACAATTGCTTGTGAAATTTATGTTTACATGGCTATTAAAATATCTAATACCTGAAAACATAGAAAGCCTCCTTTAATGGCCACTGTCTTCATAAACAGACAGCATCACTTCTCACCCTCTGCATTGCTCCAGTGGACATTGGGCCTGATAGGATCAAGAGGATTAGTGCACAACAGGGTCCTGAAAAATATGTTTTAACACTTGCTCACTGTTGAGTGTTCATATCTCCCCCCTGAGACGTCTGGCTTCTTAGTGCTTCTGAAGCGCTGACCTCCACCTGAGCCAGTTGTTCACTGAGTGAAAAGGCACATGGAGAGGCCCAAACATGCAAACTATCCTGCAAATGACCTCATGTGAGGTTAACCCACACATACTTGGGCTACTTATCACTCATCTTCTTCGGTGGGGCATGGTGAACACTCTCAAATGACCAGTGTTGACGTCTCTCACAGAGATTCAGAACACACACACTGTTTAGGCTGTAGAGCAGGTGTCGAACTCTCAAGCCACAGTGCTGCAGAGTTCAGTGTTCACCGTACTGGAACTCCCAATTCAGCTCATTAGGAGCCACATAATTAGTTGTTGGTAGTTAGTTGGGATGAATTAGGTTTGTTAAATCAGGGAACACACTGACCCTCCAGGAATGAGGGTCCCCGAGGGAACCTGTATGTTACAGATGCCTTGTTTTTTTTTTTATTTATTTATTTTTTTTTTACTTTTTACTGTAGATGACTTTTACTCCATTTCCATTTATTCTAAAGAAATTGTAAGCATTACCAATATGACAGGAATTCAATAAAAAAAACATACCAGCTGTAATAACCACAACACCATGATGGTAGACCTAATACTGGAACAGAATCACTGAGGATGCGTCAGAAATAAATAGGGCTCCACACTAGGAAAGTGCAAAACATAATGAAATGCAGGGCAGGCATTTATTCATGATCATACAGCCAAAAAATGAAAAAGTCTGTGAACATATTGCAATATCTCGTATGTTCATGGAGATTACCACAAGCAAAGAGTGAAGAGTGGTGCTTTGCATGAATTACACAATATAGTATGGTTTCTCTTTGGGATATTTGGATACAGTTTGTTTAAAAGTAGTCATAGTAATTATACTTGATGTGTATGATTGATTCATTTCCCTGAAATACATTAATGAATTTCCAGCTTGCTAACAGAGGATGCCGAGTTGTTATTTAATGAACTTCCAGTGTATACATCCACTTCAAATTGATAAATACATACAAAAAAGCATGCATTCATAAACATAAACAAAGACTGGTTTAAAAGAAAAAAAATGGTTGTTGGCAGTTACAGGTTAGAGATGTCTACAGTATGAAGTAATTAGCGTTTTTCAGTGGTTTCATTTCAGCTCATTGTTCTTGGCAGACCTGTCTTCGATTGTGCAAGGTTACAAGGGTCACTCTGATGGACACAATTTCAAAATCCTCCTCAAATTTTGGTGAGATTTAAGACAGGAGAATGGTTAGGCCATGTAAGCACCTTCACTGCTTTAGAAATCAGTCTTGAGTTATTTTACCTGTATGTTTCTTGTTTTGTCCATTTTCTACCCAAATTCAGTTTCTTGGCCAGTGAGATTAAATTCTGCTCTAGTTTGTCCTGGTACATGACTCCATTCATGTTTCCATCAATGACCTGTAATGCTTTAATACCTTTTGCAGAGAAGCAGCTCCTTATAATGATGCTCCCACCTTCATACTTCACTGTGAGTCTGGTGTTCTGAGGATCATACAGACAACCCTTCTTTCTCCAAGCATGATGAGCTGAAGAATTGCCAAAAAGTTTTATTTTTGTTTTGTCTGACTAGAGTACACTGATCCATCAGTTCTGACTTGTCTAAACGCTGTATGTGCAAGTCTGTGCGGTTCTTTTTTAGCAGAGGAGTTTTGATTTGCTTTGCTATGGAGATCTGTTGATTTTTCCATTTGAATGTTCGTAACCAGTGGCAATGGCAGTGTGTTTTATAATAAAACCATGTGCATATATATGTATATATATATTTCTTTTTTGCATTGTTAATATGTGCAATGTAACCTTTATTTTAATATAGTATTAAATTCCTTTACTATAATTTTGTTTTTAAAAAACTTGAAATCCATGTTTATAATTGTAGATACATATTTTTTGTTCATATTTATAAGTGCAAAGTCTAAAGACCTTGTGCTTTTATACTTGAAGTGGATATGTGCACAGATGTAAATTTATTTAAAATAAAAGGGGCTCAATACTGCTCTCTTCACTGTAGATTAATTAGTCTTCATACTATATTACCAGAACCGTTCTACATACCTAAAATGTCTGCATGCTATGGCATTTGGCATATGGCATACGTCTGCAAATCTCTGTATGCTATGCAGTAATGCAAAAAATTTTTACACAATGTGCAATGCTTGCATGCGGTTTCACCCCTGTGAGACCAAGCCTGCTCAATGGTAACGTGCCAGACATGGTGGTGGGCCTGTTGCCACTGTAGCTGCACATATTTCTGACTTTTTATTCCTTCATTATTTTTTTTTGTTTTGTTGTAAGAGCACAGCAAGCTGACAAGCATTTTAATCAGAAGCGGGGAACCACAGCATTTCTGCAGCGCATTGCTGATGCTCATAATGCTCTCTTGTCTTAATTAATATAGGCTTTTATGCTGCCAGAGTGCAGCAAGCAACAGAAGCCAGGTTGCATGTATGATGTGCTGAGCTATACTTGCTGCAAGTGACTTGTCCATAGAAACATGTATAAAATACTCCCACAGTGTTTTTCACTTGCGACTCGTGACAAACATGTCAAAGAAACAAACAACTTTGCTGACATGCAGTGTCAACTTCTGGCACACAGCTAGTCTAACAGCCTAATTTCTGCTGTTATGAAATGTTATGTTCAGTTATACACAGAATGCAGTGATGTGCAAATCATTTAAACCCTATATTTAATTGAAAATAATACAAAGACAACATATCAAACTGAGTAACTTTATTGTTTTTTGAAAAATATATACCTATTTTGAATTTGATGCCAGCAACAGGTTTCCAAAAAAACCTCTTCCTCTTCTTTTAACAACACGCTCTAAGTGTTTGGGAACTGAGGAGACCAATAATGGTAGTTTTGAAAGTTTTGTTTCATAATTTTTCATTTCATAATGAACCAAATATTTTCACTAAGTGATAGGTCTGGACTGCAGACAGGCCAATTTTGGACTCTTTAACTATAGAGCCATGCTGTTGTAATACATGCAGAATGTGGTTTGGCATTGTCTTGCTGAAATAAGCAAGGCCTTCTCTGAAAAAGACGTCGTCTGGATGGCAGCATATGTTACTCCAAAACCTGTATATATCATCCAGCATTAATGGTGCCTTCACAGATGTGCAAGTCACTCATGCCATGTGCACTAATGCACACCCATACCATTATGGATGCAGGCTTTTGAACTGCATGCTGATATTCCCCCTTCCGTCTTGCCCGAAGGACATGGCGTCCATGATTTCTAAAAAAAAAAATCCAATTTTGATTTGTTGGACCACAGGACACTTTTCCACTTCACCTCAGTTCATCTTAAATGAGCTCGCTCCCAGAGAAGGCAGCAACATTTCTGGATCCAGTTTATTTATGGTTCCTTCTTTGCATGGTAGAGTTTTAACTTGCATTTATGGATGCAGTGATGAACTGTGTTCACAGACAGTGATTTCAGAAGTGTATCTGAGCCCATGGACTGATTTCTACTACGGAATCTGTTTTTAATGCAGTGCTGCCTGAGGGCCTGAAGATCACGGACAGCCAATATTGGTTTGGCCTTGTCCCTTACATACAGAGATTTCTCCAGATTCTCTAAATCTTTTAATGATCTTATATGCCATAGATGATGAAAACCCCAAGTTCTTTGCTCTTTTATGTTGAGAAATGTTATTATAAGGTTATCAAGTGTTGCACTATTTGCTTGTGCAGTCTTGTGAACCCTCCCCATCTTTACTTCTGAAAGACTCAGCCTCTCTGGGATGATCTTTTTATACCCAGTCATGTTCCTGATCTCTTGCCAGTTAACCTAATTAGTTTTTAGTGTTTTCTGTTTTTTGTTTTTAAGGATTACCAACTTTACTGGTCTTTTATCGCTACTTTTTTGAAACATGTTGCTGGCATCAAATTGAAAATGGGCATATATTCTCAGTTTCAACATTTGAAACTTGATTAATACCCCACCTCCCCCCAGCAAAACATCTTTCAAAAGCTATGAAACACTACTACAGTGATTTTTTTTTTCTTAAAAATAAAAGACAGTCCAGTCCTGGGTCAGCAGTCCAGAAATGAAACAGCTTGTGTTATTTGCAGGCTGGAAAGCTGCTCTGGCAGCCGCAGTAGTGTTTGCTGCAGCTCTTTGAGCGGCCATGTTGCCGGGAGCTGCTCTGAGCTCTTGGTGCCCAGGCACAGGTGTGCTCTGTCATGTTCCTGCAGCCAAAGCTATCCACTGTTGGCCAGGAGTGCTCTCCCACTCAAGGGGGAGGATGGAGGGGGTAGTGTTACTCCACAGCTAGAGCCTACTAGCACTGTTTAGCTAAAGTCTCTCAAGGACATTACTAAAACTGGCTTTTTATTGCTGTATCTTTTGGGGTTAAGGTCATAGTACGAGTTGATTTGAGTTTGTAAAACACGCTCAAGTGATTCTAAAGAAAAATATTCATGCTAGTAATGGTAAAAAAAGAAAAAAGAATATCATTGGTCACGATTATCATTCTTATATTATATAATGAGTCTGTCCACATGTGTATTTGTGTTTGTACATGCATAATGCATATCCTGAATTGAGGCTCCTACAGGTTTTTATTTAATATTTCTGGCATTGATGCAGAAGCTACTTCAGTTAATTGTGTTGCAGGTAACCATAGTTATTGGATCAGGAGCATTTTATAGTTTTAGACTGATCCCTTGTGTACAGTATATCTGTATATCCTCTTTGAGACATTGTATGTTATATTGGGAGTAGTCCTTCCACCCTGTATAGGTGGAAGAAGGTCATAGTTAAACAATTGTCAATAACCTTTGACCTTCTACAGCTTGAATGCAGGCCAAATTCCACCCAGTGGAGATAATTAATCAACATCATTTCATGAAAGGACTTGAAATTGGTCACTAGAGCAAAGCTGGGGAGTTGACAGCAGGACGTTTTGGAGCACTGCCCTGAAGGCTAAAGTCTGGATGCCTGATGGGCAGTGTAATGAAATTGGTCTTACACAGGATTATCAAAATTGCAAACGTTCACAAAAATATCACCAAAACAGTTACTCAGGTTTACATACTTATCCAGTGCTGGTTTATTACAGGTTCTATAAGCATAGCCTATGAGTATGCATAAATGTATTGAATAGGGATGCACAATAATATCAGAATCATATTGGTATAATAATGGATTAAAAACATTATCTGTTTCTGACAGATGTTTACATTTCACTGTTTTCAAACCCATGTTTGATGTATTTATTTTAGTTCAGAAGAGCAGAATGTTTAAGTGACACTGGTTTACATTTTATTTTATTTTATTATTTTTACTATTTCTTTTTTAAATTTTTCTAGCCCTCGATAAATATTTCTCTATAGTGCTATATATAATACGTGGATGTGGTCCCAGTTTGAACATTTAATTAATATTTATATATGATGTTTATTTTTCATGTTCATGTATGTACATTAAAAAAATTGGACTTTGGCTTTGGCTAGGCCACTTTGGCTTTGCAGTTATTTTAGCTGATCACAATTATTATTTACTAGCAACAGTGAATGCGATTTTGGTGTGTTTTCATCAGTTTGGTAGAGGCAAACACCTAAAAATAAAAAAAGCTGAAAACACATTTATTGAGACACATTATGGGTCTTACAAAAACAACAAAACTTCTAACTGTGCTGTAACACCTTTAGAGGGCGGCGGTGAGTAATGTTTGTTTATTTGATGTTTGTTAATAACACCTTTAGAGGGCGGCGGTGAGTAATGTTTGTTTATTTGATGTTTGTTAATAACACCTTTAGAGGGCGGCGGTGAGTAATGTTTGTTTATTTGATGTTTGTTAATAACACCTTTAGAGGGCGGCGGTGAGTAACATTCGTTTATCTGATGTTTGTTAATAACACCTTTAGAGGGGCGATGAGCGTGATGAGTGAAAACACTTTAGGGGCGTGAGTAACGTTTGTTTATCTGATGTTTGTTAATAACACCTTTAGAGGGCGGGTGAGTACGTTTGTTTATCTGATGTTTGTAATAACACCTTTAGAGGGCGGCGGTGAGTAACATTCGTTTATCTGATGTTTGTTAATAACACCTTTAGAGGGCGGCAGTGAGTAACATTCGTTTATCTGATGTTTGTTAATAACACCTTTAGAGGGCGGCATACAGTGATCAAAAAAATTGTTCATAGTTATTATTTATATGGAAATGAATTGTCAGCTCAGTTCCCATATTGGTGCATCCCTAGTATTCAGCATGGCAAATGGAGAATGACAGCTTATTAGATGAAAGTGAAATGGATCCCTGAAATGATTTTGCCATGTTTAGAAAGACTTGTTTGAAACTTGTATACTTATTTTTAAAGGTTGTTAAGTTCACAGTAGAAAAAACTCCGCTGACCTCGTTCCAGCAGAAAAAAAAGTCAGATCTTTGGTTACAAAGCCCACAAAGGGCTCACAAAGGTTAGTGAGGGTAAAATATGCGAATACACAGAGCAGACAAACCAAAACTATGAAACCGTGGAAGATTCTCATATATCTGTCATTCATGCTGTTAAGACGTTGTTGAAAAGAATGAGAGATGTTTCTTCTGTCGAGTTGCTGTTTATTATTATTATTATTTTTTTGGAAAGCTGTTTCTTGAGCTGGGCTGAGGTAAAGGAAGCATGCTGGGCCTTGAAAAGTGGCAATAAGGTGGGATTAGCTGAAGAATAGGAGATGACTGAGATCATAATCTTGGGGGGCTGGATGGTTTGGGGTGTCATTTGTCATGCCTGTCAGCAAAGGAGACTCGCTTAAATTTAACAGTCTCTCTCTTTTAACCCCTAATAATCCTAGTCTTATTATTCAGTAATATGTCGGTCAAATACACTACTGTTCAAAAGTTTGCATTCGCTTATCATAATAACAATTTCTGATAGTTTATTAAATGAAAACCCACACAGTGTAGTTTGAAATACACCAAGACACCAGAAGGTATTTTAACATGTTTTATTCAATAATTTCATGTTTTTGGCAACACTATGAAGTTATTCAGTGTAAAATAACATGCAGTAATGATTCATTTGTGGGTCAAAGTTAGTCTTTCAAAATGATAATTTAAAAAACTTGCATTGTTGTATCTGCAAGAATCTGTTCAATGAACTGATGTTTGTTTTAATGATTTTATAGTGGTATAAACCCATTTAAAAACAGGATCAGTTTCATGACGAATTGATAAAAATGTCATATTGTGTGACCACACATTAATAGAAAATACTGTATTTCAAATGAAGACATGTATGAACTTGTCTTTGTACTTGGACACCAGTGTAAACGTCTAATCTTGAACTCTTGAAGTTTGTATGCATGTTTTTTTTCTCAGAAAGCACATTTTAATGGTTGCACCACTTGACTTGGTAAACTGAACCAGCCTTACAATAACTCAGAGTTTATTTTCAGTATTTGTGAAAGGGCCTCTGACCTTGGCATTGCATCACGAAGGTCACTTGGGGTCTTTTTATGATGCAATACCCTGCCCACTCTTTCTTAAAAGCATGTCAGAATAAAAGAATTTTGTTGTGAGTTGTGCTGCTGACATTTGAGGAAATAAGAAACGTTGTGTTGAATGTGTTGAATAATTGTGAGGTTGCCCTATTTTTCAGATATGATATCAATCCAAACTATTTCATATGACAAAATTAGCGTTTTAAGATTTTCCTTAATCTGCAAATTTGGTTGGACAGTCGCACCACCTGGCATTTTTAGACATTGGGAGGCATAAATGCATAAAATGAATTGTATTTTGATGCTTTGATTATATATTTACATAAAAATGATGTTATACATGCATGTATTTATAGAATTTTTTAATAATAAAATAACAGATTATAGGATTTTTTCGATAGGTTATCTGCCTGAAGATTTGATCACCACTTTTCAAAATATGATACCATCGTTCTCAGTTCTACAGCTTTCTCAATCATTATGGGATCAATGGGAACTGTTCATCATTCTGGACAACAATTTTCTCTAAAGTTTCCTAAAAACGAGTTGGAAACCTGACATTGTAGCGTCTTAATAGAATCATTCTGTACATATCTCTTCAACAGACTGTCTTCATATTATTGAAAACATTGATTCCAAACTTTTGATGCACTCCCTGACCCAAGCCCAGGTCGTGTTCATGGGCTTGGAGCAGACGAGTGAGAGAAGGTAGATTTGAGCAGTGGATGGACACTGAAGCTTCTGGAGGCGTTCTGTTTGACATGTTTGTCTGCTTAATTGTGTTCCCTCTCTGACTGCGCTCCAGAAGCTGAGCTTACCTGAGCACACACGAGCCCTACAGGCAGGGCCTGTTTGTTGTTTGTGAAGCTTTAGAGACGCTGTCTGCCTCCAGCTCCTAATCCACACAGGAGACGTCCCCACTGACAGATCCCACCCGCGCCTCGCTCTGTTTTCCATTCCTGCTGTCTCTCTCTCTCTCTTTCTCTCTCTCTCTCTCTCTCTCTTTCTCAGTGTCTTTCTTTTGTCTGTCTCTCTACCTGCCCGACCCTGCTGGCTCTCATGGCTAAGATGGGAGGTTTGTGGTTCTGCTGATTAAGCTCTGTGGAATACACACTTTGAATTAGACTTAAGGAGGTTACTTTTTGAAAGTGCACTTCATTCCACTTCCTCCGAAAATAAGATATACAGTGCTGTGCACAGTCTGAGACCACCATTCATTTATTTAATATCCAGTCAAAACAGCCATTAAATACAGGTTATTCATTTTTCAGGAGATGTTTCTGAGGAGATTTGAGATCATTTACGTGCATAAGGAAAGGGGAAAGTCAAAGGACGGTAACTGAAAACACAGGAATTTCCTAAACCAAAGTTCAAGTCAAGTCAAGTCAAAGTTTATTTATATAGCGGTTTTACAACAGGTGTTGTCACAAAGCAGCTTTACAGAAAAATCCAGGTCTGAGCCCCCATGAGCGTCGCCAATGGCGACAGTGGCAAGAAAAATCTCCCTAAGAACAAGAGGAAATAACCTTGAGAGGAACCAAGACTCAAAAGGGGAACCCATCCTCCTCTGGTCAACACCGGATAGCAAAACAGTAACACAGGAGCAAAATGAACAGAGATTGAGGATTGACCATTAGCGTAAGATACGGAAAAGGGGAACATTTTTTGAACTTGGATTCTAAAATTGATTGTAAGATAAAACGACAGAAAAATAAGACTCCTAACAACCACCTGCAAGATCTGATGGACCACCAGAACCGTCCCCATCAGATCTTTCAGATCTGAAAAAATCCACAGGTTTTTCTGTCCATCCTTCCACTGCGAGAATACAACTCAGCACTATGAGTCTGAAAGGATGTGTAGTCAACAAGATGAGAAAAGAAAATTTGTAAATCAAACTCTGTTCTCAGAGCAATGGACTGACCACCCCAGAGTCCAGACCTCAGCATCACTGAATGGGTTTGGGATTATTTAGATCATGAGAAACAGAAAAGTGTGACCAACTTGAAAAGAATGGAAGCTGTAATAAAGGCATAATTGACACACTAAATACAGAAAAAAATTATTATATTTAATTATTGAGGAAAATGGAAAATAAATATCTTGTACTTAATGGCTGTTTTGGCTGAAATTCAAAGGGTGTTTTTTGACTTTTGCACAGTACTGTACGTCAGAAATGCCTCCGTTCTGTTCTGTTGAAAGTGTGGATTTTAAACCCTCAGTTGGTGCCAGACTTGTGTTTTAAGTAGAAGAGAAGATATTTTATTATCATTTTTAATTTGATGCAGAGTTATGATTGTCTTGTTTTGTGGAAAGAAGCTGAAAGCAATGACAAAAGTCAGAAGTGCTGACTAAAACCTGATATATATTGAGTGTAAATATAATTAAATTAACAACTATGTAATTATTTAAATGTATGTAATCACATATAAAAAATTATGCAGTGTAAACTGAATATACAGCAAAATGTCAAATGTCAACTTCTAAGGGTTACAGAAAATACAGTAACTTCAGAGCATTTTCAGTTGTTAGCTGACATAATCAAACAACGCCATCACTCAAAAATCATTTTCATCATTTTCATCATAGATTGTGATTATCTTCATTATCTCCATCATCAGTCATCATCCTTATTATTACAATGTTCTTCTTCTGCCTCATCATCTTCAACACTCAAACATCATTTTCTGCATCATCTTCATCATCATAATAAATCATGATCATCTTCATTATCAACTCCCTTCAAAAACGATTTTCTTCTTCCTCTTCATGCTTGTTTACACGATGGCTGACGTTGGTTTTCTGTTCGCCAGCTAATGTTCACGAACTTGCCATTTTCCTGTTTCCCCTTAAATGGTTCAGCAGTTACATTGTAGTGCCAGATGCATTATAACAGTAACTTTATAGAACAATAACAGACTTCTAAGGATTACAGAAAATACAGTAACTTCAGAGAGTAATTTTCCGTTGTTAGCTGACATAGAAAAGCTCAGCACGTTCAGGTAAGCATCCAAAAAGGTGCCACTGTTATGTGGGCGCTCATGAAATATGAAGATTTGAAACCACATCTCCTGTTTCGCTGTCACTACCTTTTCATGGATGTGCCAGCCGCAGTGTGTTATTTCTGCACGGAGAAATGAGAGATGCTCGGGTCACTGTGAAGCGTGCAGCGTCTCCCAGCTCTTCCTTCCAAACTGCCAAGGACAGCGCCAAAGCCTGTCACAGACTTGTTTTTCCATGCAGGGCTTTCAAATGCAGTGATCAGTAGGGGTGAGCGACATGACGACTTGATATTGTTATGGCGATAAATTCCTAATATGACATTTTTGGCACAAAATGTTGTTACTGAAATAACACTGAAAGAATCCATGAGCATGACTGATCCTATGTAATGAGGTGAAGTTCGTGAGAAATAAAAACCCTCATTGTACACTGTCACTGAACTGTTCTTGGCTTTTTACATTAAACAATACTTTGTCAGAGACCACCCTTCATTTATTTCATTTCCAGTCAAAATGGCCAATAAGTATAAGTTATTCATTTTTCAGTGTCAGGCAAAATGCAGAAGCATATATAACTCTAAAGTTCAGTCTTAGAAGTTGGTTGCATTTTCTGTTTCTCACTGATTGAAGTAATCAAGACGTTCAGTGATGTTGAGGCCTGGACTCTGAGGTGGTTAATCCATTATTCTGAGAGCACCAGCAGCTTGTCAGCTACACATCCTTTCAGAATAATAGTGTTGTCTTCTCACAGTGGAAGGATGGACAGAAACACCTGTGGATTTTTTTCAGATCTGAAGCAGCAGTGGAGCTTTATTTTCTCCTCTCTCTCAGAGATAAAAGCTTTAATCTTTAACTCCTTACAGACGTTACCATATACACCTTACTTCATCTCCTGTTTCTGCATTTTGTCTAATGGTAGATATGGTACACTTTGACGTATGTATTCGGAGTGCTCAAATGTGCATATGTATTGGACTATGGTTTATTAAAGCAATAAGCCACGAGGGGCCCTGAGTTACTGTGATTTTATCACGAGGAGGGTGTTCTTACCTCCTCCTAAAACTCTCTTCCCTGTGATAAAATCGCAGTAACGCACAGCCTCTCATGGCTCCTTGCTTTTATAAAACAGTGGCCAACATAAAATGTGAAAAAATATTTTTTTTTTGTTATTATTAATAATAATTGACATAAACAAGTATTCTGCCAAGAAATATAGTTCCTTTAGAGTATGGTGTTGTTGACAAGCAACCATGGACTGCTAAATGAGGAAAAGCCCATCGCTGTATATGGCGGTCACTTCATTATTTTTTAATACATAACAATGAACATAACACACACTGTTTAATGCAGGACTTTTACTTTATAAGTACTTTTTGGGTTCTTATTTTTTACGTGTTTTTACTTCATCAATATACTCGGTGGTCCATTCGAGCAGCATAAGAGTCAAAGATTATTCCATTAACAGCACAAGGTTTTTTTGTGCTGTAGCACAGTAATACACAATTCAGTGGCTGTGAGGTGGTCATAGGTGTGTGTATATTGTGGATTTTACAGTGGCGTTGAATGTGGCTCAGCCAATCAGATTTTAGGACCAGAACTATCCGTTTTTATCATTATCAGACATTCTAAATGCTGTCCAAGCTCCTAAACTTCTAAACGATGACTCTGAATGTAAAATTGTGCTGAAAAGCAAATCTGCTTGGCTGGTCTTACAGCCACAAAACAAATGTTAGCTATACACTGGTAACCTCCGTACTCTCTGTGCTGGCGGCAATGGATTCTCGTCTTTGTGGATATTATTAATATGAAATTTACAACTGCAAGGGACCATGGTGCTAGTTGGGAGACTTTAAACACTTTGCGCAGCTGAGAGGATTGGTGAATTATTGTGAAGAGCTGCTTTATTGGTTGCTCCATTTTTCTATTTGTAATTTGCTTATTGTATTTAATATTAATATTTCGTAGCTTCATCTTGAAAATAAAAATATTTCATCACAAAAAAGATGAAAGCTTTAAGTGCTGTTTATCTGATGGGGACAGTTTTGGTGGTCTACCAGATCTTGCACTGAGGCTAAGAGTCTCATTTTCTCTGAACCCATTTTAGAAACCCTTGTTTTTTCACCTAATTACCTTGGACTTTCCCTTCATTTTGCAAGTGGATTATCTTATATGTATGTAATGTTCAACAACTTTTGCTTAATGGCGGTTTTGCCTGAAATTTCAGTGAATGAGAGGTGGTCCCTGCCGTTTGCATAGTGCTATGTAGAGGTTCTATAAGCTTTAAACAGGTTCCTCACACTTATTCACACAGAAAAAGTGTTCTTTAGAGAACCAAAAGTTGCTCTTTACTCGCTCCAAAACCCTTTTTAGTAGTTTACTTCTACTTCTCCTGTGGCATTTCTAATGGAGCATTAGCATTTTGCTCATTCTTTTGTCTTTTATCTATAAAGTGAAGTATCATAATAGATTTTGACATTTTGCCCACCCCTAATGATCAGTAATAGCTTCTGACTGTAGAGTTTTCAAACTAATCTGCCATTCTGCTCTATGCTCTAATCTCAGGTGGGGAGGGATTACGTTGTTTTGCAGGAGAACGTGTTCTCTCATGCACCTTCAGGGTCAGCTAAAGTCCCCCGAGCCGCATTCCCCTTCACTCTAACAGAAGATATGTTGACATCAGCATTTTCCCTTCACTCTCTCATCTGTTTGCATCCTGTTATTTATCAAACTACTACTTAAGGCTTGACAGAAAGGGATTCTAACACCTTCGCATCCACTTCTGATCCTTCTGTCTCCGTTAAAGCTGCTATAATTACAGTTTGGCCCTGAATCGTAACTGTTGCTGGCCGCTTCTCTGCAGGACACTCTGAGTGGTGGAAGAGGAAGCATGTCCATCAGTGCCTTTCCATCTGCGCTGCTCCCAGTAAAACATTAAGGCTGCTAAGGTGGTGATTTCGACACGATAGGGTGAGATTCCCATAAACCATCTGGGCTAGATTATAGACTGTTTGCAGGTAGCAGCTGTTGCCCTGAAGGGTCTCTCCATCATTGTTTGGGGCTCTGTGCACTTACAAGTACTGAAATGATCTCTCACATGCAGAGAGTGCTTTTTGCTGCCATTTTGTACTCACTCAGCAAAGGAAAGCACACCGATCGTAGGGGATGGCATTAGGGGAGGGCGATACGGCGATATTTTACCATAATCGTGTTAATTTATCTCACGCTGTTCTGAGCATAATTCACCTGTCAGTGCTAAGCTCTGCACAAGGAACTCTTTTTAATATCCATCCATCCATCATCTAAACCGCTTATCCTTCTGGGTCGTGGTGGGGTGCTGGAGCCTATCCCAGCTGTCATTGGGCGGAAGGCAGGATACATATATACATATATCTTTTTAATATCATAGTGTCTTAATACAGAATTCAACCGATGTGTGTGTTCAAAGGTGTGCACACATCAAGTATTTTATAATAGCTTTGAAACTACATATAGTTCTCTAACTCATATTTTGAAGGTTGTGCCTTTGATCTTAGGCTTGAAAGTTGATTAATTGCTGAGTAATGACACTCAGTTATCATTCATTCATTTATTTGAAAAAATGTCACATTTTGCATTAATTATATCCATTTTCTGGTTAATTTTCAATGAAGTAAAAATGTGAATGATTTTGTATAACTTTGGGTATATTTAGCTTCAACACTCAGCTAAATTTTCATGAAAGTGTCTTGTCCAGTATGAAGAGCAGGGTTTCCCTAAATAACAAGTTGACAGTTTTCTTCTCCAAGCTATTGTAAAAGCACATTTGGAAACTC
Organism: Colossoma macropomum; assembly: GCF_904425465.1. Classification (NCBI taxonomy): domain Eukaryota; kingdom Metazoa; phylum Chordata; class Actinopteri; order Characiformes; family Serrasalmidae; genus Colossoma; species Colossoma macropomum. The sequence continues at coordinate 26,430,424 of NW_023494786.1, forward strand.
TTTTGGCCCAAAGGTGGTTTAAATTCCTCAATTTTTGAATGCTGATAAGTTAAATGAGTGGGCTGTGGCTATTCCCAGTACTGTCATGCATGTTTACAGGTGATATTAGTTTCCTTTAAATAAACCACAAAGGCTTTAATATGTTAAACCGTCAAAAAATAACAGTAAAAGCATTTTGATAGCAGTGTGGCTAAATTTACAGTACCCTGAAAAAATATTCAGATGATTTAACCATTGGTAAATTTTAATGAAGTTACTTCATAATATGTTCAACAAAATGAAATTTGTTTGAGCGAACACTTTTAGCACAACATGAAACTGGTGGCCAACTCCTTGTGTGGAGAACACCTGGAGAAGAACTCCAGCCAGCCTGCAGTAAGGCTTCTGTCTCTTAAAAAAAGATGGTTCTTCAAGGGGTCTTTAGTAAAGACAGTGCACAGTTGCTCAAAGAACCCTTTGTATGATTAAAGCGTTCTTTGCATCGTGAAAGTGTTCTTTAAATTGATGGAGAATCTGCTGTAGATGGCTCTATATAGAACCTTTTTGAAAAGGATTCTATATAGCCCTAAAAAAGGTTCTGCTATTGTTACGATGTCAAGCCTACAACAATAGCAGAACCTTTTTGGTGCTATATAGAACCTGTTTCAAATAGGTTTTATATAGAACCATATAAAACAGACTCTCTGTCAATCTGAAATACCCTTTAACTATGCAGAGAACCCTTTAAACACACAAAGGTGAATGTTCATGGTTTTATGCAGAACCATTTTCTTTACTAAAGAACCCTTGAAGAGCCTTTTTTTAAGTGTGATGTCAAGCTTTTAAGAATAAAAGACACTTTTTCTGTGCAGTATAGAACCCTTTTCAAAAAGTTTCTGTAAAGAACCATCCACAGCACATCCTCCATCAATCTGAAGAACCTTTTCATGATGCAAAGAACCCTTTAATCATGCAAAAAGTTTGAGTGTTTATGGTTCTATATTGAACCCTTTTCTTTACTAAAGAACTTTTTAATCATCTTTTTTAGGAGTAGTAAAGCACAAAGGTAGAAGCACCAAAGTCTGGGCCGGTTTTTCTCACAGTGGTGTCGTGAGCTTGTGTTCACTGATGGAATCATGAACTCAGAAGCGTTCAGTTATTCTTCAATGCAAACCTGCAGATATCTGCAAAGAAATTCCTCAGATGATAATGATTTGAAACATAGCAGCCATATTTGGAAAAAAGTCTGTTTGAAACAAGTGCCACTTGGTTGAACACAGTGAACTTAAAACATTTCTCATGGGTTCCCCACACTGTGAGTTACTGCCAACCATAGCTTATAAACTGCATATATGTTCTCTATGGGTCATAGACCTGTCCTTTCACTGCAGTGTAGTACTGCAAGTCCAGCATAAACTGTTTAAATCCTGCCACTTAATAAATAATCCACCTTCTTCTGTGGCTCCTCGATGCTTTACATGTTGTGCAGTTAGTTCCACTCAGGTCATAAACAGAGTTAAAAGTGGTGTCTCCGTGCAGAGTTACAGGCTCTTCTTGGCTGTGTGCCAGACATCAGTACCCCAGCGTCTGGCACAAGAGGGACTTTCTTTTCAAATAAACTCATTAATTCTCTTTCAGGCTTTGTCTTGTTAGCGTACAGCTGATGGTGGTAACATTTGTAGCATCTTCAATGTAACGTTTCATTTGAAACCTTTGAGGAGCTCAGTTTCAAGGCCTCGTTTGGAAGCTCCTAATCTAACATGCGCTGTGTGGAGAATGTACTGTTCACTGCGGAGATGAAAGATTTCCAAGACTTAGATCTACTGCTGTTTCAGTGGTAGCCGTGTAGCTCTGTAATTTACATACATTTTCAGAGTATATCCGATTTCCCTCGCATGCTAAGGCAGCCGCCAGCTGTAGAGTTGACCAGGGCGAGGAGTAGTCTCTCGGGGAGAATGGGGGATAACCCGGTCATGCTTTTGAGCTAGCTTCTTGCTTTAGGGCTCCATGGGTGCGCATGCTGGGGAGACATTCTCCAGTTGGTGGTAAAGCCCAGGTCTGGGCTTGCCCTGCTGAATTATTCCGTGTGCCGTCACCGCTCGCCTCAGGATGTTGCTCTGGCAGTGCCTTTCTTACTCAGGGAGGGGCTTTACCTGAGCCACATTCCATTCTAAGTTTAAAGCAGAGCTTTTATTAACTGGGCCAGTCTCTCCATGTCTCTCCAGTAATCAAATTTACTCCATTTCCCTCTTACCTCAAATGTAGTCGATCAGCTGAGACATGTTTGGTGTTCCTCCTTTTCCCTCTTTAGTTTTACAGGAGTTGTGAGGCTAATGTAGCTAACAAGTAATGGTACCTCTACTTCATTTATTAGCATGGTGCCAAGATGGATTATGCACTTGTCTCAAACTGTGTCAAGCTGATCATTAATATATATACGTTGTGCTGTTATCTATGATGGAGAACGCTGTATGCAGCTTGAAGCAGTAGTTGAAGCAGTTTTGAATGAATTTCCTGCTGAATTTGTCAGAAGTATTGCCATTTTTGTAGATAACGTGGGAAAAGCACTGCTGTGTCTGATCCACTCAGACCAGCGCAACACACACTAACACACCGTCAGTGTTACTGCAGTGCTGAGAATGATTCACCACCCAAATCGTACCTGCTCTGTGAGGGTCCATGGGGGGTCCTGACCACTGAAAGAACAGGGTAAAAGGAGGCTAACAAAGTATGCAGAGAAACAGATGGACTACAGTCTGTAACTGTAGAACTACAAAGTGCACCTATATAGTAAGTGGAGCTGATAAAATGGACAATAAGTGTAGAAACAAGGAGGTGGTCATAATGTTATGTGTGATCGGTGTATGTATCGCTGTTATCGGAACAAAACCTTGTATCTCCAAAATGGTAACTTTACAGGAGAAGGAAAAAACATACATTACTGTTAATGTAAGTCAATGGAACCAGACTTTTTTCCAAGTCATTTTGGGTCATTTCTTTTGGTCCGTTCTTCATGAAATGTACACACAATGTAAAGGGTAACAGGTATTTTCAAATTTTGTCAAAAACCGAAAAATGTCACAAATGGAGATTTGAGGTTTTGTTCCAACAGCAGCGATAAATATAGTTATAAAATCTATAATATTAAAGCATGTCGCTCAAAGATTTGCACAAATTTTCTGAATATAAATATTTTGGACAATTCTATGTTAAGAGTAATAAATCAAGAACAGCAATAAAATATAGTGTTTTACTTGCAAAAAAAGGCTAAGAAACTGCACTTGTATGAAAAAGTTAAATGGACAAAATGCTTCCTGTGCAGTTTGTCTCTAAATCTGCTGAACTTAGTGCTTGACCTTCTATTCATCATTCAATAAATGGCAAAACATCCGTCTAACAGCAATTGCTAAACATTAAACATGCTGTTAACTAGGAGAAACGAGCTACAGATCATTCACTTTGCTAGCATGATAATAGATCTGATCACCACAGAACAGGTTTGTTTCAACTAAAGCTACACTGACGAGTTTTTTATTTATGTTGAGGGAGTCAAGTTGAGCAGGCTATGTTAGAGGGATAGAAAGGTGTAATTAAACCTGTCCCATGGTGCTTTGATCTGCAGCCTGCTAACTAACCTAGCATTAGCGAGGTGAGCAGGCTTCAGATCCAGTCAGGCCCACACGCCACAACACAGGTTTGATTCTGACTAATTGGTGCTCTGCTGACTACATTTTTGCATAGAAATTCTGTCTGAGAGAGTAAAGTCGATTGACTGGTGTTGGAGTGACAAAAAAGCCAAAATAGACCCTGTTCTATTGCGTTTGGAACTGCAGCAGTGTAGCTAAGCTAACGATAGCCTAGTTAGCAGGCCAGAAGTGCCACTCACCACAATACAGTGGTGGTTCCAGCTAGATGATGTTTGAATTACACACATTTAGAAAGTAAAGACTTATATGAAAGCGCAAAGTCTTGACTGATGTTGTAGTGACAGCTGGGAACAAATGTGCTCTATGGTGTAGCTGTTAGCCTTTGCTAAGCCAAGGTCCTGAGTATTTTTTCTTAGATATTTTCTTATATGCTGTTGATGCTGTTGATCTCAAAGAGGCCTTTGAGATCAACAGCATCAGTGAAGCGATAAGAGGGCACTGTAGTGGCACTGGAATGTAACTGCTGCACCATTTAAGGTGGAACGGGAAATTCAAATAGGAAGTCAGTAAATAGCAAGCCAGTCTTGGTTATGGCAAATTTCTCAATTCATGTGTCTCATGCATGCGTCACGTATTCTTGAAACTCAGTACACCAGCCGTCGTGTTGCACGGACCAAGTACCAAGGCCCTGGTGTTGCCTGATGCAACTGACCGAGTCAGGTGGTGCCTCAGACAGTACAAGAGGAAACAGAAGTGCAGTAATCGCTCTGGTGTCCATAGTACACTAATGCTAACTGCAAGACATCAGCCATTCCTTTATTTTTGCTGTCTGTAAACAAATTGGACTACCTTAGACTGCAACATACTAGACAGCAGGAGGTGATGGAGGGTCTGGCGCGTTTTAATTTTCACTTGAAATGTGACTGAAACTTGTCTGACTCAGGTTTTCAGCTGAATGGGATAACATTAGCGTAGTTTGCACTGTTTGTATGTTGCGCTTACTTGTGGATTACCAGTATAAAGGTTATGACAAAACTTATACCATAGGAAGAATTTCCACCACTACGATACGGTTTACCTTATTACTGTTATAGTGCCCACCTCTGTAGTTTGTACAGTTTTCTATTGCTTGTCAGCTACATTAGCAAACTTCAAACACTAGACATGTCTTGGCTGATTTACTACGTTTGGACTAAGGGGAAAAGCTTTGTAAATTAGTTTTTCTGCCAGCTTAGTCCTTTAAAGTTTCTCTTTTGAATTGAAATGTAACATACAAAGCTGAAAACTCATGTTTATCATTCAAAAGAAGCATGTAAGAAATACATTTCTAATGAATTTTCTACCTTTTTAAAATATCCTTTAACCCAAAATGATTACCGTTCTTTAATGCCATGTTGCAACAGCTCCACTGGCGCTGTGTGTCTGTGAACCTGGTGCTATAACTCAATAAATCAGGCTGCCTAATGCTTTTCTGGCCCTCGGGGGGCTCTCCACTGCCTTCCTGCTGCCGCCTTTGAGGCTATGCTGACAGCCAGGGCCGAGCTGCTGCCTCACAGGCCCTCTCCCGCAGGGCCCGGTGGCGTGACTGCAGCCTGACAAGACACCCCCCCCCCTCCTCTTTCCCTCCCTCTTTCACTGTGTCTCTCTGTCTCTCTCTCTTTCACTGGCTTCTTCCGTCTCTCTCTCCCTCATATACATACAAGGCTGAAAGCGATATCCTGCTGCACGGTGACTCACTGCCTTCAGTCAGCTTGAGCAGCACTTCAGGGTTCACAGAGGGAAAAAAAAAAAACAGCTAATAAGGGGGTACTCAGCACACTGTGTGTGGTTATAAAGGCTTGCCCCATTTTTGGCACTTTCTGAAAGGTTACAGGAAGAAGCTGCACAAAATGTTTAAAAGAAAGTACAAGGTCCTATAAGGACTAGCCAAGCTTATAAATACTTAAAGCTACATGCTCATTTTTTGTGCTCTGCAAGTTTTACTAAGTGTTTTTGGCACTACAGCATGCTTTTGATAGAGCAATCTGCTCGTGCATTTCTGTAGCCTATTAATGCAGACCCCCTAATGGTGTAGATGCCATAAACACATTCACATAATCCAGTGCTGCCTGAACGTTTGTGAACCCCTCACCATTTCGTGAATTTCCACATAAATGTGACTTAAGATATGATCAGATCTTCATTTAAATCATAATGATAGATAAAGAAGACCCAGTAAGACAAAAAAAACAACAATTATGTAGTTTTACATCCATTTATTGAACAAAGAGATCCAATATTAAATGTCTTTGTTGGCAAAAGTATGTGAATCTCTAGAATAATCGGTAATTTGGTAAAGGTGGTAATGAGGGTCAGGAGATTCAATAAGTTGAATGACACTCAGGTGTGTGGCTGTACCTTCCCTATATAAAAAACATCAACCTCAGTGTTCACCATCAAAGTCTGGTCTTCACCACATACATTTGTTAGTGCAGACTATTTGCTCATTCGGACAGAAAACATTTTCTGAAGAGACTTCACAAATCCACTGTCAGGCAAGGAAATTCAGCACCTTTATGTACAAATTTAAAAAATGATAAAGGTTCACAACTTTCAAGCAGCACTGTACATGGTTACAAACTAAAAAGATACCAAAAAAAAGCACATCAAAGTCCTAAAAGTTCTGTCAGCATACAAGGTTTATGTTGCTAGTAGGGGTACAATGCATTGTGACATTGTCATATCGCAGTGAGAAACTGATGTGTGCATCATGGAGATTACAGTGTATCATGGAAAATGGGCATTCTGTCATAATTATGCCATCTAATGCAAGTGCCTTGTTTGATTAGCATTTCATAACTGAAAAAGACCGTGGCTAATTTTAGTAAATATTAGACAAACAGTTAGCATCTTCTTGTAGTGAGAAAGCATTAATCGGAAAAAGCATTGGTGTGTCATTCGGAGTTCTGCAAGGTTCTGTCTTAGGGCCGCTGCTTTTCTCACTTTTTATGCCACCTCTAGCATATTTTCATAGCTGTGCTCATAATGTGCAAAGTTATTTCATTTTATTTTATTAGTATCTTTATCTTGTGTACTTTTGCTTTAATTTTTAAACATACCGTTTCACTGCAAAGATTCTACATCTATGAAATGTGCTCTATAAATAATTTGTTGGTAGTAAATAAATATATATATATATATATATATATATATATATATATATATATATATATATATTTTAATATCTGAAACTGTGCAAACAAAATAGAACTTGTGCACTAAATGTGCAGAATTTTACTCTCTTCTTTTGCTCCCTCCTGTCTGAAGCCTCTGCATAAACAGGTTAACTCTCTCATACTTGGTATGCATGATGCAGTGTGGGGTCTATACCAAGCACAGCTGTACCAAACGTATTGCTTTATTTGCCCTCAGTTACTTGCTCAGTCATTTTTATATACCATGAGTTGTACAAATGCATTGCTGGCTGTTAGTAAATTGTGTAATACTACATGCTTTTACTGGCCTGATTTTCTATATCAAACTGATTCTGCACATGAGATGAGGATCTCATGAGTGTCATTTCAAGCATCAGGTGCTTACAAGAGAATAGCTGCAGATGCAGCACAATAGGGCTCGTCTGAGAATATCATGACAATGTCTTATCCCCCAAAAATACCAGCACACACACATATTTTGTGTTTTGGGATACACACACTCTCACCTGCTCACTTTGATTGTGTGTTTTGGCTGTGTGCCATGAAAGAGACATGACAGATGCATGGATTCCCTAGCTCTCTCTGGGGAGAGACTCTGGAGGAGTATCTGCTGTCGAGTGTCCTCTCCTGGGATCCAACCTGTGAGAACCCCCCCGCCCCCTCTTTCAGGTTATGGGAACACTTTGGGCTGTGAAATGAAAAGGAGAAAGAGACTCATCTAGAGCGAGAAACAGGGGAGAGGATGAAAGATAGAGGTGCTCTGTTGTGCTTCACTGTGGTAGAGCGCGGCTTCCTAGAACCAAAGGCCTGCTTCAGTATTCTTGCTGTCGTCCATACCGTCTATAGTTCCCGCCAGATTACAAAGAATGTTTGTAGTTGGTGAGTTGGTGGCCCTTTTGGGTTTGTTTTGAGTGTAAGGACAGTCCTTGCCTCTTCACATAGTTTGGGAATACCTGACTAGCCTGTGCCAGTAGCTTTCCAAAACAGTTGTCGTTATTTTGAATTAAATACAAAGTTGTAACTGTTTTCTCCCTTATCAAAAGAGCACTTGGTATGCATGACATACACTTGGTATGTAATACATGTAATACTTCTATAATAATCTACAATATTTTTTGCTGGAGTATTATATTCCTGTTTACTGTCTCTAGTATCTGGTCATAAACCATTGTAACTGTCCAAATCAGCAAGGAACCCTCAGGGCCTTCTAGGTCTTCAGAGAAGGCCTAATGATTTCTGAGAACTCAAAAAAAAAACAAAAAAACAAAAAAAAAAACACATTTCTGTAAATTTTAGTTCAATTTTATTCTATAGAATCTTCCTTATATTTACCCTGCTAGTATTACAGCACTACTCTTGTTTACGTATAAGTTCTGGATGGGGAAAAAAGGATTAAATTCTTCAAATACCCAGCAGAAAATTATCCAGTCAGGAATTGTTTTTCTCCATGGGATCTAGGCAGATATAGCTAAGTGAACTCTCCTATTGGTTAGGACTTGGTTAGGGCAGCTGAGGAGTCCTAACATGTCAGATTAACCACTAGCACAATTAGGTAATGGCAGAAGAAGCAACTAGTCACCTTTTGATTTACAGTGGGTGGGACCTTTGTTATACGAAAAATAGTCACAGGCGTTCCGGATGTTCTAGATTCACTGACTGTGAATACGAGCAGCAAGGGTTGTTAGAAATGGAAAGCAGCGGAAGCTCTATAGAGACCTCTCTACTGAAAGAGTCACTGTAAAATATGCTACTATATCTGTGGCAAGCTCCAAGTAAAATCAGCATAAACCAGCTTAGACCAGCATGGAGTTAATGTTGGTCTGTGCTACTATTTTAAGCAGTGTTCTTATAGACCTGCTAGCTTGATAGCAATCCTACTAATCACAGCTTGCTGTAAATATTTATCATATAACAAAGCTGGTCAACTGTCTGTCTGGCTAACTAACTAGCTAGCTAACAATAGAAAACATCCTATATAACTAGCTATATGTGATTGATTGATTATTGAGAGAGCCCTTTATGGCAGAAAATCATGTACTGCTGCATTTAGGTTCCATCCATACATACATCATCTAAACTGCTTATCCTTCTGGGTCGCTGGAGCCTATCCCAGCTGTCATTGGGCAGAAGGCAGGATACAGCCTGGACAGGTCGCCAGTCCATCGCAGGGCAGACAGACAGACATACACATTCACACACACTCACACCTAGGGGCAATTCAGCATGTCCAATCAGCCTGACTGCATGTCTTTGGACTGTGGGAGGAACCAGAGTACCCGGAGGAAACCCACGCAGACACAGGGAGAACAGGCAAACTCCACACAGAAATGACCCTGGTCACCCGGCTGGGAATCGAACCCAGGCCATTCTTGCTGTGAGGCGACAGCGCTACCCACTGCGCCACCGTGCCGCCCGATTCCATCCATAGCAAGCAAATTGTATTTGTGATAGAACCAGGAGAGAATTATTAGGGCGGGAAGGATGGCCCTCTTCTTCATTTAGCACAGTGCTAGCTAACACGGGTGTCTGTTAGCTGATATAACAGACTTGGCAGTTAGTGTTCTCCTCCAAGTGTATTGACCTGTCCAATAACATTGTGTCAGCGACAGTTTGAAGAGATGCGGTGGCGTGTGTGCTAGCCTTCACTCGTCCAGCTTGGTAGCTTCACAGCTAAATTGGAGGAAAAGCAGTTCAATTGAAAAGAAAGGCAGATTTTATTTCAAAGCTAAGAACTGTAAGATTGTGATCTTGACTGAGGTATACAGAATACAAAAATAGATCGGATGTACCCCTGATGTCTAGACTTCATTGACAGAAGTTTGAGCAACAAGCTGAAGAGACTGAGTGTGGTATTGACATAGCATCTATAAATACATTCATAATGTTTTATTATGCATTCATAGGGCATTATAAACATGGCTATAAATATTTATAAAAATGAATTACACTTTATAGCCAGGTTTATAATGCATTATGAATTGTTAAAATATTGCATTTTAAGTAGTGTTAATAACACGTTACATTCTAAGTGCCAAAAAAGTCAGTCCCAGCTTGCAGAGTGTAAAGTGAGACAAAGAAGTTTATCCACGCCAAGGCATTGCCAATTTTATTTCTCACCAGGGGTGTTGTGAGGGCTGGATCTTGGGTTTTAAGTCCTCAATATTCAGATGCCAGCCCCAAATAAGTCATCCAGCCCAAAGTTATTACCACAATGCACTTTTCTTAACCACCACTCTCACTTTAAAAATTACATCACAGCAACCCAAGTACCCATCAGGCCCCTCCTCTGAAACCCCCTCTGTGGAGTGAAAGCATGGAGAGTGAGTGGCAGGTTGTTAGAGTGCTATCACTGTAATGTTTTCCCTCACTGGTCTTAACATTAAACACTAGAAACCATCAGTTTGTAACATCACTACACCATACTACAGTAATGCTAATTTCTTCTGGCATTCTATTGGATATGCAGTGTTAAGTTAGCCCCAGGCAAAACAGTGGAGTACATTGACTTTCCCACGTTGGGTAAAATATAACTGATGGCAGCACTAGGTTAAACTCTGACATCTAAAACTTATAATGTGCTTTACTTTGTGTGTTGCAGTGTTTCAGTGAATCCTTTAGTAAATAACTTGAAGCCTCACTTATAGTACTGGAGGAGCCTTACAAGCTCTTGTAACATGTTATGATCACTACTTATAACACATTATGTTAATAATTCATAATGCATAAAAATTATTGGCAATAAAGTGTAATGTGTTTTTATAAATATTCATAGACATGTTTATGATGCCTTAGGAATGCATTACATTGTGTTATGAATGTGTTCATAGGTTCTTATACACATGGTATTCACAGAAAGTGTTACTCATTTGTTTTTAAATTTTTTAATGCTGTACTGAAATCTTTACACACTCAGGAATTCCCCAAAATAGTCCCTTAAAACATTTCTGCATATCTGTTTCAACAATGGACAGTCAGTGAGTCATTCAATGTTCTGGCAAAAGAATAAAAGAAAACAAAAATATAAGAAAGAGGTACTATCCATTTACATTGCTCTCTGACTCACTCTTTCAGTCACTCACCAGCTAAAATCATCACCCACCCCCCCATCCCCAAATAAACCAAACTAATCAATCAGCAGACGGCTGTATGTCTTTAAGAGACTACCATCAATCACGTGGGTGGCTGTGCTTTCAGCCTGAATTCTAATGCACTTTTAGAGCCTCAGTCTGCAACTGTAGGAGACACAGGGGGTTTTACAAGGAGCTAAAGGGAGTTTAGCACGTCTCTGACCATGAAAGAGCCATCAACAAGTGCAGCACATTCCCAGCAAGCGAAAGCCTATCTGTCTTGACTGTAAATGTAGCCCGCTTGCTGTAAATCAAAGACAGGCCTTCTGACTGACCCACCTTTTGCACCCATAGACAGCCTGTGGTCAACCTTTGACAGAACGCTGTCCATGAGTGTTTTACATTTCTTGTCCAGCCACTGCTGACACCAGACTTGATCTGAGCAGACGTTAGTGCAAGCTCTAGCCTGTCTCAGGCATTCATCATCTCCTTCAGAGCTATTTTTTTCCACCAAAAGGCAGTCGGGAGGAACTTGTCCATCCGTGTAATTTTGCCACAGATGATGTTTCTGCAATTGACTGGCCTTTAACCTTTGTGTAGAAATGAATGGAGTTAAACATTTCACAGTGTAAAATGAGAGGTGAAACTAATGCAGAATGGAAGGAACGTCTCCGGGTGAGTTTCAGATGTTTCCTGCAGCAAAATGGCCTTCAAATTGCCAGACGGTTGGCCTTCTGCTGCCAGTGGAGTTATTATTAGTGTCACATTTCCTTGGTTATTAAAGAAACAATTATTTCAAAGGATTAAGATGTATTTCTCTGACTCACGATGTTCTAACCCATATTTTTTGTCCGGTTTAGTTTTCTCCACTTCCGTCCAGCTGAGCTGCCATTGTATTTTGCACAGGCTTCCGAGCAAAGTGCTCTCTCTTGAAATGGCACCCCACATAGCTGAGTGCTTTTCTGTGGAAAGGTCACACACCACCAAGCATCAGTTTAACACCCCAGAACAGGATTGTGGCGGCACTCTTTGATTAGATCTGGCCTTTAACATATACCCATGAGAAAAATCAAAGTATAGAGAACACGTTCAATCCATTTTTGATCTCTGTTAATGTTTGCTTGGCCACAGTGGTCCATATCTGGCCTGGTTAGGATTTGCAGCACTTTGCTAATGCATCTACATGACTTGCTGCCCAATATAGGCTTCGAACCAGCAATCTTCCAGTGACTGGTTTGGAGCCATTTCCAGTGTCACCTCTTTCCCCTTAAATTTATCCACAAAGCTATAACTGTCTTCACTGATATGGGTTCCTGACCTTCTCCCATTTCCAGACAGGCTAAATTGCTGACTTGGTGCTTTCCTTCAGGTTCTACACCACTGCGTTTTAGTGTGTGGGAGCATTTTGAGTTCATCACGTTGCTGGGGGAGTGCCTCTTCTCATGAACTCAATCTTAACCTTATGTCCCGCCACCGTGGCTGGGAGCCCACAGTGCTGGAGTGACAGAAAGGCTCTGACCACCCAGCCTTCTGTTCTGAGACCAGAGGAAACCAGGAGCTGATGCAGAAGGAGATTAAAGGTTTAAAGGGTCTTGGGGTGATTTGTGAGCAGTATTGACTTTCTTAGGCAATGGACAATGCAGAGGTTAGTGTCCCAGGGATTGTGATAATAGATCAAGTGTGACTTACCTGTGGATCTGCCAGATCCTCAATAAAAGTTCTCAACCAGTTCTTGAAATGTGTAACTCTGATTATGTGACTATGACAAAAGCAGGCTGGATAACTTGATGGACAGGTGGCTAATCTTAGCTGGATGTTGCTTTTTTGTGAATATCCAACCAGGTTAAAACCAGGGCTCAGAAACAACACTTGTGTTCCAACCATAACATAATGCTCCTAAACTGCTTAGAACAAAGCAGTTAAAACAACTCCTTTCCTTTCATATAGGCTAATATACTTGAATAGTAGGGCTGGAAAGCTTTTAGACCTAGGAGCTGTGTTCATACCGGTTGCTTATACAGACATAGGCTGTGGAATTCTACTATTTGTAAATCAGTATGTTGCGTCAAAATATAGCGGATAATCCAAAAGTTCATATGAAGAGAACTTTAACCTTGGTATTGTGTAGTGACAGCGGCCAAAATGGCTGGCAAAGCTTTTTATGCAAATGTAGCTCTCTACCATCATTAGTCATTTACTGTTAGCCCTGGATATGCTACACAATGTGCATAAAATGTATAGCAAACAAACGTACAGAAGATATGCTGTTGATTCCAAGACATTTGTAAATGAATACATAATTAATAAGCTAATTTAAATTCTTATTAAGTTGTGGACTACACGGAGCTAGTGGCATAGGAAAAATGCATTTTTGGGCTGGTCGGCGAAAAAAAAATGATCTAACTACACATCAATGAGACTGAAGGCCTAACATAAGCTCAAGCAAAATCCTTCCATATAAAGCATGTGTCCACTGGTAGCAAGCACAGCTTTTACCTCCATGAAGATGAAGAGCATTAAATGCTAAAAGTGCTTTTATGGTGTTTAAAACATTTGTTGTGGCAGTTGTACGCATTTTTTTTTTTATATGAAGAAAGCAGCAGTTGTGCTATCCATTTTGTCTTGGCACGGCTGTCTTTGTGGAAAAGTGTGAATTGGTTTCACAGCAGGGGGTTCTCACCCCTCCCCTTTCAGTCCTCGTTGCTCTCTAGCAGATCATTTCACACAGAGAGCCAACAGTGTTCTGTGTAATCTGATAAAATTTACTGGAAACATTTTTTGTTATTATTTAAAAATATTTCTACCTGAGATGAAGTTGGACTGCTGAGATGTACACAAGAAAGAGAAGAAAAATAATTCCAGCAAAGCTCAAAACCTAAACCCTCAAGCATCATAAACAAAAGCTAATTTCCAAAACAGCCAAGAGAAATGTCTATGGATCATTCATATCTTACCTTGATGACTTGATGCATGAGTAAGTTAGACATTTGCTTTGACGTTTTAACATATACTGTTTAAGCATTTTTTTAAGAAGCTGACTTTTTTGTGTGTTTGGCCTTTAAAGTAAGTAAAGAAACAACATCTACTCCATCAGGGTACTGGAACTTGCTTTTACAGATCTCAAAGGCACTTCTTTTATCTTTTTTATGAAGCTTCACATTCAAAATATATCTTCAGGAAACCATGAGGGAAAACACAGGCGAGCTAAGAAGTGATTGAGGGTAAAGTTGCTTTCAGACGATGTACATTTTTTGCTTTGCTCACTGTGATGCTGGGCATACATTGCCGCTTTGCTCACCGCTGCGACGCCACATCAACACGACTCACTGTAGATTAGTGGCAAGTTTGAAAACCATCCACCTGACACAGTGTATTCTCATGCAGTTTTACAAAACCTATCGCTTTTAATACATAAAAAGCTCTGTGGAGAAGAAGACCAGGCAGAGAAGAAAGTGATAATATGTTTCGTGTCATACACAACAGTTTGTAGAAAGTTCAGCAGCAAACTGTGTTGAAGTTTAGTTTGATTGACCTTTGAGTTCAGCGGCCTGACAGGAAAACGGAGCAGTAAAGCCTCAAATCTAAGTGTGCGATGCTCAAGGTGGTGCGATGTCAAGCAACAGAGATTCCACATTAACGTGTCTGTTCCAGAACTGTTACGGATGGTCATGTTTTCAGACTTATCTTTCTTCCTTGCAACATATAGTTTTTTGTTTGTTTGTTTGTTTGTTTTTTTTTGTTTTACTTTTCATTCCTCTAACAGGTTTGGAGCTCTTGTTAAAATTGTTCATTTGAGAAAACTATATCAACAAAGCCCCACCATCTATAGTGAACACACATTTTAATGCAAAATTGCAGTTTATTTGCTGAATTTAACATTGAGAAAATAAAATGTAACCTGACCTATATATGTATATATGGTATGTATTATATAGCACATTCTGTGCTGTATGTTTTATTTTTTCCAATACATTAAACTCAGAAAATAACTAGAAATTGTGCACTTTGTGCTGTAAAATTAGCGGAAAACTGCCATATTTAAGTTTGTCCCAGTTTAACATCATTGTCTTTACAAATGAACCCTATGAACCCTGTATATAAATAGGTATAACAAGTAAACAAAGTGTCAGGAAAGGATTAAAAAATAAATGCATAAAAGGATAAAAAAAATAAAAAATATAATACGATGCTAAAACAAGGTGCTACACAAGACACCAGGGGCTTAACAAGTGACTAACAAGTGACTAATACCGTTCAGACATGCCCCGTTGGGTCAGGCACCTCTTTTAGAGAGAGGGGGCTCTGCATACAGCCTTGGCTGCATTAGCATAGGGTCCGTGAGTGAGTGGGGCCCAGCTTTTCTCCCTCAGTGTCCTTGCGCTGCCAGTATTCAGCAAACAGCCTGCCATTCTTCCGCCTGACGAGCCAGCAAACACTGAGCATTCAGGGTCAAGGAAAAGCACGGCCCCCAGCTCTTTGTTACATCCCCTTTTGTTACGTCCTGCATCATTATATTGTGGGTTGTGGGTTTTTTTCATGTTCCTCCTATTTTCACACCAGCTCTGGTAAATTTGCTCTTAGCCGCCTCCTCTTCAAGTCCATTCAAGTATTTCCCAACCAACCCAACCAGCAACAGCAAAGCCATGCACTTCATTATATTGCTTACTTTTACAGCAACTGGCATGTCATTTATAAATCCCCAAGACTAACAGCCATATGGAGCTTGTCCTCCAAAGAGTGACAAACTACTGGATTTGACCTCGAGGTTTATGTTTCTTTGGCAGCACTTACTCCCCGAAGTCGCCTTAGCAGTCGTTCCACAGTGCGCTAAAAGCGAGCCTGACAAATCTGCAAAAGATACAGATCGCTGGCCTCATTTAAATGCCTGTTCTGTTGTGCAGAAGTGGACCAATATTATAGATAAGTGTTTGTGATCTGCCGGTTACAGCGCAAAGCTTTCATGAAGTGTTTGGTTAATGTTAACATCAGCAAGTGTGGCCTTCTGGCAGCCCCAGCGGTCATGCATAATTGACTGGTAATGAGCGAGGGACTTTCAATATTTAATCTTCAATGACCTTTATGTGTGAGCGGCAGTGAGAGTTAGCCCTGCAGCTGATAAAGAGCCACTTTGTTGTTGTTTTTCGGTTCCGCAGAGAATTCAGGCTCTCTTCTTTACAACAAAGCTCCTTCCTGGCTGGTAATTAAGTAACTCTGTGGGAGGACTTTCGAGACGGTGAATGGCGCACAAGGACAGAGAGGAGTTTTCGTGTCACTTCGCTTACTATTAAATCTGCTTGTTTGAAATGCAGCATTCAAGCAGTGTTAAAAATCTACTTTCTTAAAGGGCCTGTAGCCTTTTTCCTGCATTGTTGTTTTCTTTGAAGTTGACTTAAACCTACACAGCAAAACATTTCCCAACCTCTTTTTATCCCAACTAAACAGGCTGTTTTTTGCTTCTGTGCCCTTTAAAACTGATATGTAAATGCCCTCTATTCTGATTGGCTGTGGTGTATTGCGCTTCATTCAAAAGTCTGTGAAGGCTGAAACACTTGTTAAGCATTAATAGGTGGGTCTAAAGTGCTGTAGGCTAAATAGGAGGATGTATGTGAATGCATTGTTTCTTGTGGCATCACTAAAACGATAAATGCAAAATGGGCTTATTCTGCAGATTAATTCCTTTGTATGGACTTAATGAACAAGGGATCAGAAACAAATTGTTTTTTTCCATGACACTGAATTTTCCTCACTGTTTGATGTAGTATGTAAATTTCTAAACACGTTGTTCACTGTGCCTAAATCAGCCTACAGCAGTTTAGCCCCATTGAAATTATAAGAAATGTTTCAGTGCTTCTTGAATGAAAAGGACAATATGGGGCAGCCAATCAGAACAAAGACCATTTACATATTTCAGTCTTAAAGACACAGCAACCAGACAGCTTGTTAAATTCTAAAGGATAAAAAAAGGTTAAAAACAGTCATGTAAATATGAATTATGACTGTTCTTGGCACATAGGCCCACATAAGCATCATAAGTAGTGCTCAGGGAAATAAATGGAATGCAGAAAAGGATTGAATTTCCCTTCAACTTGTTTGTTTTCTCCTTGCAATCAATCTTAAGTACTTATTAGATCCCATAAACATAGAGCAAGGCCATTAG
The DNA here is from genome assembly GCF_904425465.1 of Colossoma macropomum. Classification (NCBI taxonomy): domain Eukaryota; kingdom Metazoa; phylum Chordata; class Actinopteri; order Characiformes; family Serrasalmidae; genus Colossoma; species Colossoma macropomum. The sequence goes on from NW_023494786.1 coordinate 26,447,468, forward strand.
CAAGAGGTACTACTTGGCTGTACGTTCAGTGCATGACTAGCCCGTTATACATGTGTGGCGGTGAAGTTTCTACAGTTTTTCTGAAGGAAATCTAGTATAATCACTGTTTATGTACTACTTGGATACAGAAAACAGATAATCAGATACCAAGTCGTTATTATTATTATTATTATTATTAACACTCAGGCCATGTCATTTGAGAAATACCCATAAATAAATCATTCTGGATCATATGGTTCAATATATCATTTTATGTATGGAAAGTTTATATACTATCACGTATTTTGCATCATTTGGGTTAGTGGGTTGTGTCAACCACTGAGGCAGACCACTATCTTGTTCACATATTGGATTCAAACTTGGCCTTCGAGCAGTAGTTTAGATGTAGAGCGCTCACCTATGAACAAAGATAAAAATCCAAAGAAAGAAAACATTGTTGAATAGCTTGTGCCCATTCAGGTCTAGCCTCTAATCTTCTTCTTTTAATGAGCAGCAGGCAGGGATGTGGGCCGAGCGAAGGGTTTTGGAAGGACACTCTGTCTCTGTGCTTCTCACCGCTCTTAGACGGCCATGCAGTTAGAGGCAGGGTTGTTTTGGGGCATCACTGATGTACGAATGCATAATGCATTTCTATGTATTTCCCAAAAGTATTGTAGTATATTAGATGGCAGAGAGAGGAGTATATAGAACTCTCTCTTTCAAATAGGTATGAGATTTAGTAACTCAGCCCAGAAAACAGATGCATCTTTTTTCTTTTCAAAATTGCAATTTCTTCTGTATATCTAACATAGTCACATGAAGCTTCCACCATGAAGAAGGTTTGAGACATGTTTTGAATCATTGTACTGTCGTATAAGCTGGCCTATTTTCAGCTTCAGTTTTCTTGACTGACTTTGTCACACTTGATTCCAGAATTTGCTTATATCTAGTGGTATCCATTCTTCCATTTACCTGTGAAATGTTTCCTGCGCCACTGGCTGCAACAAAACCCCAAAGCATTATAGATCTATCTCCATGCTTAACATCTGCACCTGCAAGGAGTTCTTTTCATAAAATGCTGTTTCTTTTATTTCCAAACATATCTTTTGTGATTGTGGCCAAAGGGTTCCATTTTTTACTTCATTAGTCCACAGCATTTGTTTTCAGAATGCCTCTAGCTTATGTAGATGATGTTTAACATACTTCAGTCATTGACATTCGTGATGTAGTCTGGTCTTAATAACTCTTTGAGATCATGCAAATCATATTTGTGCAAGCAACGCTGCACTGTAGAACAGTGCACCACCACTGCTGTGTCAGCTAACCTTTCCTGTAGGTTCTTTATTGCCATATGGGGGTTGGTTTTACCTTTCTGGTCCACATACAAGCACTTCTGAGAGTCTTTTTGGTCGTCAAGATTTTGCCTTGACTTCCATTCTTTTATAGCCTTCTCCTGCTTTGTAGGTATAAATTAGCTTCATTTTCAGATATTCAGCCAGCTACCTTGAGGAGCCAATGGTTGTCGAGTGTTAGCACAAGGTTTGAAGAGTCAGACAGTTTATAGTGCTCTGTAATTACCATCAGCTGACCATACCTAATCACAATTCTTGAACCCCTCCTTTGTTCTAAGACAGTCCAGTCCAATGACCAGTAGAAACTACCGATACACAGTCAAAGCAGTGCTTTTCCATTTTACAGAAATGACTAAGATTGAAGCACCTGGAGAAAGTGGATGGCTAATCCTGAAGTGTTCTCCAAGTGCTAGCATTGAGCTCCTACGCTGAGGCTAATACTAATAGGATTAAGCTTCAAATTACAGGATTTTGTTCTTCTGTGCCAGTGTTCTCCAGGCATATACAGAGCACTGACCTTCATAAAATCTCCCTCCTCTGTGAGTTAGCATAGTGTAACTGAGTTTAAAAACAAGGAAGTAGCATATGAGCATTAGCATTGTAAATGCTGGCCTTTGAGGATTAAAGATAATACCATAAGGCTATAGGCTTGATTTATATCAGCATTTTGTCTTCAGTTCTAGTCAAAGTGTAACTGTTCAGAGTGTCTGAGCGCACCATCTGTATCTTTAGCATAATGAGTGAGTGGCCAAGCTTTGCTTTTTTGATGAGCTAACTTACTTTTTGAAGGATTAAGCAATTCTGAAAAGTGTGGAGGTAGGCAGTTTTGCTGAAACAATAAAAAAGGAAGATATGCCCCCTCCTCCTCATGATTGGGGTCATCTGAAATCATGACTGAATTCTGTAAAACTTTGGCAAAACTTTTCAACTCCCCTCATTATGGAGCTGCATTCATTCATGCACAAATAAAATACAGTAACAGAACTGCAGTAATAACGAGTATCCAATCTGTAGCCTCATGCTGGAATTTCAAGCTCTACAGACTTCTCCGATGAATTCTCTCCATCTGTGTGAGTGGAACTCAAGCCAGTCAGTGAGGCAAGCGTTGGACGTTTGGGTACTGGAGCATGGTGCAAACTCCCAGGACCAGGCCTGACCTTTAGTCACATCCACACTTTGTTGTTTTTCTCCCTGTTTCTTCAGTCGGTCACACAGAAAGGTGCTTTACTGAAACAGGAGCTGTGGAAATTCCACATTTGGGCGATTCAGGAAATTTTTGTTCTTTGTGTTCATGCAGAACATAGATGCTGTTCATACCAAACATGAAAAGCAGTAGTTTCATCTTACACACAAATGTATTAACTATATCACTTGGGTGGGATGGTCATGCTGAGCACACACAGAAACAGGCTCAAAATCTCTCATGGAAAGCAGAAATGACCATAAACAAACAAAAATAAACAGAATAATCTTTAAAAAAAAAGGTTATTTAGATCAGTGCTGTAGAAGAAGCACTTTTGGTTCCAATAAGCTCTGGATAACATGAAAAACGTAGCCATTGTTACATGTATTGTAAATGTGTCTGTCCACTTTCTACACAATAGTTTCAAGGGTGAGATATTCTTATTTCAAGACCAGAAAACCCCCTTCTGAAGATGTTTCTTGAAGGTGGGAGGAGCTTCTGAAAAAGTACAAGCCCTTTAGGGTGGACACTTTTTCCCTTTGGTGAATTTGCTTTGCTCTACATTAGTAGCATATCAGTGGATTTCTTTATCACCATGAGAGGATTCTAATGGCTATATGATGTATGTATGCAGTGCATACTGGGTATTGCAGTGAAATAGCCAAAACCACATACAAAATTGGGAATTCTGTCAAACCGATGAGACTGAGGGATACAATGCCGTGCTACATGACGTACATTATATAAAATAACAACTAGTTTTAGACCAGAATTCCCCTTTAAAGAACGATTTTTAATGCGATGAGATGTGTAAGTGTAAAAACATGTAAAGTTCCCTTTAAAAACCTCCAAATAATGTAGAACCAAATTTCCAGGCCAGGAACTTTGTAGGTGAAATGCTTATCAACACCGGTTCAGTGGCATTTAAAACAGGAGCCAAAGCTGAAGGGCAGGTCTGATGTCTGTGGTGAGAGGTGTAGATGAGCTTGCAAAGGGGTGTTAAAATTAAAATTACACCTCTTGCTGACTAGGAATGCTGCCAGGGTCGTATTGGAGTAGATACATTTGGTTTATGTGTTTCAGTGTTGACACTGGTGTCAAGCCCACTACCAATTCAAATTCATAATACAATTTTAATACACTGAATAAGCAATTTGACAAACAAATCATTATAAATACACAAAATAATAAATGAGGCTATTTTTGCCCTCCTTGACCAACAACAGCAGAAGATCAGGAATATTTGTTTAATTTTGCTGTACCACATTTTTTCCACCTACGTTCTGCGAAGACCCGCCCATACTCTGCGTCTGCTAAGTTCAGCTTTGACCCCGATATTCTTACCCTAACCATCTCATTCCTAATGAAGGCAATGAGTACACCTCAGTCAGAGACAGAGTAGGGCGGGTCTTCACAGCATGCTGGTGGGAAAGGCCTCAGTATGTATTTCTTCATTCTCCTGAGATGAGGAGTTGAAAAGGACGAGGAGTCTGATGAACGTGAGGCCAGTTGCGTTTATTCTACTTTTTAATAACAGTCAGAGCCGGTCGGCCCTATACGGTCACTAACGTTGCGTATGGCCCTGCAAATTACGCATGGGCCCCGCCTCCCACTCATGTCTATGATGAATGGATGAAGCAAAACTACCCATCTAGTCACATAAAAAAAACACCATGAGAGTGAATTGCGGAACAGCAATCAGATAAACTGGTGTTCTCTCCTCTCCAAGTCTGATGTGAGCAAATAACAGAAAAGTGAGAGTGACATACGGCAGTTTATTGCGTTATTAACACCAACGGGCAACAGTGTTTACAAACTGCAGGTTGTGAAAGATAATCATGTCACTTGTAAACACGTGTTCGTATGTGTCTGCGCAAAATGAAACTCACAACGTGGGCCTCTGTGGAGTCCAGTCCAGTCCAGAGGATGAACGCTACTTAAATAGTAATTCATTCTTACATGGCCATTTTCTAACTTTTCTTTATCCCTTAGAATTAAACAGGCTGTTTTGCTACTGTGCCTGTAAGACTGATATATATGTAAATGAACTCTGTTCTGATTGGCTGCCCTGTATTGTGCCTCATTCAAGAAGCAGTCCAGGCTGAAACACTCTTATACTTCGGCATGAACAGGTGGGGCTAAACTGCTGTAGGCTGAATAGGTGTGTGTGTGTATATACACACACATATATATATATACACACACACACACACACACACATATATACACACACACATATATATATATATATATATATATATATATATATATATATATATATATATATATATAAATGTTGGTTTATGTGACATCACAAAAGCGAATATGAATGAATGCAAAATTTAATGCAAAACTGTATATATGTGTATATGGACTAGAGAGTGAATAGTATGTTTTAATAATGGTGTATAGATTCAGTTTCCTTTTATTTAATTGGAAATTATTTTTGGCCTCCTTACTCACATTTTTCAGTAAGCTGCCATTCTTGCGCTTTGCCCCTGGTCATTTCCTACTCTGATTGTTTTGCAGAACGTCTATCAGAAAGATTGTACAAGAACTTAGGCTTTTAGATACTGACGTTTTCTTATAGGCAACATATTTGTGCAGTAAGTGACTTGTCTACATCCACATTACTCACACTGATCTCTACCAGGCAGAGTCTTGGCAGAACCATCCAGTGTATCTGTCTGATTGAGTGTGACCAGCGGGCAACGGGGGCCCTCTCTCTCCACAGTGACCAAATATGGGCAGCCTGGATGCTCAGCGAAGAGACAGGGGCACAAAACTGGCACAGCTCCCACTGCGCCCTGGTCTTCACTGGCATTCATAACGAATCTGTCCATCACGAGTTCATGCGGTCATTATCATGTAGAGTAGGCTATACAGACACGCAGAGCCTGAGAAATGAGGGTTTGTACCTTTGAGAAGGCAGTCAGAAACGTTTTAATGAGAGAAAGTAGTTTATACGCTAATATAGTAGCAAATTATGGCACCAATACCAATTATGAATACCAAATTGCAGATGCATATATTGAATCTGACTTAGCTCTTACAATGTCATCTGTTACAAACAGCTCGGCACAGATGGTGTAAAAAGATGTTCTAGTGAAAAGTGGTAAAATCTGAGGCATCACTTTTCCAACATTTGTATTTTACTAGAGCATGAAATAAGGGGAGAATAAGTAGAGGTGTGAAATATGGTGCGTATTGTGCTGTTTGTATGTAACATGCTTAAAGATAAGATGCACCATTATGAAATATAAAGGCAGATAATCATAAACAATCTTGGTTTGGCCAATATTAATACCAATGACCCCCTAAATTTGTGCTTTTGTTGACATATGAACCCTTTTTTCACAGTAGCCATAATATGCAACTTCTGATGGTTTCAGAGGAGTTCCCTCACATGACCTCTGCATTTTTTCTTCAATAACATTGAGTATATTACGCATACATGACGGCCACAATAAAAAATAGCATTTAAACACAATAAAAAACACTTTTATAAACGTTGACTTGTTTGCTTACCTATGAGAAAGAAAACCCAGTTTGCTTCATCATAAATATTCATCATATAATACATATTTCCCTGGTAATATACTCAATGTTATTGAAGAAAAAATGCAGATATCATGTGAGGGAACTCCTCTAAAACCAGCAGACATTGCACATTATGGCTACTGTGAAAAAAGGGTTAATCAAAAAAGCACAAATTTAGGGGGTTATTGGTATTAATATTGGCCAAAACAAGATTGTTTATCATTATCTGCCTTTATATTTCATAATGGTGCACCTTATCTTTAAGCAGGTTACATACAAACAGCACAAGTTTGACTTTTTTATCTTGTTATTTTATGAACCTGGTCATATTAAGCACAGTTAAATGTTGGGCCTCATTCAACAGCCGTTCTTAAGACGAAATTTCTTCTTAAACCCACTTATACAGTTTTCTCATAGATTCTGGCTTTCACCAGTGTTTTCTTATATGTTCTTAGGTAAGAACAGAATCTACACACACTCAAGAGCACAAAGGTACTAACAATTCTGCGGCATAGAAACACATCATGAATGTGATGTAGACTTATTCTTAGGACCTTTTTCAAGAACAAATTTAAGAAAAAACTTAGGGAGATATTGGTGAATGAGGCCCAATGTTATTGGTTTTTCATTATTTATCATCAAAATACAGTGACTTTTGTCTGCCTCTAAAATGTGTTGTGATTATGTCATCATGCACCAGCAGGTTGGGGAAAAAATAATATTAAACAGTAATATTATGTTTCACCACCCCCACTTGACATTGAGAGAAACTGCTCATCTAGTTCAGGGGCCATATTACAGAAACCTTTTAAATTGGAAATCTTATCTAAGTCACCATGGCAACTTCAGTTAGGACTGAATTTAGGAAGAAGCTATTATAGAACAACAGTTCTTAAGTACTTAATCTTATCTATTAACTCCAGATAAGAAAACAGTTTTACAGAGACATCCTAACTAGACAGAATGTCCTGAATTCTGTCTTAACTTTAGGACAACACCAGAGCGTCTTAACTTCTGTTTTAATTGTCTGTTTCTATTGTTTTATGCAGTAACAGCCAGCATAGTCCACTAAAACTGGTTACATTTATCTACATTGAGAATGGTTCTTTGACTTAAGAGTTTTTTTTCTAACAGTGTTTTGAAAGCCCCAGACACTGCAGACACGATCTCCAGTGTCCTATCTTATTACCTTCGTGTGTTAATGTTGATGAAAACTCGTCAGATAAAATATTACAGTGATGGTGGTGAATAATGAGGAGACAGAGCTGAACTTGTGTCTGTTTATTAGGAGGAATAACCTTAGCATTGTCGGCTAAAGCGTTTGGGAAACTGAAACTGAAACTGTGGAGCACCGACGCTCTGATAAACAGAACAAAATGTTAAGTTTATCGCGCTTTAGTTTTGTTTGACCTTTTTTACATCAGTAACAGTAGCTAACTGTCTGGCTAACTAACCTGATTATTTTGATTACATGTTTACGTTTCAGCTGTGCGCGTATTGTCAGTTGCTAGGTAACAGACATGACAGTTGATTGTCGACTACGATCGAAAATGTTTTCCTAACTTAAGATGCTGTAACATTAGATTCCTAAATTAAAATAAGATTTGCTTCTGTAATACAGATAATAATAATAATAATTTGTAAAAAAAAAAATAAAAAACCTTATCTTGACCTGTCAGATCTTAAGTTAAGACAAAAAGAAGAAGTTTCTGTAATACGGCCCCAGGAGCCCTCTCTGATACCATATTTCACTCAGAAGTATGTCACAATACAAAAGGAGAATGCACTGTGATTTCCGATTAATGCTAAATTTCATTTACATAGCCATGACATAACTAAATTAAATGTGATATATATTGTGAGGTATTGTAAATATTTGCAGATACTCTTATCCAGAACCACTTACATTGCCAGTGTAACGGAACATTAGCATTCTTGCTGAAATGAATAGTTTGATCTTCCGTGCATTGGTTTTGGTGTTATCCACTGTGCTGTCTTTTCAGTCTTTTCAGGAAACCAGCACTTAGTGTCTAGACATAGCAGGCTTTTCTGGGGTACTTTTAGTGCAGTAGTCTCCAACCCTGGTCCTGGAGAGCTAACTTCCAGCAGAGCCTGGTTCCAACCACAATTTGCCCCACCTGCTCCAGCTAATCAATCTCTTTCAAAGTCCCTGACTGGCTGGATCAGGTATTAGAGTTAAGTAAGAGGCAGGGCAGCTTATTGGATACAGGTTGGAACTAAACTCCGCAGGAAGGTAGCTGGGTTGGAGACCACTGTTTTATTGAAATCTGATGTTGTACCCTTGAAAAGGGGTAAAAGAAGACATATAACCTAAGCATAATGTTTCTTTGATGTTCCTTTGAGGAAACCAGTGAGGGCTCCCCCTACTGGGTGTTTGCAGATATAAGCAATGCTTTCCTATAGCATTCTTCAGTAATTTAAAGCAGATTTATTTGGGCTTTCTTGTAGACGTAACAGACGTAAAAGCATTTAGCATCAGTTTGAAGAACTATTAGAACTAGTAAAATGACTGGCGTCTGCTAGACGTGAAAGAGTGGCACATTTTTTAATAGTTAAAAGGCCATCATATTATAATTTGTTATTAAAGGCTATGAATTATTTGAAAATATGGCAGAAATGATCTAGTCCTTGACTTACTGACCTACAACTTGAAGGTCAGTAAGGCAGCTTGGGAAAACTCTGGACGTGAACGGTGTCAACCCGAAACTGCACTCAACAGCTTGAACCAGAGTTACACATTAACGCAGGTGCTTTCTTTCAGTGCTCTTTGAAGTGGGTTTACTCGGTCTACTACTACTGTAGCTCACGCCGCAGAGAGGAACTGACGGGAGCGAACCTGAGAAGCTGGTTTAACATTATGCTTAAAGCAGTCTTACAGATTAAGCGCCTCAAGAGGATCAGCATTCATCTTATGCAACTGACTTAAAAACAAAGAGACTGTCCTCACTGAGGGTGGTCTACCTACAGAAAGCAAGTCCTCAATAATCCTTCCTTAGTTAGGGAGGTGAGCAATGCAGGTAATGCAGGAATGTGATGGATTGCACAAATGAACTAAACAGATTAAAGCTGTCATTGTCTCTGACATGTCCAGATAAAGATTACACGGCACATGTATACGTCTCACTCTACTTTATGTGTGGCAGTGAATGAGACAGACCTATAAATGGTCTTGGAATGTCCCTTGTGTGAAGGTTTGACTAGGCACCTCACTCTGAGGTGAACAGTCTTCTCCTTTTGATGTTCTTTCTAGCTAATAAATCCTAAAACGAAAGCTTTTAAAGCCAATGCAGCCCCATCGTTACCTGAAGAGCATGAGTTTGTTCAGTTCTTTTAATAGCAAGACTGAATGATGTATCTACAGCAGAGCAGTTTCCTTAATAAGGAGATTACCTTGGCTCTGCCTCAGGCTGAGAATGCAGCTAGTGGCTGTAATGATGTAGAAATCACTAGGGGTGGGAGGAAAAAAAAACAATATAATGATATTCGGGGGTAAATAAATAGGTCCAATACATCATTTAGGAAGATTTCTGTAAGCCCCCTAGTGGCCATCATGCTGGCAGAATGGAAACCAATATTTAATTACTATTATCAAATAAAAATCTCCCCATAACTATATCAGATCAATCAGGACGCTGTTGGCTCTCTGTGTGTGAAATGTTGTGATTGTGTTGAGCTGCTAGTGAGCAATGAGGGGCGAAAGCAATTCACTTCTATCCATAAAGACATAACATGGACAGTACAGCCTCAGGTTTCATGATATCAAAAACTGTGCACAGCAAAAACACGTTCAACAAATGTTAACTTGCTTAGTCCGTAGCGTAGGTGAGGAAGATAAAAAGCTAATTCGCTTCCAGTTTTGTAAATTGTACATATTGAAATACATTCCATCAAAATTACTGGACTATATAAAAAAGGCATAGTTCACCTGAGGGACCTCCTCCACAACAGGCACAAATTTATAGCTACTGTGAAGTGGGGTTAATGTAAAAACTACTTAACCTGGCTGAGCTTATTTAACTTCTAAGTGAAAATTAAGAGAACAATACTCTTTTTTTTATATTTTGTAAATTTTTTTGAGTAAAAACAAAATTAAGGTGAACTTTTTAAACTTTTACACCATTTTTTACTCTGCATGTGTCAATATTTTTTTAGCCCACAAGATAATGCTCAGTTCTTTTTGTACCTTCTAGCAATCATGTTATTCCTCGTGGATAACATGATTGCTGTGAATACAGGAGATTGGGGTTCAGCTTTCCATTCATGTGGGAATGCCACACTTATTCCAAAAAAAGTCTTTGGGCAAGACTCCTAATGTTACATTCATCTACCACTGAAAAAAAAAAACACAGTTTCTCCAAAATACACACAGAAGATACAGAAGAAGGCAAAAACCTTTACGTGTCATGTGAATAATGTAAAGAGATTTTATTCAGTTTTGGGGCATTTCTATTGGTCCATTCATCACAAAATGTTCATACAATGCCTAGGGCAGTCTGTTTAAATTATGTAGAAAAAAGAAATGGAGATTTTTTTGGACTTTCAAAGTGTAGGTAGTTTTATACAATGTTGCTACTTCACAGTTCAGTTGTGATTGATTAAAAATGAGTAAGATTAAGAAACATGTATCTCCAAAGTAGTGCCTTTACAGGAGAAGACAAAAGGCTCGTAACTTTTGCTGAAGTTAACGAAAAGAGGTTTTATTCCATGTACTTTTAGAGCATGTCTATTGGTCCATTTATTGTGAAATTTTCACATAATGTAAAGGACAGTGCTCAAATGATGTAGAAAACTAAAAAAATCTACAAAAATGGAGATACATCATTGTGGTTCAAATATTGTGAGATTACTAGAGATTCACCGTGCAGACTTGCGTTCGCACCTGCAAATGGGCCACGGCTTTAATTTTATGAATGTTTTGCTTTGGGCCAGGCTTTTACACTGAGTAGTCACATGAATATGAATTCTTTCAGGCCACCCTCCCAGCAGGATTGTAAACTGGCAGCATTTAGTTCATTTGAAACTCAACTCTTTGGCTGAGATCTTGCATCTGGTCACTTATGCTCCAACATTTTATGATCCAATTAAAATGTTTGGCTGTGTGATTAGCAAGTGCTTTGTTTCTGCAGAACCAATCTAGTTATTTTGTTGACGTCTTTGACTGAATAACACAGCAGGCGTAGGATGTTATTGCATCTCGTTTCCTATCTCTGGGCTGAAATGAAGCGCACAATGCATTTATGACAGCGACCGATGCAGCAGTCGGAAATCTTTGTATTCTGTGGAATTTTGAATTCTCTTTCATCAAACGTCTGTTGACAAAGTCAATTATTTTACAAATGTCAGTCTTTGAAGGCGAGCCAGGTAGTTCACCTCACGTCTGAACCTTTTATCATTCACAGTTTATTTCTGTTGTCTATGGGTGCATTTTTTTCTACCTTTCAGCAGATCTTTTCTCCTACAAGCGCACAGTTGATAGACTCAGGCGGGGATTTGTTTGTCAGGCAGAACTAAAAGAGCCTCTTCTTCAGGAAAAGAGATCGCCTCTGCTAGATGCTGAGCTGTGTTTGTCCTACTTAGCGTGTTGAATTTTCCCGGTGACACATTTCTGTATTTTTTTTATGGTGTCCCTGTACTATTGTATTTAGACCTATTGTTTTTCCCCTCCTTCACTGGAGACATTTGTCTTTGTAGACCACAGGTGTCATGCAGCTATTTCAAAGTGAATTCTTGGTGAAGAAATATGCTTGGCGGCACTGATTTAATCAAGCCGCATAAAACAGCCCTGAACAGGTGCTACAGGGCAGCACTTGCACACATACATATATATAACACTGTGCAAAAGTCAGAAACCGCCCTTTGTTTATTCAATTTCTAGTCAAAATGAAAAAAAAAATTCAGAAAAAATATATTCCAAAAAAAAATTCAATGAATTTCCAAAACTGACGTTTTAAATTTATTATTATGTTATTTATTAAATTATAAGATAAAGGATAAAAATGGGACTCCTAACAACCGTACAAGACCTGGTTGACCACCAAAACTATCCTTATCACATAAACATACTTAAAGAGGAAATAATCACCACACTTGCTTCAGATCTAAAAAAAAAATCAACAGGTTTTTTTGTCCATCCTTCTACTGTGAGGAGACAACACAACACTGAGTTTGAAAGGATGTTTAGCTGTCAAGAAGCCCTTACTGAGAAAAGAAAATAGATAAAGTAAAAAAAAAAAAAAACATTTGCAAATCAAACACTATATCGACAGAGTCCAGATCTCAACATCATTGTGTTTGGGTTTACTTGGATCATGAGAAGCAGAATATGCAACCAACGTCTAAGACTGAACTTTTGAAGTCCTTTTCTTCTTTGACCTGGAGAACACAACGGCTATTATTTCCAAAAACAATTTGAAAGGTGGACTCATTAGAACACAGCACTCATTTACACTTTGTGTCAGTCTATCTCAGATTAGTTTTAGCCCAGAGAAGTTGGTGGCGTTTCTGGAAGTTGTTGATATATGGCTTCTGCTTTGCATAGCAGAGTCTTAACTTGCATTTATAGATGCAGTGAAGAACTATGTTTACTGACAAGGGTATTCTGACGTACTGCTGAGCCCATGTGTTTATATTCATAACAGAAACATGTACGTTTTTAATGCAGTCAGTGATCAAAAGTAACAGGTATTCTATGTTAAAATTGCCCTTAACGCTTAGGGATTTTTCAGGATTTGCTGAATGTTTGAATAATCTTATGGACTGTAGAAAGTGAATTGCCTGAATTGCGTACGATCATGCGTTGACAAAATGTTGGACTTTTTCGCTCACACAGTTTTTCACAAAGTGGTGACTGAGCCTTATGTGAATGCTCCTTTTTTGTACCCAATCATGATAGCATCTAGTTACTTTTTCACAGGTGTTTTTGGTCATTCCACAAACATCCTGGTCTTACATTACCCCATTTCCAACTTTTTTGGAATGTGTTACAGGCATCAAATTTTGAATTGGTGTGTATTTACAAAAATTAATGAAGGTAAAATATGAAATAATGTGTTTTGTACTGTTTTCAGTTAAATACCTGTAAAAGACTTTTTATTTGCATTTTATCTACTGTCACAACTTTTTCGCAATTGGGTTTCTAAGTTTTCTGTATTTTTCTGACACTGAAAAATGAAAGACTTGTACTTAATATCTGTTTTGCCTGGAAATTGAATACATGAAGGGTGGTCTCTGACCTCTACACAACTCTGTATACAAACATTAAACTATCCAGGCACAGTGGGGCAGACGTGTGTGTCTCGCCCTTTTCATGAAAAGGAAATGGGCATAGTGGAACGTGACTGGTTTATCAAGCGTGACAACTGGGGGAGGACTTGTGGGGAGGTTGCTGTGAGGTTAAAACCTGTGTAGTGCTGCCAAACTCAAACAAACCACAGCCCACTGATAGACTGGAACAATGCAGGCGGAACACACTTGCTCTTTTAGTATATCTCTCTCTCTCTCTCTTTCTCTCTATCTCTCTCTCACACTCTGTAACTGACCAGGTCAGTCACCTGGATCATTCCCTGTTCCATTCATGAGTGGAACCGTTCTATGTTGGGAGGTATGTGTCTGTGTTTGATGTCGGTGTGTAGCCGTGTCTGTGTGCAGATTGTAACTGGCAGGGATGCCCTGCAGGAGCCAGCTCAGGCTTTGAATCCCACTTCAAACAGGAATGATAAAATAGAGGAAAGCAGATAGGAAGCACACAAACCTTTTTCATTTTAATTAGAAAAGGAGCAATTAGACCCATGAGCCCTCCTCTCTCCTGCATCAGGCCTTTAAAGTGATAGCACACGGTTCACGCTGGACTGAATCAGGTACCCCTATCAGCAGGAGATCTCGGCTGTATTAACTTGCAGTGGATTACATTAGATACAGTACTTTAAACAATGAGCCAGTCCAGCCAAAACATTGTACCAGAATGAACTTGTGTGAAAAGTTAAACACCTTTTACACTGTTGTGTAAAATAAAATGCAACTAAGTGCCCGAAATTACTCTGATACTTGGATTGTTACAGAATTAAAGAGAACAATTTATCAGCGCTTACCTGTATATATTTTTACCTTCTGTAATGATGAATTGGACACAGGCATTTGCTGTAATTGCACATGCCCTGAAGAGCTGTTTTCATGGGTGAGACTAAGTAGCACTTCTTGGTTAGCATAACAAGAAGAGTGTGAGTGGTAGGGCAGTACTTTGTTTATTGTTGTCGCTAAGGTAAGGTAATAATGCAGGGCATGTAACATTGTATGTGTTACGTATTCAGGATACAAAAAAGGTAACTGTATAATGGTAAAGCTATGGGATAATAATCAGGTACAGTATGAAAATAGGGTGATTACCAGCAGGATTACATTCAAACTGCATACAATCTATACAAATTTTTGTTCTGCAGTGTTTTCTTAATGATATCTGAATCAGGCACCTTTTTTCCATATCGCCTGATACTACAGCAGTAAATTGATCTGGAAATAAGCTATTTTATTCTTGTTTGCTGCTGTGTAATATTGTACAGTTCACTGGCTATAAATCAGTGATCTTGCTTATAAATCAATGAATTTGCCAGGTTTTAATGCTTTAATGCTGAGCTAACGTTAACCAACAGATGCGAAACATGAAAAGAAAGTCTTGTGAGCTGTAAAGTTGGTTTCTTTTTCATGTTTTTTTTCCAATATTTTTCCAATTGTTATGGATGCAGAATGTTAATATGTTCAAATCATGATTATTTGCGACTAAAACAGTCAGCTAGTTAGCTAGTGTTGTGTAGAAGTGAATGCACTTTTTAACTGGTACACATTCATATTTGTGTGCTGCTGTACCTGCTGAAAGTGAAGAGAGCGTCTACAAGGTACATTGCAATCAGTGATCGTCGAAGTCCAAGCATGACGTAGTAAACTCAAATGATTTTTGTCTCTATTTTTAGTTATTGTTGATGAGGGGTCTCTAAGTAATGTGTCAGATTGATCTTTTGACTGTGGTACTATAAGCAACAGAGAGCAGTTTAGTTTCTATCACAGCTTTTATTCTCATAGTTAATCAGACCCTACGAACTGAGTCATTCTACAGTCATTACTTGTTTCCAGTGTTTTAGTCCCAGAGCTTTTTTAGTCTTAGTGAGCTTGAATTTTAATTTTACTGATAAGATCACTCATTTTCTAGGGGGCTATTTCTTGATTTCCAAACTTGTCACTGCTCACAAGTATAAATGGCTAAACTCACACAGTTTATATTGTACAACTTTCGTCTTTGTCATCTTTATTTTGTAAAATTTCCATATATTGCTTCACCTCCTCATTTTAGATTTGGCCATTTCACTAAACGTGAGGTTAGTGCCCATTTCTGTGAGGCACAATAGAAGCTGCTGATGTCCCCACCTTCTCTCCACATCTGATTTGAATACTTGATTTTTGGTTGGGCTTATACACAGTACCCATAAAACCCAGATAATTAAGTCACCTTAAATCTATCATTCTGTTTCATGAACAGTTCACTTTTCCTGTTTGCCTTGTGTTAAGTTGAAGTCTTGTTTTTCTCTTGTCGTTTATTTAAGTATATGACTTTAAAAAGACAAGAAATCTTAAAATAACAAAAAGTAATCAGATTACATTACTTTAAAGTCGTAATCCTTTGGATTAGGTTATAGATTTAATTTTTTAACAGGTAATCAGTAATCTGTACCAGGATACATTTTAGCACTTTTCCCAATCCCGGTTATTGCAATATTAGCCTTTAGCTTTAGGTTGATTACCTGGATGGATGGATGGATGGATGGATGGATGGATGGATGGATGGATGGATGGATCTTTATTGTCATTGTTTAAATACAATGAAAAAACGTTTAGCAGCTCTGGAACTGACAGAAAGGACATAAATAAAAAAGAAAATAAAGGCCCAAGACATAAACACAATATGTAGTGATAATAATAGTATAACAAATAATAGTGATCAACAGTTTGACTGTCTTTGTTCATTTTATTTTATTAACCTATGAATATAAAACCCTAAAATGTACAAACTGGCTCATTAGCTATCTTGCATCTTAGCTGCTGATACCTAGTAGCTCAAAGTTTGAATTCAGGCTTAAATAAACAAATAACTCACTGCCTCTTCTCTAAAGGTGCTATAGCACCAGTCTAAATTTAACTTTTGTTGTTTTTGTAAAACCCATAACTTGTGTTAATAAATCTGTTTTCTGCTTTCTTTTAATTATATGAATTTGCCCTAACTCAAATGATGATAAGGCACCCCATTGATGGTCTGTTTGTTGTGGCACAAACATATGATTGTGAAAGCTAACAACTGTAGATAATAACTGCAGTCAGCTAATAGCTACACTAAGTTATGGGGATTCGGAGACCTCATTGTTGTAATACAATGTTATAATAGAACATTTGTGTCATGGGATGTGCTTTGGACCCCTCCAGAGTGGATGAATCTGATCATTGTGAGCATGTTTAGGGAGCATTCAAAGAGAACTCAGTCAAAACTTGGTGAAGGACGTGTCTTCAGAGGATGTGAGTGAATTATCTACTATTGTCATCACATCTTCATCAGCATGGTTGATTTTGCATTTGAGACCTAAACACCGAGCCTTCTTTTTGAGTCTGTACATGCAACTTTAACTGAGAATGATGTATGATGTGGTCTGAAAAACTCAGACAATATCCAACCCGACCCCTTTCACTTTTACACAATTATTTCAGGCTTTTCAGGGCGACTCACAGCAGCACACACTCTCCGTATTTTGGTCAACTTTTAACCATGTTACATAAAGGATTCACTAATGTGTTTTTGATATGTCATAAGTTATATTGTCTTTGCAGTATGTAGCTGTGTAATCACAATATGGAATTTCATCCACAGTGTGTGGTCCTATTCAGTGGTAAATTCATGATTGTGGTTGTGTGCAGGAGGCAACAAGCTGAAGAACCAGCAGTTCCGGCTGACCTGGGCCTGGATCTCTCTGGAGAAAGAGTACTACCTGGTGGATGAAGAGGCCAAAGTGCAGGAGGTGGTGCTGAAACGCAGGGGCTATCTCGGAGAAACGTCTTTCGTTAGTAAGTGTACAATTCATCTGTCATTAGAATGCTCTCAAAAATAAAAGCCCCAAAAAGGGTTATTGGAAGGATGGTGTAGAAGAATAACTTCTGGTTCCATAAACAGCCTTGGATGGTTCTGTAAAGAGACTTTTTCATAAATGAGAAATGTGAATGTGACAAACTTTTTAAAGGCTATAGAATCTTCACATGATGCCCAGCTTCCAATGAAAGAATTTTCCCTGAACCTTACAGCTGAGCCAAAAATTACTTTTCTATTTGTAAAGGGCCCATATAGGCCTTAAAGGCTGATATAAGATAAATGATCTCTTCTATTGCTCTCAAAGCTCAAACGCACCTTAAAAATTCAATATGAGTGGGCAGGGCTAAACTGAATAGGTGGATAGATGTAAATGTGTTCATTTTGTGACATCATAAATAACGATGAATTTGAAACAGGCTGTTTTTGAAACTTAGTTTCTGTGTGTGGACTTTATGGACTGAGGAGTGAATGATATGTTTTGAAACTTAAGCAATGTTTTCATTTTACTCCAGACTTCTTTATTTAAAATAGTGTGGAAAAGTTGGTTTTCTGTGACATGGGCCTTTTAAAAGTTTAAATATACAGGGTGATTAAAAAAAAATACTTTTTATTCCTTTTTTATTTGTGCTTAATACTTAATATCAGTACACCTAAACACATTATTTATCACTGAGTTAACACTGATGTCTGTAGTCATTCACTCCCATAATCCATATATCGAAACTAAGCTGCAAAAACAACCTGTTTTCAGTTGATTGTGTTTTGTGTTTTTGTGTGTCACAAAAAACAATTAATTCAAATAATGCATATTGCTGTTTTTGGAAGAAAACCTTATATCCCCAAAATGATAACTTTACAGGAAGAGGAAAAAAAACTACTTTAATTTTGATGTAAGTCTATGGAACCAGACTTTTTCCTAAGATGTTTTGTGCCGTTTCTTTTAGTCCATTCTTCATGAAACTTACACAGAATGTAAAGAGCGACAGGTATTTTCAAATTATGTCAAAAACTGAAAAACAACAAAAATGGAGATACAAGGTTTTCTTCTGACAGCAGCGATATATCTGGCTATTAAAGGTGATCTCCACTGATTTTTCAAAAATTCTGCATAATTAAATGGTTAACATGTAAACAAAGTCATTCAGAGTAATTTAGTGTGAAATGCCTAATGAGTAATAGGAACCAGGTATCTGAAGAGTTTAAGGCCTCTAAAAGCTACATCACAGAAAATTATTGCATTAAATGGCTATGAATACAGTAGTTTTGAGATATGTTTTTGGTCTAAAACGTGTTTTAATCAATTTATTCTAATTTGTTCATGGTGGAGGGATACATGAAGTGTGGCATGCACTTCAAGGCAAAATAGTCCAGAAGACTTGTGTACGTTGGTGGTTTTGGATATATACCACTGAATTATCCAGACATTTTGAAAAATTGGTGGAATTTCCCTTTAAGCCTACAGCAGTTTAGCTCTGCCTTCACACAGAGCACACAATCATTATAAATGGACTTCAAGTGAAAAAAAAATAACATGCAAGAAACATATAGGATGAGTGCCCTTTAAAGGAGAAAAACAGCTTCTGAAAGTAATGAGTTTCATGTTTATGAACTTCGGTATTGAAAATGAAGGCCGTATTGTAGAAAGGCCACTGACCTTAAGACCTGAAACTCATTAAAAAGCATTTATCAAAGCTGATCCAGTTCCTGCCCTTAGAGCCATTATAAGTTAGCCATCTTAGCAAAGCAGATTTTATCCTTTGAAATGAGTCACAGCCTTACTTTACCTCTTAACTATGCCTGGACCAGAGCAGCGTCTCTGCTCTGTGAGTATTCAGAGACCCTTTACGTTACCGTCACTATTCAGTCCCCTGAGGGCAGTGAACTCTCCCTCCCCTCAGCAGGGCAGCACCGTGCCCCCGGACCACAACAGCATCATGGGAAAGGGCAGAAGTCAAGGTGCGGCCATTAATTAAGCCCTTTCCCTTAGTTTGTGTTGAGGTGCAGATTTAAATAGAAACTACTAGGGATGCGACAGCTATGGGTGTTAATTATATACTGCAGTATAACGTCTAATGACAGAGAAGCTCGCCAACTCAGATTTCATAACGGTGGTGGTGACAGGAACAAGGGCTCACAATGCCTACAGCATAAATATAACTTTATATTTAAATAAATAAATAAAATTTAAATAAATATAACCGTTTTATTTACTATCCCAAATGACCAGTGAACCTACTTGTCTTCTAAGGTTTTATATATAGTTTTGATAGTGGTGAAATAGTGGCAGATCCAAGAAAACAAGTTTTGTAAAGGACTAAACTTGTATAACTACCTCCATATACCCCTCCACCATGAATGTATTTTAAAATATACATTTTAGGCCAAAAGCTTCTATCATAAAACAGTGTCCCATGCATCATGCAGTGTATTTGTTAATATTTCATGAAATAG
This sequence comes from Colossoma macropomum, assembly GCF_904425465.1. NCBI lineage: Eukaryota > Metazoa > Chordata > Actinopteri > Characiformes > Serrasalmidae > Colossoma > Colossoma macropomum. The sequence goes on from NW_023494786.1 coordinate 26,467,113, forward strand.
CTTTCTCTGAGGAAGCTCTTTGAAGACTTTTAATATGTTCAACATCTGATTCCTATCACCACCACTGAGAGCAGTTCTAACTCTAGAAAAGTTTCACTAGGATGGTGTGTGAATGACTTACATCTTAACCATTCAGTGATGCAGATATTATGCCAGTACAGCACATACTATAAGTTAGAATTAAACAGTAAAAAAGCAGCATTGCTGATAATTTAATTTCATTTTTTTATTATTGTAAATCTGTTGTAAAGAAATACAAGAGGTGCAATAAACAGTCTATCCAAAAAAAACCAAACAAACAAACAAAAATGCATTGTAAGGGACTATTTTGCTTTATAACGGCCTTCTTCTACCTTCATATTTGACAATTTAACAACCCTGACAATTTTGATAATACCCCAAAGAAACTCTTACATATGTCTTAAAAGGAAAAGTTTCACACCGTTCTATCTCTCATACCTGCCCTGAAGTGCGATGCCAAATTTAAACACAAAGGTGGTCTAAAGAAATTGCTCAATGACTCATCACCTCCACTGCTCGTTAATGCCGGCACTTAAAGCACTATATGTGGGCTTTGCTATAAAAAGCCCTTTATATTCAGTGACTTGCTTCGGTGAAAAAAACCCTCACTCTCTTGAATTCTCCACACATATATGACATTTTCTTCAATCTGGCTCCAGGTGAAATAACACAAGTTCATTTTCTCAAACAGCCATACTTCAAATTCACGAACTACTTGCTCCAGGGAAAGCGTTCTCTTCCAGATTCTTTCTGTTGCCTTGTGGAAAGGAAAACTGTTAGAAATCAAACCTCAAAAGAGAGGCAGTGATGAGTTGTGACTCTAATGGCCCAAGGCTGTGGAGAGGACAGGCCAGCTATGGAACGCCCTCTAACACATTCAGAAATGAGCAACCATCACAGAACAGGGCACAGCCTTTCTGCTCATTAAGCTCAGCTTGAAGGGTCAGTTTTAGTGTCCAGCTTATGCTGCTGGTTTGACAAAGTGTCGGTGCTGTTACCACTGCTTGAAATTGATGTTTATTGTTAATTTTATCTCTACAAACCTGAAAGTGAACCAAAACAAACTTTGTCAGCCAAAACAATTGGTTGAAAAAGCCAGTGACTTGGAAGCTTTTGGGGGGAAATGGCTCTGGACCATAAAAAGGCTGAAGTTTTGAATGACAGTGACAACAAAAAGAGTGGAACTAAAAAGCATCTAAAACTTACCTAGAACTTCCAAAGTGTGGGAGTTTTTAATCCACAATAGTTACAATGTGGTAGATTAGTTATTGAAAGGAACATAGTCAGTAGGTTAACCATTTACACACACAGCATATCTCTGACACATATAAGGTCAGTTTTATAATTAGTGTCACCTTTGGTTAAGATGTGTAAAATAAGTTTAATAGCAATTTCAGACTGAAATTATGTGAGAAATGAAATAAATTTAGTCTAAGAAATTAAAAACCCTTATATAGAATGAATAAAACTCTTATAAACATAATGTAACTAAGGCAGGTTCCCATCTATTTTTAACATTCTTTAAGCTCAAAGTATAAGTACGAGGCAACACTGAAGCTAAATTTCCTTCATTATTCATTAACATAGGGAAGATTAGAAAACACATTACACATTAGGGAATACACAAATGAAATCAGGAAGTGGCCATTAATATTAGCTAGACACTTGTTCCACTGTTGGGACAATGATTAAGAAGTTTAAAACAACCAGAGCTGTAGTGAATCTGCCTGGAAGAGATTGCATGTTTATTTTTCCTCCACGCAGTGTAAGGTGGAGGGTTAGAGAGACAAACATTTTTGGAGATTTGTAGAAGGTGGTAGTATTTTGAGGTCACCAAGCCTCTACATCTATATTAAGTAGTTAGAAAGTATTCCGACGGCATGCTAGAAGTCTTTTGGACTGTCTCTACCAAAAGCTAAACCTGTGTTGTGGTTGGATCATTCAGCAGGACAGTGATCCAAAACATTCATCCAAATCCACACAAAACTGGTTAATTGACCACAGAATCAAACTTTTGACATGACCATCACAGTCTCCTGACTTAAACTCCACTGAAAACCTGTGCAGTAAGTTGAAAAGGATAGTCCAAAGGAGAAGATCTAGAACCCTGGAGGATCTGAAGAGATTCTATATTGAGGAGTGGTCTCCATGGTGATTGCTTGCTCTGAATTATCCAATTTCATCAAGCATTTTTGGAGAAGAGTTTTTGCTGTTATGTTGAGATTTTTTCATGGGAAATTGAGGAGAAAACATTAAATATCCATTTAATGTCCGAGATGAAGACCAGCTTTACTGTGCTGTCACGACTAGAGCCTCAATAAATGTCACAACCTGAGGTTCAGCTCAGCTTTTTCAGTACTTCAGTATTTGCCAGATTAACTTTGACAGGTTTTGTTCCAGTCAGTCTGTAAAGCATTTCACAGCCTGTCTTGTTTGCTGAACTGGTTAGTTGCTGTACCATCGCAGTAGAAACGTACTAATGGTTAGCTGCAAAACGGTCATAACTTAGCAACCGGTGCTAATTGGAATTATATGGTTGCTGTGGAGCTGAACTGTTTGTTAACCAATCAGATTGTGCCGTTGGAAAAAACTGCTGTATAATATGACATATGTAAGGGCAATTACTGGTGATGGTAACATTACATGGTCATATTATTGGACGAACTCTGTCATGACAACTCAGGACTGCATATGACATCTACCACGACATGCTTACGGCATGATTATCTCAGTGTTATGTAGTAAAGCATTACCAACTTCTCTTATATTTTCATTTTGAGATTCAGCTAATTAACCACAAAGACATTGTTTCACAACCTTTTGGTTCATCTTTATCAAGGGTTCCAGTTGTTTGTATTTAAAAGGACACACTATGTGCTGTTTCTAACTTTCGTAAGTGATTGATAATTGCGGCGCTAGTAGTTGAAGACCAACAGTTTAGTGATAACGACTTTGGGCCTCATTCACTAATATCTTTCTAAGTTTTTGCTTAAATGTGTTCTTGAGAAAGGTCCTAAGAAAAAGTCTACATCAGATTCATGATGTGTTCTTAAACCACAGAATGGTTCGTAACTTTGTGCTCTTGAATTTGCATAGATTCTGTTCTTACCTAAGAACAAACCCCAAATAAGAAAACATTGGTGAATGCCAGAATCTTTAAGTAGAAATGTCGGTAACACTTTCTATGAATGTCACCTTTGTAAGCATCTATAAACACATTCATTAAATGTTATAATGCATTCATAAGACATTATAAACATAGCTATAAATATTTATAAAAATGCATTATATGTTATAGCCATGCTTATTATGCATTATGAATTGTTCACATAATACATTATAAGTACTGATCATAACAAATTATAAGAGCTCATAAGTCGTATTTGTCCGCTCTAAGTAAAGTGAAGCATACTGTACTAAAGCCTCCTCCAGTGTTAAGATTGAGGCTTCAAGTTGAAGTATTTACTGAAGGATTTACTGAAACACTAAAACATACACAATAAAGCTCATTACAGGCTTCAAATGTCAGAGTTTAAACTAGTGCTGCATCAGTGTTTTACCCAATGTGGGAAAGGTAATGTACACCACTGTCAGCCTGGTATTTGTTTTTACTTTACGCTCTTCAAGCTGGGACTGACTTCTTTGGCACTGACATTGTAACATGTTATTAACACTATTTATAATGCATTATATTAACACTTCATAATGTATAATAAACATGGCTATAAAGTGTAATTCAGTGTAATTCTTTTTTATAAATATATATAACCACATTTATAATGCCTTATGAATACATAATAACATGTTATAAATGTGTTTATAGATGCTCACAAATACGACATTCATAGAAAGTGTTACCGAAATTTCTTATTAAGAACAGTTGTTGAATGAGGCCCATTGAATATTTTAAAGCTGGCTTGGTCAGTCGTGTGTCATGGTTACTAGTTTTAGAATCTCCAGTGCAGTAAGATCTGAAGAAGTTATTTATCCTTCTGGAATTTGAGACTGGTGAGACATGATGCTAGTTCGAGTTTATTTACAGAAATCTGGCTTTAGTTTAGCTTAGACTCAAGGTCATAACCTCTGAAGTATGAGATGCCATAAGAAAAATGAGCTTATTTGGATAGACTGAGGAAGGATCCCATTAAATTTCCATTTGGGTGGCCATGGAGAGGAGCTTCCTGGTGTGTAGCTGGGTGAGAATCAAGAAAAAAAGAAATTAGTCCTGATCCAGGGTTGGGATCTTCAGCACCTCTGCTGGTAGACCTCCACTGGTTTCTAGTGAGGTCAGATTCACCTGCTGTGACTGCGTATCAAATCTGAGCTCTTCTCCGTTCTGGACCTGGATGAGCTCAGCTGCTAACCTGCTGCTTGACTCTCTGAAGCCTCCTCTTGCAAAGAAGATCTAGTCTGAAAGCAGCTGTTTCCTCCTTTTCTTGTATGCTTTCTCTTTGAAGGCAGACATTTTCAGGCCCCGTTGAGCTAATTTTGTTTTATTCGGGCACGTGTGTGGGCAGGCAGAGGCAGGACTGATCCTCTCTCCTGCGTCTGTTCTTCCATATCAAAGCGCTCCTTTCTTCCTTTGCTTCAAAGTACAAAATCTTGTTGTTTTTTTTTTTCTTTTAGAGGCCCAATTTCTCTGTCTGGGTGACAGCACATCAGTACGCCTCCCAGATTTCATGTTTCTGTAGTAACAGCTCCCCCTCCCGCTCCCCACCCTCTGCCCATCTCAATTAAATTTCCCACAAAATGTCCTCGGCTGGTTCGTGTTATGAATTCATTTCGCTTGTGAACTTTTGCTGCTCCTATTGTTGCAAATGACCGCCGCTGTAGGCTGTTGGTGACTATGTTTTATTTACCACGGGCACCCATGCTGTGCAGTGCCTTGCTAGTTGACAGCGAAAGCCTGGCACCCCTGCCACGATCCAGCTGGCACGGTGAAGGCGCCATCAGCCGAACGTGCTTGCGATAACCCCGGTGGACAGCAGCACTCACAAACAGCTCATCTCCGACGGGGAGTGGAGGGACTTTGGCCGAGGACTCAGTGCTAGCCCTTAGAAATATCTTGATTATCTTGCTCCCTCTCCAGTGGACGTCAAGACGATTTCTTTGAAGCCACAATGGCTTTATTGCTGAAGAGTTGCATCACATGGGCCTCAACTGGGGCCAGTTCATCCCAGCTGTACAGTGTCTTTCATACACATTGCCACCTTGATCCAATGAAGCGCTGAATGGGTAATATGAGGAGAAATAATGTTGCAGGTTTTATGCCAGGTGCCAGAGTCTCCAATCAACTGAAGCGATTGCGCTGAGGAATGATCCTGGGGAAACACTTAAAACGATCTGTCACTGCTTGATAATATTATCTGATTTATTTTGCATCACGGCTTGTTTATAACAGATGTTGTCCTCAGGGCTGACGTCTAGTGAGAGGGCAGCTGTGATACACAAACAAGGAGAGACATTCCTGTAAAATAGTGCCACAGTAAACAGTATGTAGTTTAGAATAGATTTTAGTACTTTAGTATTAGTAGTAGAGTTAGTATAATTAGAATATCTGACAGTTTTATTATATATCACTGTGTGTATATGTATCTTATATCAAATTATTTAACAATACTTCTCTTATTTGTAACAATTTAGTGCGTACATATAAAATTCATTTTAGTTTTTTTTTTTCCTCCAAAGGTCTAAAAATGTCAGGTGGTGCAAAATAAGGCAACTTTAAAAGTTCTAAACTCACTAAAAAAGTCTCAAATGTCAGGCAGCACAACCAAAAACAAAGAACTTTTGTTTTGACGTGCTTTTACAAAAGGGAAACCAGGTATTGCATCATAAAGAAGAGCCCAATGGTCAGGGTGCAATACTAAGGCCAGAAGCCCTTTTGCAAATTTTGGAAAAAATGTGATTTTTAAGTCATGGTTAGAATGACGGTTTACCATGTCAGGCGGTGTGACCTCAGGAAAACCATGACAAAGTGTAATTATTATAATATTGTTTATTTATTTGAAAAAATGTAAGCATAAATTAAGTTCAAGGACAGAAGTTTCTATGATTGTATATGCCAATTCAATTTGAAATTGGTCTGAAAAGTCAGGTGGCACACAGTAGTGGTCAAATGATGCAACCAGACCAGTACATTTAAAAGCTTTGATAACACTAACAATATTAAAGATATAACATGCACATTAATATAAATGCATATATACCCATACAGATATATATATATATATATATATATATATATATATATATATATATATATATATATATATATATATATATATACACACACACACACACACATATATACATACAGATATATACATACAGATATAAAAATTCACATTGTGTTCTTTTTCATAAGATTTTATAAAAATTGTAATTTTAAAAACCTGATTTGTCATTGATCTATATACATACACCAGTATAATTGTTATGGCCAAAGTCTCAAGTCTCATGAAGAATTTCAAACAGTATACCAGATGAACCAGTATACCACCACTACTATTGAATATCAACCTAATTACCTGCCCTGCACACCGTGGCATTTATTTCAGTGCAAGATATGGCAGTAGTATCATTATTATGATTCTAATTACAGCAGATTTCAGTTGGCTGATTTTTATAAGCAACAGGCAACAAGGAAAGTAATAAATAACATTGCCCAAAAGCTTGTGTGACACATGAACGCACCAAAACACAAAGGCTTGTGGGAAGGCTTAACACATGCATGCACATGCACACACAGCATTCAAATGCCGAACCTGCCTGGGTCATATTAAAACATCGTAAAACTGTTACACACATCACAGAACAAAATACTAATGAATAATCCAATTATCAGTCGTGTGTTAGAAGCAAACATTGTCTAATTCTCATCATGGCTGATTTCATACATCCGTTCTGTTAATCTGGATATTTTTTCAACCATACATATCTCTGCTTAAATTACATATGTTGTTGATTTCCTAAGTGTAAATAAGTTCACACATCCTCTACAGAGAACACACATCTGCACATTTAAAATGCATAATTACTGTTTATTTGCTGAATTAACACATTGTGGTGGCAGGGGGTGTCGTCCCTGTAGAAGGTGTGACTTATTTTCACTTAGAAAATGAACAAAATGTGTAATTTGTATGTAATACATACAAATGAAAATAAACGGCTATGCCTTAGGTATACATTTAGGGATTATTCTTATGTTTCTGGTCAAGTAAATCAAAGTTTATCGCTTAAAAGAGAAATTTATGTGGTCTTAGTGCATTGAGCAAATGGAAAAGGCAACAAATCAGTAAAAAGAAGACAGTGACATGCATGAAGGTAACATACAAAAAGGTCAACTGGTGTCTTGTTTAATAAATAACCTGCTGAAGGAACAAAAGGGAAAGAGTTTTTTCCAGAATGACAAGTTTAAACAATCTTCCTTTTTACTTCTAACATCACTATTATGTCCTTTGTTTTGCTGGCATTTGCCCACTGCAAGGGTGGGAAAATTACAAAATCACAAAAATTTAATTTATTTTTAATTGTTACTGTATTTAGTATGAGGTATGAGGTTTGCAGACAAATTGGAACAGCAAAGCAATAGTCAACATGAGGCTTAACAAATCTGAGTACAATGAAGTTTTTTTTGTAAAGTGTTTGCATGAATAACATAATTAAGTTTGGTCAAATTTGGTAAAAATAAATGAATAGAATAAGATAATTTGCATAATGGACCAACTCCCAATCAGTTATTTATTGCTATACAGTTTATGCAGCTATGACACCCTGATTATTGTTGTTTTTGTTGTTGTTTTTTATTGTTTATAAGCTCTCTTTACTCATTATGATTCAGACTGTTGTTACGTGTTCTAGAAGTCTGACCATATCTATCATATGCTCAGAATATTGAATTGTAACATAAATTTTCACAACATTGACATATTGTCATATTGCCCACCTCTAACCTACTTTATCAACCTTACTCATCCTTAAGGTATTGGTACCAAAGATGGGACGGCAGAGAAGGACAAAGACTTTCGAGGCAAGGCCCAGAAACAAGTCCAGTTCAACCCTGGTCAGACCAGCGCCACGTGGAAGGTGCGGATCCTCTCCGACAATCTGTATGAACAGTCTGAAACCTTCCAGATCGTTCTCTCTGAGCCTGTGATGGGGGCTCTGGAGTTCCCTCAGGCAGCCACGGTGGAGATAGTGGACCCTGGAGATGGTGAGTGGGCAGGCTGTTGAGATTGTGTACTTTATGTAGGAGCTGATCTCTTAATTATCTCCCATTTGTAAACTTTTGAGACTGAATACCTGGAACTGAAGTTATAATTAGCTTTTCACTGTGAGCATTTGAAAGCCTTGTCAGCGTCTATTAATGAGCTTTGCTGTAAACTCTAAACAGTGTTGTTTCGTGAATAATTTGTTCCAAAGATAGCGCTAGCTACCCAGCATTATTTGCTTAACAGTGTTGGGCTGTAGTCCAAGAGAACTGAATATGGAACAGTAGAAACTGGAGAACTGCCAGCCTGCAGAACAACCCCAACCCAGACTGAATGGTGAATTATAGCTTTTCCAAGGCAGCTTAAAAAGTAAAAGGGTCAGTCACTGGCGTTACCGATCGTCATTGGTGTTACACATAAGAAAGGTAACACCAGAGACATTTTTAATGAAAAATGCATTTTACAAAAATGGCTGCTACGGAGCATCAAACCACATTGTCAATCATGAAATATCCACTAAAATTTGTGTTCTATTATTTCACAATTACCTAAGAATAAAGTCGGTCACACCAGTGACTTCAGCTAAAAGTTTCATGTGAAATCATGAGCTAAATGAGAAATTCTCTGACAACTGAAAAGACACAGTGAACTCACCGTGTGCTTTTCTGCATAGATCCTCAGAAAATAGGTAAAAGGAAGACCAATGATGTCATCAGTGTGATTATTATTTCAAAATAAGAGATTTTTTGTTATGCAGTAACACCAGTGACATAACTTTCATTATATATTTTAGAATATTTATTTGGGATTTGTTTTCTTTATGTCATTCAAATCACATATTTCATAGTCATGTATAGATTATTGCAGGTAAAATTGCAGAAAAACGTTTTTTACCTCAGAATATGGCCTCACCCTTCGCACATGACTGTGAGGACCAGCACTTCTGTGGTGCTTGGAATTCTATATAATTGATGTAAAAAGCAATATTGCTGAACTGATGGCTCAAGAAGGTGTAATTGTTAAAATAATGTATTGTTTTATTTTACAATATTTTTAAAAATCCTAACGTTTTTCAAGTGTAGTATATCTAAACGCTAGAGACACAAAATTGGACGTTTCCATAAAATGACTCAAAAACAGTAATATTTAACTTAAAAGATAATAAACTGACCCCAGGAAGGCACTGGTCTCATTTAAATGCAGCATATGTTTATAAGTGTGTTTTAAAACACGTTTTAAAAGGACATGATGCCCCAGTGAGGAAACCTCAAACCAGCACCATCTCCAACCCAAGACATCCCTCTGGGACCACTAACACTGGCCTTGAGGAAGCAGTGTTAGAGCAGTAGGGTCTAATGGCTGTGCTGTTGTAGACTATCAATTGCAGCAGTGCTGTTTAGCATCCTCATTGTACCAAAGCACCTCAAAGGGTTTGTAAAGCTTCATTACAGACATTGTATGCATATATCATGGGATATATGTTGCATCATTTTGCATAAGACCTTCTGCTAGTGTTAAGCATGGGCTAAGTGGTCTGTTCACTTTCACATACATAAGCAAAAATAGCAACAATAACTGTATACCTCATTGATTTGTTCCTAGCAGTCCCACATTCGGTATGCTTTCAGTGTGCCACCCGGACGCTTTTGAAGTCTTGTAAACAGTGCTTCCTCAGGGAGAACAATAAAAGCACCATTGTAAGTCTCATTCCTTGAGATTATATACAAGTTGCTCTTCTTCGCCTCAAGTGTTCCGAGTTGAATTGTGGATATTCCTTCATTTACAGAAATGAGGCTTATTGTGCACTTCGTGAAAATGATGAAAGGTGTATATTGACGTGTGGAAAGAATATAAAAGCATTACTGGAGATTTTTGAACGCATTCAGGCAGTAAAGGCAGTGCAGAAACAAATGATGACCAATGTTATCACAAGGCTAAATGCTTGCCTGCTCTGAAAAGGTAAAACGTCCTTGTCTTTGAATTGCCTCGAATTAGTTGAGAAGAAAAAATAAATCTTATTTAGCTTGTTTTATATCATTTATATCAGCCGGGAAATGTAAGTCTCCATACTGTGCAGTGTTTTTAAATAATATCACATGTATGAAAAGGCTGAATACATTTACTCGGTAGTTATGGAGTCGATGAAAAGGTTATATGCACAGAACATCAGGGAACTGAAAGGAAATCAAAATAAGAATATCTGTTCTGAACTCTGAAGTTTCACCTCTCCGTCTGCCTGAAGCAAAGAACTGAACATGATTAACATCAAATTTCAGCTTTTATAGCTTATTTCACAACCTTGTGCCTTCAGGAGGAGAATTGTAAGATATGGATTGCTCATCCTTCAGTGCAGCACCTGCACATGTTTCCAGGTTTTAGAATCTCAAACCTTCAGGAAGTCAAATCAATTCACAGGGCTGTGCCCCCAGTGCTGAACACAATAGTGTTGTAGTTATAGGTCTCTCAGGATGTTGTCTTTAAATGCTTTCACAACAGCTTTGGGCCAGCAGTGGACTGTAATATTATAATGATTTTATTTCCTGTCTCTAGAGTCCACAGTGTTCATCCCTTCGGCTACATACTCAATAGAGGAGGACATTGGAGAGCTTCTGATTCCTGTCCGCAGGTCAGGGGACGTCAGTCAGGAGCTGATGGTCATCTGTTTCACACAGCAAGGTACAACACTGTCACAATGCCAGACAACTAGGTGTGGTCTCAGTGCTGAATGCTAAAATGATGCTACAGCAATGTTAAAGTCTGAACATGGAGTGGAGGCCCTTCCCCTCCTCCAGGTAGACGAGAACAAAATCAGTGGTTTTCCTTCCTTCTTGGTTTCCAGCAGAAGTAGTTCAAAACTTTGATCTCGACATAATTACTTACTCCAAATATTGATTTATTATCTCAAAATATTGTCTTATTTTCTTGAAATATTGACTTAATGTATTGAAATAATGACTGACGTTCTCAAAATATTGACTTAATATCTTCAAATAAGGTCTAATCTCAAAATATCAGAAGACTTATTTACATTAAATTTTGACTTAATATCTTGAAAGAATAATTCATTTTTTTAATTATTGACTTAATATATTGAAATAATTACTTTCTTGAAATATAGACCTATTATCTCAAAATATTAAAATATCAAAATAATGACTTGCTTTCTTGAAAGTTTGACTTACTTTATCAAAGTATTGACTTAGTATCTCAAAAATGACATTTTCTGAGAACATTGACTTAATATCTTGAAGTAACTACTTACTTTCTGTAAACATTGACTTTGTATCTTAATATATTTAATTTTCTTGAGAATTTAACTAAATATCTCGAAATAATTACTTATTCTCTTAAAATATTGACTTAATGTTATTAATGTGTTATTACATTTCATTAAAGTAATTATTCTATAATAATAAGTCATTATTACATGATAACAAGTCTCAACTCAGTAAGTCAGTGTTTTGAGAAGTAAGCATATAGATAGATAGGTAGATAGTTAGATAGAAAGATAGATAGATAGATAGATAGATAGATAGATAGATAGATAGATAGATTTTATTGTTTTTTCTACTGAAAGACTAACTGACTAGATTAGATTTGTATGTATAAGATTAATCTGCTAGCTTTTAAAAAACTTTGTCTACAATTATCTTCTTTAGACAAATTAGCTAATTACATGACTTTATCTCTTTTTTTAAGAGAACTGAAAAGTTTTGAGAATCTCCACTATTGACACTCCACTATTGTCTATTCAAGATAAGTTTATGCTTATTTTCATAATTTGATTGGACAAAAGTCTGGCTTATGTCTTATAAACATCCCAAAACATTACATTCTTAAAATAAGTACATTTGTCTTGAAATTTCTTCTTTTCAAAACTTTTCAAGCTAGCCCATTAATCTCATACAGGTCTAGTCTAGTTTGTTAAAGTAAAACAAATCTATTGTTCGTTTTCAAAATTTTCTTTACTGTTTTCGGTATCACCACATGAGCAGCTGTGTTATTAGGCCAGTGTGTTCATCATCTGGAGTTAATTAAGCAGTTAATTGTCATATGTGTGTCCTTATAATTTCATGCCTTTTTCGGGGCTGTGTCTTATTTTAAACATTACAGTATTTAAGACACATTTAGTTTACTTAAAAGCAAATTTGTCCTCGTATTAAGCTTGAAGCTTGTTCAAAAATTCTCATTTTAAGAAATTTTGTAACACATCCTTAAAAAACATTGATATGCTAGTTTGTAGATTATTATTATTATGACACCGTTTCAAACCGATGCCTTAAACCATGAAATATTTACTGATTTTAAAGTATGAAGATTTTCCAGAAGAATTTACAGCACAAGATTTTCTTTTTTCTCATTTTAAGAATTTATTAAGTAAAATTTTCTTCCTATATTGGCAGATAATTTTGCTTGATACAAACACCTTTTTTCTTAATTTGGTTTATTTTTCTATTTGGTTTATTTTTTCTATTTTCTATTTTTGCTATGAATTTGAGCAGGGGTGCCCAAACTTTAGCACATGGCTGTACAGGCAGAAGGCTCTGTCGCTTGCCCTTTTAAGAAGTGATCTACTGTTAACTAGTAACTAGTGTGCTGTTAGTAAAAACAAGCTAAACCAATAATAAATTGCACAGTTCAGAGTCCTGCAGCTGTCACTGAAAGCCTGCTTTGCTTTGGATCCCATTATTTAGCACAAAAACGCTCATGACGCAGGCTTTGACCATCCGAGTTGAACTTTTTTCAACTCAGGTCACACTGACCACTCCACACAAAAGACGTGCATAAAACACGAGGCACCTGGTGCAAAAAAACAGCCCGCAAAACACGTCCCTTCTGTTAAAAGCACTAGAGAACAGCTGCATTAGTCCTCAAGAACTGCACGCAGTGTGACCCCCCCAAGCTGTTCTGGTTCACATAGGAATATAAGTACACATTCAGAACCAACAATATTACATACAGCACACATCGAACAGTACTTTACATCCACAGAGGACATTGCATAAGACTCCCCACTCCCCACAGGCCTAATCACAATGATAATTGTCCGTCTGAATTCCTGCTGGTTGAGCAAACGAACAGATTCAGTAAAAAAGCTCCGCTTGAACCTGGTCAACCTAACATATGAGCTGCTTTTCTGTCTTCAGTCACTTTGACACAAAACCACATTTTGAGTTGAATGCATTGCTGTAAGCACTGAAGCTACCAGTGTTTTCTTTGTACTCCAAATATTAGACAGGATATTCATTTACACCTTGTCCTAAAGTTCGCGACACGTTTTTAAATAATAGTAGATAAATTACATTATTTATTCAGAGTTAAGGCAACATTAACACTTTTTTTTCAGCCAAGAGTGATAATGCACATGTACACACATATGTGTGCATTGGCACCTGCACACTTGCATGTACACACACATACACACACATCCGAATGTGCCAGTGACATCTGCATCTCACAAGTGAAACACTGCTATTGACTGAGTGTATCGAGAGAGGTGATACTTTACTGTTTCTTTCATCGTTCCTGCAGTTGTTAATTTAGCTTTTTTTAATATAACTCGAAATAAAACAGAGACAGAGAGAGATGTAAGTCACAGTTATGCTCTTAAAAGTGGCAAACACATCATCCTGTGTTTGAGACTTTCTGTATTTATTGTTTGAATTTCACAGTAATATTAACTCTGTATGAAAGCTGAGACTTTATTTGATCAGAAACCAATAAAACCCCAAAGCTCAATTGAATTTTAGACCATAAATCAGTTTACTGCACAAAACCACTTATTAGGAAAAAGGTTCAACACTTGCTCTTTGGCTGTGACCAAAAAGGATCCCTGTAAAGGATCCCTGTTCCCTCATTAGCACTGTGCTATATGGGCTTTTCTACTGAATTAGTTCAAACTGCAGTTTCACACTAAAATAACTATTCAAATTCAAGACAGGTCTAAAACTCAGTGAGTAACATTAAGAACTGTCACTACTGAAACACATATTCTGCAATTATTAAACGTTTCTGTGTTTTAATGAACATATGATTTTATACATTGATCAGGCGTAATATTGTGACCACCTCCTTGTTTCTACGCTCATTGTCTATTTTATCAGCTCCACTTACTATATAGGTGCACTTTGTAGTTCTACAGTTACAGACTGTAGTCCATCTGTTTCTCTGCATACTTTGTTAGCCCCCTTTTACCCTGTTCTTCAGTGGTCAGGACCTCCATGGACCCTCACAGAGCAGGTGCTATTTGGGTGGTGGGTCATTCTCAGCAATGCAGTAACACTGACGTGGTGGTGGTGTGTTAGTGTGTGTTGTGCTGGTACGAGTGGATCAGACACAGCAGTGCTGCTGGAGTTTTTAAACACCTCACTGTCACTGCTGGACTGAGAATGGTCCACCAACCAAAAATATCCAGCCAACAGCGTCCTGTGGGCAGCGTCCTGTGACCACTGATGAAGGACTAGAGGATGACCAACACAAACTGTGCAGCAGCAGATGAGCTATCGTCTCTGACTTTACATCTACAAGGTGGACTGACGAGGTAGGAGTGTCTAATAGAGTGGACAGTGAGTGAACACAGTGTTTGAAAACACTAGCAGCACTGCTGTGTCTGATCCACTCAGACCAGCACAACACACACTAACACACCATCACCACATCAGTGTTACTGCAGTGCTGAGAATGATCCACCACCCAAATAGTGTATTGTTGGAGAGTTTGGTCTTATAGCGCCTTCTTCAGGTGTTCTAGATTAGCTTAGAACAGAACTCTGAAAGCCAGTACATCTCTAGAAGCGACGTAGGGCTTCTTATGAAGCACTTTTCTCTAACAGTAAACTCCCCCCTCCTGCAGGCACAGCTACTGGCACTGTCCCCACCACTGTGCTGTCCTACTCGGACTACATCTCGCGCCCCGAGGAGCACAGCAGCGTCCTACGCTTCGACAGGGACGAGACGGAGAAAGCCTGCCGTGTGGTGGTGATAGATGACTCTCTCTACGAGCCGGAGGAAAGCTTTAACGTCACCCTCAGCATGCCAATGGGTGGCCGGCTGGGTCAGGAGTTCCACACCACCAGAGTCACCATCCTGCCTGACTCAGATGACGGTAAGGAGCTTTAAAGTGAATATTCAGTGAGGAATTACATTCACAAAATTTCCTCCTGAGCACAAATGTAGTTGATCTGCCAGGACGTATTTGGTGTCTGAAGTCAGCTTCTAAGGCTAATGTAGCTAATAAATAATGGGAGCTTATTAAGAATCACTTAGCATTGTGCAAATTTTGTGCATGCCCAAATCATCACACCCTTGCCTGAAACTGTTTCATTGTTTTAAGTAATCTCAGTAGGCCTCTGTGGTTTCTGACACTGTAAGACATACTGTTAGCTACAAAAATGAACTAAGGTGTGTTACATGGCTAAAACAGTAAAAGCAGCCATGCTGAAGCCTGTTTATTACTTGTTGGCTATATTAGCCCTGTAACTCCAAAGCAATAGTTTTTTACACAAATAGTGATGAAAAGGTTACAGACATTCAATTGGCAATTTACAATTTGATATTATGATATGATTTTGTTGTAGTAAAGTTTAATATTAATTTTTTGAGAAGGGGTCGTCCATGACAAACTGACTGTTTGCAAATATTCTGACAAGTCCCGCCTCCCTTAGTTAATGTTGATATGTCCGTTTAACTTTCAGCTCAGTGAAGGCCATAGAATCACCTGGTAGCATCCATAGCACTTTTGCTAACAGACCCAATCCCATTTCCCCCTTTGCCCTTAGCCCTTCATTTTGCCTATTCACGCCTAGGGGTAGGGTGTCCCAATTTTTGTTGAGATAGAGGAGTGGGGTAAAGTGTTAGACCCTCCAAATGGAGGTGTTTCAGAAGTACACTCCAAACAGGATGTTATGAGAAAAAAAATAAGACCGGCAAGATGGCTGCACAAGTGACCAAAGAAACACACAAATGTGAGAATTTTCTCCATTAAAAATGATGAAAACCATCATATTATCTTAGTTTAATGTTTTTTCTAGATAATATGGCCTTTTTTCCATAACAAGCTTAAAAAATCGCTAGTAATATGCTGATGTCTCGGTAGCCGTCTAGCTAACTTTAGTGGTTGAAATATTCCCCTAATATCTAATATCTAAAATGGGACAACCCCCAAATTAAAAGAGCGTTGCTTCATTAACAGGCTACTAGCGCTGCTCTGTAGGCAACCCTGCCAGTCTGCAGTGATAGCAGAGGAGAAGTTCAGCAACCTCACTGCTGGGCTTTAGTTACATTTAGGGAATCGTATGCCTTCAAGGAGCTGGGATGTGACAATTATTCATTATCGCCCACCCCTAATTTTTCGGTGATATAAAGCTGAAGTTTGCTATTTCCCATTCCGCCTTAAATGGTGCTGCAGTTCTGATACCTGCGGCCTCTTTGAAGACACATGATTCTCTAAATGTAACTAAAGCCCAGCAGTGAGGTTGCTGAAGTTTACCCTCCTCTGCTATCACTGCAGACTGGCAAGGTCGCCTACAGAGCAGCACTAGTAGCCTGATAATGAAGCAATGCTCTTTTTTATTTGAGGGTCCCATTTCGTAGGGGAAGATTTCAAGTACGACCCCCAGTAACTCAGTTCCAAGGGGCAAGGTGACACTCAAAAACAAGGGGTAGGGGTAAAATAAGAAATGGGATTGGGCCTAAATTCAAATAAACTAAGGGTTCGAATAAACTGATGCGGATCCATTCTTCACACAATCTAATACTAAAGCTTCAACCAGAACTGGTCAGTGCTGTGTTAAATGCTGAGGAGGTCTCTTTCTCTTGTCTTTTTGCAAATCTCAACAATTATGCAAAGGACATGATGCATGCAAATGCACTCATATTTGACTTTATACAAAATATTTTGACACAAATGTGACCACTGTGCAGTCCTGCTAATCTGACGGTCAGCAGCAAAGTTCAGAAAAGCTGAGAAAACATGCCAAAGCTAAGTTTGGCTGCCTAACTGATCTGAGTATTGTTCTGTAAAGTTATTTATTGTTAGATTCATTGTTAGTTATTTATCATCAGGGCTGGAGTGGGACTGACTAAGAGATGATGCAGACCAGCACACCAAACTTTAACTGCCTTTTTTCACTACAAAAAAAGGAGGACATGAAAAGCAGACAGCATTGCTAATAACTTACTGTTTACTGGCTAACAGTTAGCTTGGCAGGGAAAGGTTTCAGTTCATCATTCTGTTCATTAGATTAGATTAGCTAAGAGGTTTTTCTAAAATATGGGCATTTTCATCTTATTCATTTCCTGTTCTTATTTATTTGCTATACATTCCTTGCAAAAGTATTCAACCCCTTTAAAAGTCATCAGGCTCATCTGGATTACAAATGACATGGACAGTTTTTTATTGCAATCCAACAATTTCTTTAATATTTTGTGCTGTGTTGTTTTATTTTAAAACACTGACCTTCAAAATAATTAATTTAAAGTGATTCACATTTTTGTAAGAAAATATTCCATCACAAAAATGACTAACTGAAAAATGCTGTTTGCATAAGTATTCAACCCGTGCTGTGGAAGATTTACACACATTAAAGATGTTGCCCCAGTGAGGACACATGTGGCTTACAAATGGCCTCTATCTGTGAATCATTAAAAAAAGTTCACCTTTTCTACACAAAAGACCCCCTTAATTCAAGTACCACTGATCAGACTGTGAATCTGAAGGCAAGCTGTGAAAATAAAGATTAAAGAGCAATCTGAGGCAATTAGAGATAAAGTAATAGACATGCACAAGATGGGAAGAGGCTACAAAATAATATCAAAGTGTTTGGATATCTCAGTGAGCACTGTTGGATCAATTGTGAGGAAATGGCATCTGCATCATACCACCCAGGCACTGCCTGGAAATCAATCCCTCAAAACTCAGCGTCAGAACACCCTCTCTGTGAGGGAAGCTTCAGAGAAGCCAGCAATCACTTTGAACGAGCTCAGTGACTGAGACGGGAGTGAAGATGCTCCAGTCATTGATAACAGCAGCTCTGCATACAGCTAGCCTGCATGGGAGGGTGGCTCAAAAGAAGCCATTACTGAAGAAAAACCACATCAAAGTACGTTTGGAGTTTGCCAGAAAGCATCAGAGTGACCCAGCTAAAATGTAGGATAAGATTTTTTGATCAGATGAGACAAACATTGAGCTTCTCCACAAATCAAAACAAAATGTGTGGTGCAAAACCTAAGGCTGCTCATTGTTCAGCAAACATCTCAACAGGGAAGTATGGGGGTGGCAGCATCATGTTGTGGGGATGCTTTTCTTCAGCAGGGATTGGGTATATGGGTAAAATTGAAGGACGGATGGATGGTGCAAAGGACAGGAAGATACTGTGAGACAACCTACATTAATCTGATAAAAGAACTAAAGCTTGGGAGAAACATCATCTTTCAGCAGAACAATGGGCCTAAGAAGAAAGGCCATAAGAAAAAGTCTACGTCAGATTCATGACGTGTTCTCAAACCACAGAACAGAACCTTTGTGCTCTCGAGTGTGTGTAGATTCTGTTACCTAGCAAGAACCTAAGAAACCTAAGAAAACATTGGTGAATGTCAGAATCGTTATGAAAACTGTGTAAGTGGGTTTTAAGAAGAAGTTTTTTCTAAAGAACCATTGGTGAATGAGGCCCAATGATCCCAAACAGAAGGCCAAAGGAACACCAGATTGAAAAAGGTGAATGTTCTATAAAGTCCAATGCAATCGAGAATTTCTGGCTCTGTTTGGAAAATTGCAGTCCATAAGCGTCATCCAATCAACATGAACAACCTGGAGCAAATCTGCCAAGAAGAATGGGTGAAAATCTACTAAAGATCTGCTGACAGTTAATGAATTTTGATTTTGAAAATTTACTTTGAGCATATTGGTTCGAAATAAAAATACTAGAACAATCTGTGTGTCATTTCTATTGCAAGACAAACATGTTGACCTTTGAGGGGGTTGAATACTTTTGCAAGGTACTATAGATAGCCAAGCTGATTGTTGGTGATTAAATAAAAAACAATGAACATTTTTATCTCAAAAATTGGCATTAAAAATGACAGTCAACATCCTACAAACTAATGCCAATTAACTAGCTTCTGACAGCCCCTGTCAGAATTTCTCGCTGCCTGCCGGCTCGGATATATCCAGTTGTTTCCGACGCATTTTGTCACTGCATCCCGCATTGTTTTTGTTTGTTTGTTTGTTTCACTTTTTGCTATTGCTTTCTATCTTCATATGATTTATCTATGGAAGTTGCTATATTGAGCCTCGTTAACTGACCTATTACAGTCAGCAAACCGGGGCTCTACCACTTGACGAGGGGGCTGCTGATTTATCTCCTAGATTACTACATTTGTAGACATTGTAATATTTACAGTTTGTCTGTGCTACTGGCTCAAAACATTACCAGCCTACCAGAAAATCTCCCGGCTCTCACAATCGCCCACTCTTGCACTGGACATCATACTAAGATAAGTGTTACCAATTACAGTAACCCAGATAAAGTTTAGCTTACCTTAGAGTCTGTCAGTGGTTTTGCCATTGAGCTGTGATCTTCCACATAGTTTAATCCCAAACCTTTTGTTCCTCAATAACACACTTTCACCACTTTTAGCATTATAATTCTGATTAATTCACTGCCATCATCGTTCTCAGTCCACGTTTGTTCTCAAGAGTTCTTCATCGCTTGATGGAGAAAGTATGATGGAGTGCCATATGTTTTACGGTCACTTCAGTCAGATGAAGAGCAAATTCATTTCAGAATGATTGCATCCACTTACAGAACTTGAGCACCAAACTTTGGCACATTTACAGCAAACGTATATGAGATGCATTTATAGCTTGTGTAATTATACAGAAGTTTGGGCACAACTGGTCAATTTAAAAATGTTTTGTTGATTTTCTAATTGAAAATAAAGTAACACACCCTCTGCAGAGAACACACTTCTGCACATTTACTGTTTATTGGCTGAATTTGACATATTGGGGACAAAAATGAAGCATAAAGTGTGCAAAATGTATGGCACATTTAATATGTTATATTGTATGTTTTATTGTTTTTTCTTTAGCATGTAAAAAGAAGTTGTGCACTAAAGTTTGCACAAAAATGTCATATCTGAGTTTGTCCTAAGTGCTTATTTTCACTTAGAAAATCAAGAAAACGTCATTTGAGGGTGTTCAAACTTTGCATCTGACTGTATGTAAAGTACCTTTGCCAGTTGCTGGTTGCACAGATGGTTTTATAAAGGGAGATTGCATTTAATGAAGCGTAATAGCAGTCAAAAGGTAAAGGTAATTCAGAGGGTACATCTCAGTACCTTTAGTCAGGGAACATAATTGTACCATAATCTATTGAAATGATATTTTCTAAGTTGTACTGACTCCACACACCCCATCTCGTCTCCAGGCTTTTATTTTACTGTTCTGTTTTAAAACATTCGGTTATGAAAAGGTACAAATCTGTACTTTTCACCTGGAAAAACTTATTTAAGGTTCACAACTGGACCTTAAAACCACTGTTGTACCTTTGAGGGCACATTTACATTGTTTGTACCTTAAAGAACGAAACATGTACCTGAACAGAACCTTTATTTCTAACAGTGTAGGAAATTTCGAATAAGAGTGAAAATGAATGTAATGAAGTCAAACAGATGGAATAATGTGTTCAGTAAACCAGGGCTGAATTCCACATCCCCTTTCATATGTACAGCATTCCGAACTAGGAATGGTACAATTTGTACCGTTTGGAACAGGTCAGGACCTAGTAAGATTCTTGGAAATGTTTCTTTTGTTCCACCTACTGGAAATGTGCCATGTTTCCTTTGTTCCATATTCTCATGCAGAGGTCTCCCGTCATTCTCAAGCCTCAGACTCTAATAGATTTCTCCTGTACCTGGAAGGCAGTGCTGGATACGACGATTCCTTTTTAATTGTTGTCTAGAGCCTTGTTAAGATAGTTCCTTTAATTGGCCATTCCCTTTAAAACTCGGGGGGGTGCTTGATGTCAAAACGAGTCTTTCTGTCGTTTCTTATCATCCTCGGCAGCTATTTGAGAAGCTGTTGGAGGTATTGTTTGAGTGCAGCTCGGGAATATGAAGGAGAGATTACACTGAATGTTTAATTTAAATTCATGGAATTTATTGAACACCACTGCAAACCTTGAAACGATTTTCTACTCATAATTCATCAAGCGTGAAAGCAAAGAATAGAAGACGCACACCTGAGGCTGAGGGTGGAGAGATTATTTTTGCCAAGAGAGCAGCGGTTGTTATTCCAAAATGGTGTTTTGGGCGTTTTGATGTGTGAGTGAGCAGCGAGCAGCACGTGTGATCCTTTAGAGACTGAACATGCTTCGCTTCAATGATGAGCGGGAGCTTTTTTTGTTTTTTTTCGCTTTCACTTCTGTTTATTGTGGACTCTCTTCTCTCTTAGAATGCTAAGAATCAAGGACACCGAAGCATGTTTAGAAACATTTTGTTGGTTAGTTGATATGAAGTTGCTAAAGCTTGGCCTTCATCTGCATGACGGGCATCCAGTTACATCATGTGGGTAGTTAACAGTTCACTGTCATTAATAATTGACTGTAAGATTACTGTAAATTTTTGGTTACTAGTTGCATTACTTTCATAGTTATTTAATGAACTATTAGAACAGTAAATAACAGTAATTTGCTGCATTTGCAACTGTAAAAGTGATGTAAACAGTAAGTTTACTCTCAAAATACATATGAAAAACAATTTACTTTTAATTTTATGTTAAATAAAAAAGGCAGTATCAATGAACATATTTATTATTTGTGCTGTATAGGCACAGAATGTGTCAAGTCTTTTTACAATGCAATTTTAAGGTTTATAATTTGCATAAACATAACCAGAAATGCATATCTATAAATACCAATAAACCCCAGTGTTCCATAATTTAAACAGTCTAAAAATTAAATAAAAAAAATCATAAGTTATCAGAATAAAAACTCGTAAAAAGTTTTTAGAAAAATGTTTATGCCTTTTTAGCAGTCATAAGCAAACTTATGCAGACTCACTGTAATTTGCTGTGTTATTACAGGAAATATCTTACTAAGAAAAGCAAAACAGGGGCACATTATAATGAACTTGTAAAGCCAAAACTTATCCTGACAAATAGCTGCTCATTTTGTTATTAAGCAAAAACTAGAGTGTACTAAGCAGCTTCTAGAGCACATGTATTTGTGTATTACACAGAACTGTGCAAAAATCAGAGACCACCCTTCATTTATTTAATTTCCAATCAAAACAGCCATTAAGTTATTCATTTTTTCAGGAGTTATCAGGAAGATTAGATACAGATAATCCATACAAAAGATAAACCATACAAGGCCTGGTAGACCAATAAAATTGTCCCCATCAGATAAACAGCACCTAAAGCTTTCATCTTTGAGAGAGGAGAAAATCAAGCTCCACTCTTGCTTCAGATCTGAAAAAATCCACAGCTGTTTCAGTCCATCCTTCCACTGTGAGAAGACGACTCAGCACTACAAGTAAAAGGATGTGTAGCTGTTAAAGAAGCTCTTACTGAGAAAAGCAACCAGACAAATAAAAGAACATTCACAAATTAAACAAAGAAGCTGCTGGTGTTCTCAGAGCAGTAGACTGACCACCGCAGAGTCCAGACCTGAACATCACTTTTCATGATCCACATTACTGGGATCATGAAAAGCAGAAAATGCCATCAACTACTAAGACTGAACTTTGGATGTGTAGCAAAATATGCCTGCAGATTTCTTTGAAAAACTGAAAGTGAGTCTCCTGAAAAGAGTGGAAGCTGTAATAAAGACACTGAATACCGAGTCTTCAGTCTAATTTTCTGTTAAAACATGTTTTCTGGTTTATTGACAATAAGATTGACTAGAAGCAGCTTTAATAAGCACAGTTCAGACATGCTGAGACAAGGCCTGTTCACCAGAGTAAATGTTAACTAAAAATCTTAGTCTGTGCTTTACAATAGAGCATCTGTTTGTATTAGATTACAGGTAACTGGTGCTTTGCTTTAGAGATATTAATAGAAATGAAAACACCAAACTAG
Organism: Colossoma macropomum; assembly: GCF_904425465.1. Classification (NCBI taxonomy): domain Eukaryota; kingdom Metazoa; phylum Chordata; class Actinopteri; order Characiformes; family Serrasalmidae; genus Colossoma; species Colossoma macropomum. The sequence goes on from NW_023494786.1 coordinate 26,490,425, forward strand.
TGCTTTAAGACACTTATCTGATTAAACGACACTTAAAGACACTGATCTGATTAAACTAAAGATTTTCATGTTAGAATGGGGGCAATTTTCCCTTTATTTAGAGACAATTGATGACTTGCTGTTGAGAAATTAATGAGCATGTAAAGGGGATGTACAGTGTGCAGACGTCAGATACCATTTATTTGATTTCTAGTCAAAATGACCATTAAGTACAAGTTATTTATTTTACAGCATCAGGGAAAAAACAGAAACATATTTAACAGAAAATCGCACAGAAGACTCTGTTTAGTGTGTCCACTCTTTACCTTAATTACAGCTTCCATTCTTTTCAGGAGACTCACTTTCAGTTTTTGCAAAGATATTTTCCACACCTCCAAAGTTCAGTCTTAGAAGTTGGTTGCATTTTCTTCTTTTTATGATCTAAGTATTAACAGTTACCCTGTCCCCTAGTCCTGTTGTCATGGAAAACTGATTATATCTCTCTTCAGTTATGAAGGAGTTTCATAATAAACTGTTCTCTGTCCAGCCCATACTGCTCATATATGAAAACATTCTTGGAAAAACAGCCCATTTTGAATTCACTGTTTTTGTGATCATGAGAACCAATTCATTTACATATAGCCATCTATTCAGCCTACATCAGTTTTGCTCCTCCCATTCACACTGAAGGTATAAGGAGTGTTTCAGACTGCTTTTTAAATAAGGCACTATACGGGCAGCCAATCAGGACAGAGCTCATTTGAATATATCATTCTTAAAGGCAGCAGTCTATCAGTTTAATCCTAAGGGATAAAGAGAGGTTAGAAAATGGCCATGTAAAAATAATTCTGACCATTTTTGGTACATAAAACCACATAAATTTTACACGTGGACTTCAGGGGAAAATGGAAAACATTACAGGGGTGTTATAAAGGCCCCAAATAGTGTTTAGCTGATTGCAAAATTGGGCTACACTCTTAAAAGTAAATGTTTTTGGCTTGGGTGTATGGTTTTAGGAAAAACTGGTATAATTAAAAAATTGATATCGAACTTCTGTATGAGGAGGTTCTTTACGGAACCAAACATGGTTCTTCTATGAGATTGCTTCATAGAGTCTTCTTTCTGACACCTTTATGTTTAAGAGCGAGGATAGAAGTGAAGGTCAGTGCTCATGTTAAGGCAAGATTGCAGTTAAAATAGGATCAAAGTAGCAGCAGGAAATAGTTATTTAATCAAGCAGGTGTGTGTGTGTGTGTGTGTGTGTGTGCGTGTGTGTGTGTGTGTGTGTGTGTGCGTGTGTGTGTGTGCGTGTGTGTGTGTGTCTGCCTTTAAGGGCTTCCTTATCGTACATCTCCAGGCATAGTTACGGGCGCTGTTCTCTATCATATCTCCCACATGGTGCCTCTTTTGTTCAGCAACACCTCCGGGCATCCACTCCCCTCCCCTTCCTCTCCGCTCCTGTCTGCATGACTTTCTCAGGAGACGTGGCCTATCCAGCACAGACCACATATAGTGGAGGTGAACGACCTGGCACAAAGTGCTGAATCCTCATTTTTACTCTCGGAAGAGAGATAATTGGGGTGACTACATCTTAATCTTATTTTCCCCCAGCAAATAAGCCTAGAAGTGCTAGGTTAAAGGAATACTCTAGAATTTTTCAATCTAATCTCTATTTACTGCTTCTCTACAGCACAATTGGTTGCCGTGTGCCAACGCCATAATTTTGATGTGTTCTGTACTTACAAAAGAACAGAAAAACCGTTCATTTCAAACTGACTTTGACATTGTAAGCCATTAGGCAGTTGCTGAATAATCATTTTAAATACTTGACTGTATAACTACAGTTCTACTAGTGTAGAACAAACAGAGCATATAACAATGAAGGTGCATAAATACAAACAATATGTAGAATGCACACAGTAAGAAGGCAAAAATAGTGTTAATGTGGGGTCCTGAATTTGCACACATGATGTAGAACAAACTGCAGCAAAAAGATACTAAAAATATGCTGTTGCACAATATAGAGGTCGTGTAAGGTAAGGTGTAGGTGAGAATAAGTCTTTTCTGATTTAATTCATACATTTGATGGTAGAATGTGGAATGTCTGAAACGTAGAGGGAGACGAAGAGGCAGGACACAAGAGCAAGTCCTTGTTTTTATTGAAAGTCATGACGAAAAAATCCACAAAGTAACAGATCAAGAAGAGCACTTACTAACAAAACGCTACAGCAGAAAGGAAACAACATTAAAGAACATGAAAAGGACTAGAAGACAAACAGGAGATACCACAAACAGGGCCTGAGAACACAAAACACCTAGCCAACAAAAAGCACACAACCAGAAAAATACACATGGAACCAACCAGAAACACCTGGGATTAACGAGAGAGTGCGGCTACAGACAACAGACAGGTGAGACACATAACAAGAAGACATAACCACGAAGGAGACAAAGACCAGAACAACAACAAATGCACATGGCCTACATAAACAAAAGCACGTGGAACAAGACACATGAAGATAGACAAAGGCAGACAGACAGACAGAAACAAGGCAAGACAAAGCAGGGCAAGCCGGGATGTTACAATGTCATACTTTATTGATCCTACACGGGACATTTGTCATTTTGCTGCCTAAAAGTGCCTGGTCTAGGAGAAGCACAGCTTTGCCAGCAGAGTAGGCTGTCAGTCCTGGGATTTGAACCCACGACCTTCAGCAAAATTCTTAGGAGAAAGAAGAAGCTACACAGCTCAGCAGGATATGTCGCAAGAACATCGTCAACTATTCTCGTTATACCGCTGTAACCTAAGCCACTGTGTGTCAGACAGCGTCCTCCAGACTGCTTGGTCGTTTTTTGGATTCGTTGCGCTGATGCAGCTGTTGAACTGGCTGGAGTTCCGTGTCGGGGTCATGATGAGGGTGGGCTTTAGGAAACTTTCGCTGACACTCAATCCTCCGTGGAATGTCAGCATTGTAAGAAAATGAAACCTTGACAGGAGGCATCTAGCCAGTTAAGAGACTGAGTGGCTTTGAGTGTCACTTCTCTTAAGATAGACGTCTATTAGTGAGGATTAGCAAGTGTGGAATTGGAGTTGACCTTTTTTTCTAAAGCTTTTGACCATGCACTCACTCTCCTGCTTGGTTTTGTACTGGGCTGTTTTGTATGCTTAAAGCAGAATGTTTTTTGTTCAAAAACAAATTTCTCTCCAGTTCCATCGAAAAAGAGGTAAAAACACATACTAATTTAGAGAGAGAGTTAAGAGATTTAGCAGCTTGCACCAGAGTACAATTAGATAGTCGAGGATTTCAGTTTTGGACAGTGTTGCATATGAAAAAGCTGGAGTGGTCGAGTTTAATACCTTTGTAATAAACCTCTCTGGACATCTCTGAGGTTTAGAATAATCCAGCCAGCGGCTCATTTCCCTTTACGACACCATAGGAGGTAACGTTCCGTATTTACTAAAGTGAGAAATTCTCTGTTCCCTTTCTTTTTGCCATGCTGAGTCAGAAACCACTGCAATACAAAAACCAGTATTTACTTCAAATCATGCCACTCACATTTCACTTGTTTTTGTTTAGTGCTTTGATTAATTTTATACTGTTGATTGGAAACTGCTGTGCCTGTTGATGACATGACGTTATAACTTTGAGATAAATTAGATGATAATGTTTTTCAATTAAAACAGCAAGTCATCATAACACAACTTTTTTTGTAATTTATACATAAATCAATCATTCAGTCAAACTTATTGACTCAAATTTGCGGCATTGAAGTCCACAAAGGAAATAAAGCTATTTTATTTCTTATCTAAAGTGACCAGTGGACCCACACATCCTCTGAGCATGGCCAAAAGCATGTGGACACCGCTCCAGATGATTGAGTTCAGGTGTTTCGGCTACACCCACTGCTAACAGATGTATAAAAGTAAGCACAAAGCCATGCAGTCTCAATAAACACACACTCGCAGTAGAATGGATCGTACTGATGAGCTCAGTGATTTTAAACACGACACTGTCACAGGATGGCAGGATTTAGTTTATGAAATTTCTGCCATGCTAGATCAGCCCCTGTTTACTGTAAGTGCTATTTTTGTGAAATGGCCAGATGCCAGGAGAATACAACTTACCGGAATGCATAGTGCCAACAGTAAAGTTTGGTGGAGGAGGGATAATGGTCTGGGGCTGTTTTCAGGGACTGGGCCCTTTAGTTCCAGTGAAGGGTGATGTTAATGCTGCCCCATACAAAGACATTTTAGACAGCTATATGCTTCCAACCTTGTGGCAACAGTTTGGGGAAGACCTTTTCCTGTTCCAGCATGACTGTGCACTGTACACAAAGCAAACTTCATTAAGATATGGTTTGATAAATTTAGTGCGGAGGAACTCCAGTGGCCTGCACAGAGCCCTGACCTCAACCCCATTGAACACCTTTGGGAAGAACGGGAATGTCAATTGTGAGTCAGGCTTTCTCATCCAGCATCAGTACCTGACCCCACATATGCTCACAAATTCCCACAGATACACTCAGGAATCTTGTGGAAAGCCTCACCAGAAGAGTGGAGGCTGTTATAACTGCAAATGGGTGCAACTCCATATTAATGCCCAAGGTTTTGGAATGAGAGGTCTAAGAAGGTCATATAGGTGTGATAGTCAGGTGTCCAAATAACATTGAAAAATAATGGTAAATCTGAAAAAATACATATATGCGTGTGTGTTTTAGGCCACACTTGGTTTTCTATGATGTAGCTTTTAGGGGCATTAAACTCTTCAGTCGTCTGGTTCCTTTCACCATCACTGTGAACAATTCTGATTACTGCATTTCACATCAACCCACTCAAAATGTCTCTGTTTACACCTTAACAATTTGATTATGCACAAATATTGCAAAATCAGTGAAATTCCTCTTTGAAGATGACCATATTTTCAGTTTGATGTGTCTCTGATGCTTTTAATCTGCCAGAAAAAGGGCAGAATTTAGCAAAAGGTGTTTGGCTCTTATCAGGTACAGTGCCATCCTTGAAGTCGTGCTGGAGGTGCTAAGTGACAATCGGAAGCCTCTTAGGCGTATCAGTTGGCGTCCTGATCCTGTCTCGTACGGATGACTTTGTCTGGAATGAATACACAGGGCGGAGAACAGCGCTGCTTTGTGGCAGACTCTCTTTGTATACGTTTCTATTGTTATCTTGTTTTCCAATCTTGACTCTTGGCTGGTGAGAAGACTTGCGGTGCTGGGGAGAAAAATAAGAGAGAGAGAGAAAAACAGAGCCTGGAGCTACTGTCTGACAGCGCTGTTCCTTCAGCTCCGCCAGTGACGCATGCACCTGAAACCTGATCGACTGTTTTTAGCGTATCCAGACGCATGTCAGCTTATTGGGCCGCCACCTCCCAGAAGCAGCTCAAATCAGGCATGGAGTCCAGTGCTGATGGTGACAGCGTACACTGCTGACAGTACGTGGCTGAGGCTCTGAGAAAGAGGAAATGCTGAGATGACATGTCACTGTGGTTATTCTCCCTCAAACTGCCAAGTTGACAGTGACATCAGTCATCCTATTTTTCAGCAAACATCAAAATCTGATTCCCTTTCCAAAGAGGCCTGCGCTAGCTTTCCAGGTCGTGTAGCTGTAATGAAAGAGCATTTTAAAGCAGAATTCCATTGATTTTTCAGACTATCTACTGAATGTAATTGTTATTGTCTAAACAAAATTAGTCAGAGTGGCTTGATGTGAAATTGCTCATTGTAGAGAAGCTTAGAGACTCAGTGATGGTGATGGGAGGCAGGGGTCATGATATCTACAACACAAATATAGCCATTTTATTTACTATCCAAAACAACCAGTGAACCTACGTGTATCTTTTGAGGTTTTACATGTAGTGTAGATTATGAGAGAGAGGCAGAACAGCAGAATGGGTGCAGCAACAGTAAAATATACGTAATGGCAGCTAACGCTGTTTTCTGATAATCATCCATTTTCATTGGTAATGCTGGTAATGCTACAATGATTGAGTATATTCTGGTTATAGATTAAGACTGAGGTGTTTGTGCTCACTCTACTCAACAATCTGATGGAAAATCTCCGTTTACATGCACACTACAAGTAATCCAATACAAAATTACGCGCATATGTAGAGAACCACTTAGTGTAGATGTTACCATGACAACGAGCATCACGTGAGTCCAGTCAGAGTGAGACGAGCAGCAGTGAGCAGCCCTTGTGTTTTTAATTCCTTTAAAATCATGTCAGAAAAACGTACTTCACATGTGCTTATTAAAGAAGGCCGAGAGGAAGACGTCGTGTTCTGAGACACATAAGCTGGACGCCCGTCCCACCGCCGTCTTTTAAAGATCAGAGCATAAACTTCGTCTCCTCTGCAGACCAGTTTCTGCTCTCGCCATGTTGAACATTATAAACTTTCGCTATGACTTGGCTCACATGCACAGAACGTACTTAAACTTTCCGATTGGGAATGTAATCAGATACAGGCGTTTACATGGTTATTATTCTTCTATTTAACAGATTATTTTCAGGATTACCCACCTCGTTCAATTGGATAGAAATTGTCTTCAGAATGGCCTCAATCTGACTAGTCTGTTCCAATTGAGGTATATACATGGACATATTCTATACTGATTGAGCGATTAGTCGGATTATTAACCAATTATTAGGCTGCGTGTAAATGTAGCTATTGGCAATGTTTTCATCACTTCGCACCATCATTGGTGGTGTACCACTATGAGGCATGGAACAACCTTTTTTTGTGAACATACACTAAATTCTTAAGTTTAGGTGTTTCGGCCACACCCATTGCTAACAGATGTATAAAATCAAGCACATAGCCGTGCAATCCCCATAGACTGGCAGTAAGACGGGTCACACTGAAGAGCTAAGTGACTTTAAACATGGCATTATCATAGCCTTTTCTGCCCTGCTAGATCTGCCCTAGACAACTGTAAATGCTGTTGTTCTGAAATGGAAGTGTCTAGGAGCAACAACAGCTCAGCCATGAAGTGGTAGACCTTGCAAACTCACAGGTTGCGGCTGCAGATGCTGAGGCACTTGGCGTGTAAAAAAAATGATTTGTCTTCTTTTGCATCATTTACTACAGAGTTCCAAACTGCTTCTGGAAGCAACTACTTAGGGAGGTTCATGAAATGGATGTCCATGGCCGAGGGAGGGCCAACAGCATATTAAAACCCTTTTTTTGGAATATTATGTCCAACAAGGTCAAATAGGTGTAATGGTCAGGTCTCCACATACTGTTGGCTAGTAGTGTACCTGGTAGAATGTAATGTACAGAGTAAAATATAAAAGACTACAAGCTGGCTTCTATATAGAACTATACATAAAGTTACTCAGCGCCTGACATATACATACCTAGACTTGATAGGATTGTAAATTAACTTTAATCTGCCTGTTTCACATGCTGAGAGGGAGGTGATGGTGTGGGAATTTACCAGCACCTGTTCCTGTCAGTGAGGCCTTGCTCTCTGTCAGCCCCAAAAGCAGCTGAACTCAGTCCTACGCTAACATACAAATGAAAAAAGTGGCTGTTCAAACCAGCTTGTAATCGATGTGGACAAACTCTGAATCTTTTGGCTGTCAGACAGGCTTTTGACAGTTCTAAGCAGTGTTGCTGTTGAGAGCTGAATATTAAAACATGAGTCGCTTTGAAAAGAACTGCTAATATGTCTATTGTTACAAGCAGATCCAAGAGACAACCAGACGGGCAACAAGCATCATTCAACGCACATAGCTGGCTTCTCATTACATCCTGTTATTCCATACTCAGCAGAAAGATTCCTATATTTACAGTAAACCTGTGCATTTGTGAGGACTACATGCCCCCTCATGCTGCAGTAATTACCGTCTGATGCCGTCTCTACTTGCATCCAGAAAGAGCAGTATGCAGGTTATGGAAGCTGTAAAACATGAGAATGCTTGTACTTCAGGATCAGACATGCTAATAGGCTGTCTGATGTCAATCACCGTTGAGCGTGTGGCGGATAATAATATGCTGTGATTACGGAGCCGTCCAGAGCGGTAGCTCACATCCGGAGAGAGGGGAGTGAACTGGAGCAGATGGAGGGAGTTGTCAGCCTGTTATTAGCGCTTTCTCCTCCAAGCTATTCCAGTTGAACCTGGAGCAGATGTGCACTGGCTGCTCGTACAACCTCTACTTCAAAAACCCGCTGACTTCTCCTTGCGGAACCTGAAGTGCAGGCATATTACTGTAGTACATCATGGATTTGATGTCATGATTAGCTTACAGGGAATGATTGTAGGCTTATAGTGACCTTCATAAAGCAAATCTGCTGCATACATTGTTGAAGGGAGTGCATGAGGCCTTGACAGCCACAATGGGGATGTCGGTATTATTGACCACTTTCATAAAGCACAATATCCACAGAAAAGCTGCTTCTTTTTTAAGAGATTGAGGCTGTAGATATGTATTATAACACCACATAGACAATTTTCCCTGCGTTTTGCTAATGCATAGAACTAACTTATTTTTCTTAGACTCAATATTTCTTTTCAGCGGATACTTAATATTTGATTTTTAATCATTCAAATAATTAATAATTCAATAATGGCTTTTTGTGAATACTTAAAAGCTTTTACTAAGACTTAATGTTTCATTTTTCTTGCACTTCATACCTGCTTTTTGCTGATGTTGTTAATACTTAATACTTGTTTTTATACTAAAATTAACACTTGCTTTTCGCTAATTTTGCTAATACTAGTTACTTGCTTTTTGCTAATATTTCTTGCTATTTCCAAAACTATTCCAGTTGGGACAGTATGTGAAATGGCAATAAAACAGAAAGCTGTGATTAGTGAATTCAGTTTGACTTGTATTAAATTGAAAGCAGTACAAAAACATGATATTTGATGTTTTACCTTATGATTTTTTTTTTTGTAAATATATGCTCATTGCAAATTTGATGCCTGGGACATATTCCAAAAATTGGAACAGGAGCATGTTTACCACTGTGTTACATCATCTTTCCTTTTAACAACACTTTATAATCATTTCACTGAAGACACAAACTGATTCAGTTTTAAATCAGTATTTTTGACATTCTTCAGTTACACAAGTCTTCTGCTGTGCTACCACATAAGGCTTTTGTTGTCATATTTTGAACTTCATACAGCATCACTCAATTTCAATAGGAGACCATTCTAGCATTCTCTGATTAATCAGCCATGCTGTTTTAACACATGCAGAATGCTTCTTGTTGTCATGTTGAAATAAGCATGTACATCCTTAAAAAAGATGGTGTCTAAAAGGCAGCATATGTTGCTCCAAAATGTGTATATCACGTTTGTCGGCATTAATTTTGCCTTCATAGATGTGCATGCCATACCAATGCCATAAGTACTGATACCCCCCGATACCATGACAGACTCTGGCTTTTGAACTTTACGCTGGTAACAGTCTTCCTTTCTTTCTTTGGCCTGGAGAACACAACCCTCATTATTTCCATGAATAGGCTGAAGAGTTGACTCGTCCGACCACAATACATGTTTCCACTGTGCATCAGTCCATTTCAGATGAGTTTGAGCCCAGAGAAGTCAGCAGGGCTGCTGGACGATGCTGACATGTGACTTTCACTGTGCATAATAGTCTTAACTTGCATTTGTGGAAGCAGCAATGATCAGGGTATCAGAGTATTCTCAAGCTCACAAGGTGATATCCATACAGAAGCATGACCGTTTTTAATGCAGTGCTGAGAAGTCGAAGGTCACAGGCATTCAGTAGATATCTTTTCTCTCTTTGATAATATGATGCACTATATAGGGCGGAATACATTAAACTCTTGCAAATGCTTATTGTGAAATGTTGTTTTTAAACTTTTTTATTTTAACTTGAACTTTTCTTTCAAATCTCTTATTTTAATCATGATTTTAATTTCTTTTAATTTGTTACTTATCAAATTATGATTTCAATTACCTTTATAAATAAACTTACCTTGCCTTGTTGGATTTGTTGCTGATGTTGAGCCTCAACCCATCCGTGCTCATAAAGGTCTAGGCGGTTTCCTGGATGCTCCTTCTACACCCAAGCATGATTAAATCATCTCTTTTAAGATGTTTTTCGAACATTTAACAATGTTCCTAGTCTTAAACTGCCCCTAGCCCGACTTTTTTGGGATGAGTGGCAGGCATCCATTTCAGAAAGAGCGTATATTTACAGAAAACAGTGAAGTTGATAAGATAAAACATTACATATCTGAGCATATATTTACAAAAACAGTACAGTTGATAAGATAAAACACTACTTATCTTTCCTTTGGACTGCTTTTGTTTAAATACAGCTCAAAGTGGATTTAAAAATCACTGTTTTCTACTTTTAATTAGCATTTCACATTCAGTGCCAACTTTTTTAGAATCGAGTTTGTGCTCAATAGTTGTTGCTTATATTTAATACATGGTTCTTGCTAGTGTTTGCGTTTTGCTAAAGCAGAGCACACAGAACATAAAGACTCCTGAAAGAAGAGTCTGTAGATAATTCATTTAAGCAGTCATGAAAACGTAATGTGCTGCAAATGTCCAGCATTGTTGATCACTAACTGAACAGGCCTCCTTTGCTGGCCAATTTACATAACTGCGTACTGTGGATGTACGAGTACCTTTTTAACCCATTAGCGCTTCGTAGTTGACACAGATGTGTCACTGTTCTGCATGTTCTGGCTAAAACTGCCCTGAATTGATTCGAGTCCATTGGAGGGCTCTTGTCAAAAGGTGAACATCAGTGTGACAAAAGAGCACTTACAGCTGGGCTAATGTGCCCTGCCATTTTCTTCTGGCGGTACGTTTCAGGCTGCTCCTGACAAAAAGCCATCGCTCGGTGGGAATGCTGCGGAAAGTTCATGCTGTTAGCGAGTGTGAATGTGTGAACAACACCCTGCACTCCTCCGAGACTCGCTGGCAACCGTAACCCCCGCTCCCCAACCCCCACCCCCCCCCCACCCCCCAGCACACATACACCTCCTCGCCTCCTGCTCGGCTTTGAAATGAATGAAGACGCTGACATCTCCCTGGCCTGTTCCTATCTTTTCTATCTCTTTTTTTCCATCAGGAGAATTCATTCCAAAGTGGTAAAGAAGGTGGTCAGAGGCAGAGGCAGCACAGTGCTGGCACCCGTCTCTCAGGAACAGATGAACTGTAGGCAAGTGTTGCTTTTAAGAGCATGAGAGCGCGACCTGGCTCCTGAATTGAATACTAGTTGTGCAGCATAATGCAGAATGCAACGTGTGTGCCAAGAGGAAGAGCCAAGGGTTTTATACACTCTTAATGCATTCCTTATGTCCCTCAGACTTAACAAGCCTTCTTTGTTGTCTGAAGGAGCATCTCAATATTGCAATATCAGAATAAAACTTAAAGAATTCAGGAGAGAAAAGGTCATATATTATAATACATAAAACATAATATTGATGTAAACTGCAGAATGTAAATTCACTGAGTGTACAGGTACAGGCCAGTCCATGGTTTCAAGGCCGTGATGCAAAAGTGATGCAGTAGTTAACATTTATGGGATTATTTGGACGTCCTTTAATCCAAAAAAGCATCTCTTTCTGTCTTTTAATATTCTCTTCTCCTGTACCAATAACTCGTCAATGCTGTCATTGCATTCATTGTGATACAGTACTGTGCAAAAGTCAGTGGCCACTGTTAATTTATTTATTTTCCGGTCAAAATGGCCATCAAATACAAGTTACGCATTTTTTCAACATCAGAAAAACGCAGAAAACTTATACTTAATAGAAAATTACATAGAAGTCTCAACAACTAAATATAACATCACTTTAAAGCATTTAGTGTTAAAATGGTCTTTATTACAGCTAAGAGACTTACTTTTAGTTTTTAAAGACATCTGTGTCTTCAAAGTTTGTTGTGTGCTTCTTACAAGCTGAAGTCTGGACTCTGGGGTGGTCAGTCCATTGTTCAGAGCACATCAGCAGCTTCTTATTTGTTGTGTCTGTTTACTTTTCTCAGTAAGAGCTTCTTGGCAGCTACACATCCATTCAGACTCATAGTGTCTTCTCACAGTGGAAGGATGGACAGAAACACCTGTGGATTTTTTCAGATCTGAATCAAGAGTGGCGCTTGATTTTAACCTCTCTCTGAAAGATGAAAGCTTTAAGTGCTGTTTATCTGATAGGGGACGGTTTTGGTGTCTACCAGGTCTTGCATGTTTGTCTGTCCCATTTTGTCTGTATCTATTTCATTTTTTTCACTGGTTTTCCTTTAACTTTGTCCTACTTTGTGAATGTGGATTATCATATATCTAATCTTAAATATCTCCTGAAAAATCAGCTTCTGACTGACAAATGTGAATATTCAATGTTTGATTTGTTTTCTAGGGATTTGAATTCCATTCTGAATGTCTACATCGTCAGATCAACCTAAAAAAATTACTTAATATGGTAGCAAGCAATTGAGCTGGTTTTATTCAACTCGAAAAAATTGCTTAGATTAAAAGAATCGTTCATTCAAAGTATTTATTTAGGTTGAATAAAACTAGTTAATTTACTTGTTACCACACTAAGTATTTTTTAGGATGATCTGACGAGCCATTTTTCTCTTGCTCAGAAACTCTCACAGTGCATGCTGCAATAAAGGCTGCATGGAGCTTCCTTTTTATGGCTCATTTTACTGAATTGGTTCAAAGTCGAAATGAGTTGAAAACACATTTGAGATTTTAATTCACTTGGACTTTAAAATCCTTTTGCTTTGAGTGACCCCATACCTTAATTATATTTATGTTATTAAAATAAATGATTGAACTTTTCATTTTGTCACTGCCAAACCAATCACGCTACCATAACTGAACTACAGACACATGGGACAGGGATGCAGTCTCACTTCCTGCTCTAAAATGCAGGGGTGTGGCTGAAATAAGGCTCCACCTAGACACTGTAAAAATGGCTCATCAGTTCAACCTAAAAACCCACTTCATTTAGTAACAAGTAAAAAATTAGTTTTATTCAACCTAAATACACACTTTGAATGAACGATTCTTTCCATTAATGTAGTTTTTAGGTTGAATAAAACTAGTTTAATTGCTTGTTACTAGATGAAGTTATTTTTTTAGATAGATCTGACGAGCCACTTTTACGGTGCAGACTAAAACTCTTTGGGTTTCAGTAGTGACATGAAAATGTGGGACAACCTTTTTTACATTTTATTTTTATTTAAAAAATAAGGTCATGATAAATCCAAATTTTTACTTTACTTATATCTTAAAAAAATGCACTTTATTGTACACTTTATTTGAATGGTCCCCTATAGATGCTCTACAGATGCTTAAATCATTAACAATCTTTCTGGTGATACTCAGTTGAATTTCAACATTATGGTTAGGGTTAGGGTTAGAAGTAGGTATAGATTTTGCTATGAGGTTAAGGTTAAGGTTAGGGTTAGGATTAGGGTTAGGGATAGATTTAATAAACTCTTTCACACTGAACATGAAGTTCAGTTGCATATCCGTCTACAGTGGACCATCCAAACAAAGTGTTACATGGTTTTTAACATATTTAGCTTATTATTACTACAATACATTGGGTTTAAATAAGTCACAACATAGTGCATGTAAATATAAAAGGTCTGAAAACTTTATTTTAATTTATTTTAATTTTTCTGGTGGGACCGCAGTTTGAACTCGGTAGAATGGTCCATATAGTGAATTACGATTATGAAATCCTGTTTGCAAGTGCCTGAGTGCCACACAGGTAACTCTATACAGGCAGTGAAGAGTTGAGATTTGGGCACAGAATGAACCCGGGAGCCGGCGGTTTGCCTCTGAGTTAATGTGCCGTGTCCCTTTGAAACTTTTCTGTTTGTCTTCTGAGCGAATTAACCTTATCTGATTACAGAGCTGTAGGACACACACATACCCACATCAAGCCTTTCCGTGCCAAAGGCAATCAGTAGCTTATGCCCGCCAGCCCGCGCTCTCCCACAGGCCGTTGCTTGATTTGTCTGCAGGGACAGACTCTGGCGCTGCCAAGAAGCCTCATGCAAGTCTATCACCTCAACTCAGGCAAAGCAGGGTGAGAAAAGCTCACTTTTCTGCCGTGTGCACTTTGTAACATAATTGCCACCGCAAGGACAATTTTGTACCAGTTTGCAGCGTTAGCCTCAAGCCTCAAGGCTTTGCTGAAGGTTCTGTGCGCCTTGGGTGTTCGCTTCTACACACCTTGCAAAAATGTAAACTAATTCTCACCTCAAGGTAATTTGTGGATCTTTTTGCTTTTGTGTGGAGTTTGTAGCCTTAAATTGGTTAAGAGTGAGATTAGCATGCAGTGCAGTTCCAGGAAAAGTGATCTTCTACTGTGGGGGTGTGAGGTTAAACTAATAATACACCCAAATGAAAATCCTTGGCCAAAACCCAAAATTCAGGACACACTGTGTTGAAAACTAAAACTAAAAACTGAAGAAAGCTGACAATAAACCCAGTTTACATACTAAAATGATTGTAGTTCAAAGGCTGCAGTATGTACTGTAGAGAGTGGCTGGTCGTCAAAGGTAATGAATTCCATTTTTCTAGTCATACTTTGTACTTTGGCACTATCATTCTGAAATTTTCTTTATTTTAAAAATATTTTACAGATGGAGTCGGCATGCTTGCCAGGACCTTCTTCTGTGGCCGTAATCTGTATATTCTGTTTTCAGGTTGAATTAAACCTGTAGTGGTCTAATGTCCCTCATAGAAACCATGAAATAGTTCCACAAGGCCAACGCTTTTAACTGTTGATCTACTGCTGCTCAAATTATTTGAACATAGCATTTCTCACTTGCATTAACATTAGAATTATTTGAAGTATAATAGTCCAGGTTTTGATACCTTGTTGTAGGCCTATTTAGTATTTATTTGTTTATTCTTTTTGGTCAAAAATAACCAAATGTGGTTTATCCCAGGTTGAACATTTAAACCCTACACTGTGAAAAGGTTTCCTAAATGGTTCTTAGCTCGGACGTACAATTTTAGGAACAAAAGCTTTTACTTATTGGCATTTTATGTTACATTATGAAGGTTCTCTCAACTTTCAAAAGGTTCTTAACACTCACACAACTCTTGCAAAAATGATTGTATTCACTGAAAACCTCATTAGAACAATTATAGTTCTTCTATGGCATCATTCCAAAGAACTCTTTTGGACGTCTTTATTTTTAAGAGTGCTCTTTTAGGTTCTTAAAAGGTTCCTGGCTTTGATATGTGATTCTAGGTAAAACCTTTAATTTGTTTAGAACCTTTACATTATGTGCAGGTTCTACAAAAGTAGATCTAGAAAGAACCATTAAGTGGTGCTTCTACGATGTCATTCCAAAGAACCCTTTTAAGATGATGTTCTTTAATGATTCTTGGCTTGGATGTGCAATTTTAGGAAACAGTTTTACAATGTTCAGTATTTTACATTATGTTGAGGTTCTTTAAAGTTTATGAAGGTTCTTCACATGCACACGTCTCGTTTACAAAAATGCGTTTATCTACTGAAAGGTTCTCCAAAAGTGGTTCTTCTCTCATGTTGCTCCACAGAATCTCTTTGGGCACTCTTAAAAATAAAGGTTCTTATAATAATTCTGGGTTTGGATATATGGTTCCGGGAGAACCTTTGCGTAATGTGGAGGCTTATTATGAACCTCCCAGAAAAGGTCTTTAGTAAGCCAAAAGTGGTTCTTCTTTGGAATCGCACCAAAGAACCACTTTTGGCACCATTTTTAAGAGTACTTTGCAGCTCTTTACCTTTCTCTGTTTGACTCCTGAAGCAGGGTTAGCTAAGGTCACCTATGTAGGGCACAGGGCAAAAATATCTAGAATAAAAAGTGAAGTTTTTCACTGTCATGACAACAAACACATTTCCTTGGCAACCTTTTGCTGGACTTCGTTAGTGCATTCCTTCCTGATATGACAATAGGTTTGGTGTTGTCTTAGAAAAATAAACCCACTTTTCTGTGCACTGTTGAAAATCTCAAAACCACTCAAGACTTTTTGATGGGTGGAGGGTGAACGGGCCTCTAGCGTGGTTTATTTTCTCTGGGTTTAGTTGCACTTCCTATGGTGGACGTATACGAACGTATACAGTCCATCAACACTGCCTCCCTCGGCTTTAGCAGATGACAGCACATCTCTCAAGAAAACACATTTGGAAGCCAAGTGCTAAAGCAGTCTTTTCACAGGCAGTCAGTGTGTTAGCTGTGAAGGCGAGCTGCGCTGGGTTGCGAGTAGCATTTGGGCAGAGTGTTAATTGCGAGCGGACAGGTCCGGACTAGCACGTCTGTCTCAGCCCCCGGACCTTCTGTCATACCTGTTCTTCACCTCAAGCTCGTCAAAGTCAAAGCCTGTGAACTCACAGTGTGGAAAACAGAATTCCATTCTATGTGTTCAGTTGCTATAAAAGAGTGACATATATAAATGATGTGGGTCTTCAGGCTGTATATCAAAATTCAGTACTTTAGTGTTACAGAACAAATTACTGCAATTCTAACATGTATTAAGAAATTCCATCTGGTTCTGTACAAAGGAACCTACAATGAAGGGAAACAAGCATTCGGACACTTCCGTTTTTGTCATTTAATCAAATTCCAGTGCAGGTATCCACTTCAAATTTACACACAATGTCTTTTAACTTATAAATATTAACACGATTCTTAAGTATTAAAAAAGACACATTTTAAAAACTAAATTGATGGGAAAAAAGTATTCAGACATGTTAAATTAATAACGCTAGTACTTTGTTGCAAAGCTGTAGTTGGCAATAGCTTTGAGACATCTTTGGTAAGAAGTTATTAGCTTTTTGCAGTATTGTGGTTTTTCCTACCAAACTTCAATTTCGAAATCCTTCATTCATTTTCAGTGATTCGAGTCAAAAGATTGGCTAGGCCATTCAAGCACTTTCACTGATCTTGAATTATTTTGACTGTATGTTTGGGGTCATTGTCTTTTTGAAACATCCATCTGTCAAGTTTCAGTTTCTTGGCCAATGAGATCAAACTCTTCTCTAATCTTCTGGTACATTGATTGCTTTGTTCATGTTTCCTAGTAACATGTTTCCCAGTAATGTTTGCAGATGATGCTTCCACCTCCATATCTCATTGTGGGTCTGGTGTTCTTGGTATCATACACACAACCCTTCTGTAGCACATCATGTGTTACCCCGGGCTCAGGAAGGACGCTGAAGGCAGCCATTTCACTTTAATTTTCACACCAAACACAATCAAAGCAAAACAAAGCCTGTGCTCCCAGTCTCGGCCAATGGAATGGAACGCGAGGCAGATTAAAGTGACCGTCTTCGGAGTTTGGTCCCCACCTTTCTGTCAGCTCTCGCGGCCAACATCGGGGCCCAGGGCATGGGCGCATACCACGCCTCCTTTCTAAACATGATGAGCTGAATTGTGGCCAAAAAGTTCTATTTTTTATTTTCATTGTTCCAATAGAGTTCAGATTTGTCTAAATTCAAATTTCAGATGCGTCTTTTCAGCAGTGGAGTTTTGCGTGGCGTGTAGGAATGGAGATGATTGCAGTACAGGTTATTGCTGTCCCTGATAGCTGTGTGAAATCTTCCCAAACAATGGCAACATCTTTATAATGACACCAGCCAGGTGCAATCAGCATGAGATGTTTATATCAGTGAGCTAATAAGCAGGCCTATTCCAAAATGTGGACTGATGATTGACTGTCTAAATTACATTTTGTATGCCTGTTACTAACATCAGTGCTTCTTGATTAGTCTGTGATATGTTACAGTCCATAAATATACTCACTTTTAGCACCTTGCACTCATTTCTGGTTTGGTTTTGTAATTAAAAAGAAAGTATGGAAGAAGCATCATTCAGGAAATGGTACTGAAGTCATGGTATCGTTAATGGTACCCGTATCAGTATCAGTACCAGATACAAACAATGTAAATGTAGCCTCAAAAGTAGTACAGTGGTTTTAAGGTCCAATTGTGCACCTTAAATACGTTTTTCCAGGTGAAAAGTACAGATTTGTACCTTTTCATAACCTGATGTTTTAAAACAGAACAATAAAATTAAAAGCCTGGAGACGAGACGGGGTGTGTGGAGTTAATACAACTTAGAAAATATAATGTCAGTGGATTTTGGTACAATTACATTCCCTGGGTAAAGGTACTGAGATGTACCCTTGAGGTACAACCCCAGTGACAGTCTCGTACCTTTATCTCTGAGAGTGTATCTGCAGGATAGTTGTTATAATGCATGTACCTCAGATCATACTTGTTGGTATAAAACATGGTACACGTGTATTAACTTGTTACTGTGGGAAAGGTATGTCATTTATGCCCTCCCAGGTTTGCCCTACATTCACAGCTGCTTCACTTTGTATCATCTTGTGCAGAGAGGTTTTATAAGAGTAATAATTCTTTTGTTCTTCTTTCATCCTCAGCTTTGAGCTTGACAGTGCTTAATGTTGTAATTGTGACATTCCACAGGAGCTTTTCTACTGTAGACATGTACAGTTATTGTCAATTGGCCATACATTCTGTTTACATTACATAATTATTGAAATGTAATTACATTGTAATGATGCATTAAGTACATAATAATTACATTTTAAATTGTATGTATGTTCTGTCTGCTCAGGTTAGAGTCTGGCTACTCTGTACTGTTTGTTTTAAAGTCAAACAATGAGAAAAACATGCCAAAATGTCTTTCCTCAAGACTGTGTGTGCAACCATAGCTTCTCAACAATTCAGATAATAATAAAATATCTCCTACATACAAATCCAATGTGGTGTCTACTGAATGTTTAGAAAACAACTAGGTGAGATGTGTATATAACTGTAAGTTAAAAGCTTAATATAACAATGCTCATCATAAATTAAGAACAAAATGATGACTTTTATATACAGTTATGTTGCTGCTGGACTTTTGGAATTCATGATCCGGACAGTTATGACCCCTAATATGACTTATCAGTCTTTCTCATTCCGCTTCAACAGCTCCAGTGTTCTATTTTGGGGATGTGCAGTACCATGTGGACGAGAGTGACGGCTATGTGGAGGTTCGGGTTTGGAGGACAGGATCTGACCTCTCTAAGACGGGCACGGTTACTGTGCGCTCCCGAAAAACTGACCCCGTTTCTGCTGAAGGTATGTGATATTAAGTCTCAATGCAGAGGCAAAGTGTGGCCATTCCTGCCTTTTAATCTACTCGCAATTCAATTGATATGTAAAGAATCTGATTTAAGTCAAAAGGCTCAGAAACTCTCACAGTGCATCAACAATAAATGCTGTGTGGAGCTTCTTTCACACAGTGATAGAAAACACAGTAGCCCACTTTACTGCTCTCGACAGGTTTTCCATAATAGAAAATAACCATTTAACCAAACAAACACATGTAAGCGTTTAAATGGTTGAGTGTTCACGATTCTATATATTACAATTACCTTTACTAAAGAACCCTTGTAGAACCATTTTTAAAGGTTGTATGGCCAGCATGGACAAGCATGGAGACCAGCTACTCTGGAGAAAGATTTTAGTTAAAATGGACAAAGATAAAGAGTCTGAATGAATAGCAGACGCGATATTAGCATCCGTAGGCTTAAGCATCCAGTAACAAGTTTACACTGAAGACTTTTAACTGCTTAGATGACATTAGATGACCGTAACTTTTCTGTTAGCCGTTTTCACATAAGAGCTCCCAGGGTGCCTAAGAAGTCTAGAGTTACAAATGTTTACTTTTATTTTGCTGTTCTGTTCAAAAGTACATTAATGCATATTTTATTGCATAGTAATTACAATCTAGTTTCTGCACTTTCAGCAGAATCTCTCTACTTGCTTCAGTGAACTATAAGTAAGAAATAAGTTCAAGTTCAAGAGGCTTTATTGTCATTTCAGCTTTATACAAGTACACAGTGAAACGAAACAACAGTCCTCCACAAGAACACAAGTGCGAGACAATATAATATACACAGTGCAGACAATACAGTATAATAAATATGAAAGACTCATAAATACAAAACAGAGCACAGGCAGTACACGGTACTGAGAATATGCAGATTGTGCAAAGCAGGATGTGTGAGTAAAGCAGTCACTGAGGTAGCAACCAGAACAACAGCAACGGGATACAGTATTTGGTTGATACAGTATTCAAGCAGCCGAAATTGTTAAAGAAACAAAATGTGCAAAAATCCAAATAGACAGATATTGTTAATATTTCATTACAATTGCTTTTGGAACTGTCATTATAACCTCAAGTAACAATTTAATTCTCTTTTTGGTTATTTTATGCCACTCTAAAGCATCTAATTTGGCTATTTAAGCTACTTTTACAGTTAGCTTAACTGACTGGCTGATATAAAATGCAATTCTGCACTCAGAAACTCACACAAGTGTCTACATTCACACAGAATCAGGGGAAGAATCAAGCTGAGATGATATTTTTGTTTGAAAGTATGAGCTAAACCCCTTGTTCTGTGGAGGTAAGCATAAATGCTTATAGTGTTAGTGTTCACTTTCTAACTAGCTTAATGAACTGTTTACAAAGAAGTACCTGTAAAAATAGGAGTCAACACAAACATTTCATTATGGTTTACATTCTGATGCATCTATTCTGTATGATGTAATAGTGCTTAATGACTTTATCCTCACCTGGAAGAGTGAAGAATTTGCTGAATTGCCACTGGAGGAAAACTCTATTGAGTTAGGTCTTTTGGGTCCACTTGGTTTTGTTGGTGCCAACTTTGTAGAGGTACCCAAGACCCAAGCAGCTGGAGCCATCATTTTTTTTTATTATTATTATTTTTATGTATTTTAATATTACCAAGCTATTGTTTTATATTGTTTATTTCTTTATTTGTTTATTTTTATGTATCCTTCTTTTATCTTACTTATCAAGTTACTAAATTGTTGCAATTTTAATGGTATATTTTTTTTTTAAAATTTTCTACTATAATTATTATTACTTTTTTAGCATTTGAAATGTTTTTCCTATTTAACTTCTCAGTTCCTGATTTCTGTATTGCCTTGGCTACATTGTAAATCAGGGTCTTTCTCAGTGTACTCCGAGCTTAAATTAAGGTTGGTGGGTTGGTTGGTTGCTTGGTAGCTTGGTTGAATGAAACTGATAGCAAATGGAAAAAAGCACAGTGTCCAATGTCCAGAGATGACCCTGCTTGTAGAAATAGAAATCATAAATAATACTAGTACCTGTTCCTGCTAGCCTGGAGGCAAAGGCATGTTTTATACACATAAGAAAGAGAAGAGTAGTTGAAAAGCCACTGCATTCTCAGAGTTCACGCAACACAGGGAACGTACACAGTGAAAGAGTTTCAGTTTCAGATCTGTTTTATGGTGTAGAGGAACTGCTGCAGGTGTAAAACCTTGACCTCAGCGCATCAATGGAGCTGAAGCGAAGCCAGGCTCAGAAATGCTCACTATGGCTCACGCACTCTTACAGTTTTCACATATTTTTGGTAAAAACTTCTCGGCAAGTTCAGAATCTCCTCCCTCCTCTCTCCCCCCACCTTATCACTGCTGCGTCTGCCTCTGAGCTGTCCTCGGCCCACTTGCTCCCCCATAAGAGCAAATATTGTTTTTGTGCTATCTAATCTAAAGCTGTTCTGCCAAAATGGTGCTGCAGACGGTCATACACTGCACGGTCAGCGGTGCGTGGGAGAAGCGTAGGGGAGTAAAGGGTGCACTATCAACACCCTGGGCCTCAAAAGCTGAGCAAATGAATAACTCAATCATGGCTTCAAAGCTGTGGTATCAGGTGGTGGAGGAGAAAGGCCTAATCTCCAGTGAGCAAAGAGTGCTCAGTGGGTTTATTGAGCATATTTTCTTTCTTTGTAGTCTGTTTTGACATTAATCATTCACTTTGTTCGTGTCACTGCATGTTACAGGTGGAAATGATACCAATAATTAGATATTTCAAAAATACAGCAGTAAGACTTCGTAGTACATGACTGTTCAAAAGTCTTCAGTAATGTAAAATCAATTTGGTTTAAATTAATTTAAATGAATTATGTCATGAATGTGACGTAGACTTTCACTTAGGACCTCACTCAAGAACAAATTTAAGAGAAAAACCTAGGAAGAAATTGGTGAATGAGACCCAGAGAGGGCTCTTTTGGTTATTATGCTTCTAAACTGTGGAGCTCAGATCCACCTTTTATTAGAGAGTCAAGCACAGTGCTCACTTTTAAGAAACATTTAAAACCGTATCTCTTTAGTTTAGCTTATAATTATTACTTTTTAATTTAATTTTACAGTTTTTCCCTTTTATTGCTGTTAACAAACAGTAACTATAATAGAAGAAGATTAAACTTGTATTGCTGTTAAACATTATCACATGTCTGTAAAGCATGTTGAGCCACTGGTATAAAAAGAGCTATATGAAAATAATAATAACTATTATTATTATTATTATTATTATTATAATAATAATAATAATAATAATAGTATTATTATTAGAAATGATTCTAAAATGTTTGAATAATAGTATAATTGCACCAATGTACAGTTAAAATTAACAGTATGTTCTCTTTTAAAACTTTTTTTTTTTCTTCAGTTGAAAACGCCAGCTGCACGTTCCAGTATGTGAACACTTAATGATGAATGGACAGTTTAAAATGATATAATATTGCTTTAACAAATCACATCTTGTTACATTAACATACGTTTAAACCAGTTAACTGAGTTTTTCCTGTGAGGTCGTGTTTTGACAGAGACGACACCCTGACACTGTTTTTAAAATAACAACTTGCTCACAAAGCATAATCAACAGCTCTGAGATTTCCACAGTTTGGCCTAATTATCACTAAAGGTGTCTGGAGTTGCTCTTTTAAATCCAAATCAAATTGCAAGAGTGTAAAAAGAAAAAATTCAAATTTAAAGTAAAATGAAGTCAAATATGAATATTCTCACAGCCTCGAAGTTTTGTGAGAAAATAAACTATTTCTCAATAGAAAACCTACTTTCCTTTGTTGATGTGTTTTTTTTATAGAGATATGATGTTAATCTATGTGTTCTATGAGCAAAACATTGCAACTGAAGGTCTCCCCTCATTGTCTACACAGCTGGTGAGGACTATGTGGGGATCAGTAAGAATTTGGACTTTGCTCCAGGCGTCACCATGCAGACGTTCCGGGTGACCATCCTGGACGACCTGGGTCAGCCTGTGTTGGAGGGTCCAGAGAAGTTTGAGCTGGTGCTGCGTATGCCCATGAACGGCATCCTGGGAGAGCCCGGGAAAAGCCACCATCTTCATCAACGACTCTGTTTCAGACTGTAAGTGTTCGTCAGCTAATCAAGTTGAACAGTTTTTGCAAACAGTGATCAGAATGAAAAAGCAAAGTGGCCTGGACAGCACCATGAAGAACTTTCCCTCTGGAGCATTTTGTGTCTATGTAAGACTGACCGATATTGGGGGGAAAAGTAACATGAATATTTTAAAGCGATTTTAAAGAGAGAGTAGAACATGCTTATGTCATCTTCTCCTGTTCCCATAGCAACATTATTTGGGAACTTTGACAGCAATCAGACAAATAGTTCTCATGATTCACTCTAGAAAACTTCATTATAAATATTTTTTTGATTTGTGAGTTGTGTGTATAATATGACTTGTTTTAGGGCCACTGTAAAAAAAAAAAACAGTAACAGACCTCGAGATTAAAGTGATATTTCCTAGAATAAAATTGTAATATTTCGAGAAAAAGATCGTAATATTTAAAGAAAAAAGTTATATTTTTTAGAATAGAATCATAATATTTCAAGTATATTATTTGAAAATAAAGTCTGAGAATTCCGACATTAAAGTGGGATATTACCAGGAAAAGTTGCAATATTGTGGTCAAAGCGTTTGCAAAAAGAATGTAGCAACTTCCTCGTGTTAAAATGAGAGTTGATAGTGTTATACTTTCATATCAGTTTCACCAATAAAGGAATACTCAGTCTCCTGGCACATCAGCAACAGAATGTTATTAGTACAAGAAACGGCTAAAATGGCTGTGCAAGAAACTGTGTTTATTTAGAATAAAGAACCAGACCGACTCGGAGGAAATTGTCTATTTTGTTGAAGGAGAACTCGCAGGCAGTGGTCGTCTACAAGGCAGTGGTCATCTATAAGGTGGTTACACCTCTGAGCTATTCAAAGAGGGTATGTAGTTTCACAGGAGACAATGAGAATGATTATAAAAATGCTCGGCATCTTCATCATCGCTATTAGAGCAGCTGAGGACCCACCGCGTTATGGCCCCCTAAAATTAGCCTTCTATCCTGAAATATCGAGAGTTTATTCTTGTAACTTTACAACTTCAGTCTCGAAATATTAAGATTTATTTTTTTTTAAATATTACAATTTCATTCTAAAAAATACGACTTTATTCTCAAAATATTATGACTTTATTCTCAAAGTCTATTTTTTATTTTTTTTTAACAGTGGACCTAAAGTGTTGTAGTATAAGGAACAGAATAAACACCTATATTATTTTATTTATTTATTTACTGAATTATTTTTGGCCAGGCTAAAGTACAGCCCCCACATGGAATTAAGGCCATAGTTCAATATTTTTGCTGCAAGAATCGTTCAAAACGCTGTAGTCTTTGCACAATATTCACTCTCTTAGAACAAGCCAGTGCTGTAGTCCTCCTCATTTTTCCCACAGTGCACATTCAAACCTCTACAAATGATTATTCGCTCTCTCTCCTTTGTATCTCCAGTGCCTAAAGTTCAGTTCCGAGATGTGACATACACAGGAAACGAGAACGATGGGAAGATTACGGCCATCATTTACCGCAGCGGTGACCTGAGCTACAGGTCCAGCGTACGCTGCTACAGCCGTCAGGGTTCAGCCCAGGTCATGATGGACTTCAACGAGAGGCCCAACACAGACGCTTCCATTATCACTTTCTTACCAGGTCAGCTTCTCTGCTGCTTGTACAGTTTACACAAGCCCTTAACTGCTTAAACAGATTTGGGTTCCACTTTAGAATAAGACTACCTTTATAAAGGGTTTATAAATGCTTTTAAAATGTGCTTATTAGTGGTTATTAATTAGATCATAAACACCTTAAACTCATTAATAAACAGTTACAACACACAAATAAAAAAGGTCCCTGTTGTTTGCCTAATAGAGAACTCACATTCATTTATACTGTTAAACCTTATATATTGTGATGTTTGCTGATCTTCCTTTGTCTTCTTCTCCAGTCAGCATTAAACCTGTCAGCTTCACATATTCATATTCATCAATTTGAAAGGTCACTCACTTTTGCCCTTTTAATTAATGTGTTATAACTGTTTATTAATGATTTTTAAATGTTAATGACCTAACTTATAACCATTATTAAACTTGAATTTTAAAATGTTCATAAAGGCTTTATAAGGGTAGTTTTTTTCTAAAGTGGTACCCAAATATTGAAATAATTGATATTCTGTATACATTGGGGATACTTCATTTTAGGAGTATAGTTTGATTTTCACGGTTCACTTTTCAATTACACTGCCATTCAAAAGTCTGGAGTCACTCTTTTCAAAAATACAAAACCAATTATTTTGCAGATACACATATAAAATGAATGTAATGTGATTGTGATGTTCTGTAGGGCTCAAACAATTTGTAGGAAACTGTAATAATAGTATTATAAATGGAGCTATTTGTAATTCTATAATAATGGAGTAAGTGCTGTAACATTGATAATAAACTTATAGTATATTAATATCTAGAATGCCTCATGTTTGAAAAGCAGTAACCAAATCTTACAAATCATTTAGTAATTTCATGACAAAACACTTCTATAAAAAGATAATTACTATTTATTGTTTAAGAACATTGGCTATTTTTACCACTTCATAAAGTCTTGTTCCTAAAATGCTCCTAAAATTGTGAATAAACTGTGAGTTTTCACTTTGGGATCTACTTTATAGCATTTTGAGCTACACTAAATAAGCTATAATTGAATACATTTACATTTACATGTAGCAATTTAGCAGATGCTCTTATTCACAATACAATTTACAAAATAACGCAAAGTACCTCGAAATACTGCAAGAATAACACATTTCAAAGTAACAATTATTATGTCAAGTGATTCCAAATTTTAAAGGGTTGTGTTAGTAACAAAAAATACAAGAGGATAAAATATGAGTGGTATGGCTTTATTTGCATAGCTGCTCCTAAGCTGTGTTGTTAGCTGTTCCTTGAGATTTGTAAAGAAAAATGTCAAGATCTTAACAGTTTCTATTAAATATGTTAATTTTTTGCAAACTGCCATGCCACAACCTTTTGCAGAGAGAGCTTGTTAAAACTAAAATTACTTTTTGTTTCCTTTGTGTAGGAGAAGTGGAGAAGCCATGTACTCTAATTCTAGTTGATGATACGGAGCATGAGGAAGTCGAGGAGCTGAGGTTGGTGCTGGGGAGCCCCAAAAGCGAGTCTCCGTTTGGGGCGTCCATCGGAGCTCAGAATGAGACGCTTATCAAGATAAAGGATGATGCTGACAGTAAGACTTTTCTGAAGTTTACCATATTGTCAGTCTCATAAGGAGACTCTATATCTCAGAAACAATAACTTTATAAGAGAAGAGAAAGATGATCTTAACATTTGTCAGTGTGTATATATATGGGGCCAAATGTGTGTGGACACCCCTCCTAATTATTAAGTTCAGGTGTTTCAGCCACATACATTGCTAACAGGTGCATAAATTAAACACATAGCCATGCAGTCTCCATAGACAAACACTGGGTCATACTGAAGAGCTCAGTGACTTTAATTGTGTCACTGTCATAGGATGCCACCTTTGCCATAAGTTAGTTTCTGAAGTCTCTGCCATGCTAGATCTGCCCGTCAACTGTATGTCCTATTATTGTGAAATAGAAATTGCATCACACTTTAGAGTTCCAAACTACCTCTGAAAGCAACATCACCACAAGAAATCTGCATAAGAGGTTTCATAAAATGGGTTTCTATAGCCGAGCAGCTGCACACAAGCCTAAGATCACTATGCGCAATGCCAAGCGTCAGCTGGAGTGGCGTAAAGCGCACCACCACTGGACTTTGGAGCACATGGAAACGTGTTCTCTGGAGCTATGAATCATGCTTTATAACATATCAGTCCGATGGGCAAATCTGGGTTCGGTGGGTTCGGAGGAGAACGCTAACAGTAAAGTTTGGTAGAGGAGGGATAATGGTCTGGGGCTGTTTTTGAGGGGTTTGTCCTGATGGTTTCAGTGAAGGATAATGTTGATGCTACAGCACAGAGACATTTTAGACAGTTATAAACTTCAAACTTTGGGGGAACAGTTTGGGAAAGACCCTTTCCTGTTCCAGTATGACTGTGGCCCTGTGCACAAAGTGAACTCCATAACAACATAGTTTGATGAGTTTGGTGTGGGGAAACTCCAGTGGCCTGCACAGAGCCCTGACCTCAACCCCACTGAACACCTTTGGGATGTTGATTGTGAGCCAAGCCATCCCGTCCAACGTCTGTGCCTTACCTCACAAATGCTCTTTTGACTGAATGGGCACAAATTCCCACTGACACATTCAGGAATCTTGTAGAAAACCTTCCCTGAAGAGTGGAGGCTGTCATAGCTATAAATGGGGACAACTCCATATTAATGGCCATGGTTTTGTATTGTGATGTTCGGCAAGCTCATATATGTGTGAAGGTCTGGTGTCCACATATTTTTGGACATATAGTGTACTGTAATAAAATATATAAATTGTTCTAGCATCATACCTCAGTAGACGCTCTGTTGTGCAGTCATTTCACAATGCAGTTCTCTGTTTTTTATCATGCTCACCCCAATTAATCAGTGATGAAGGACCAGTATTTTAACACAGTTTTAATTATCATGTTTTTTCTGCAGCTGCATTAGGTACGAAAAGACAACATGTCACTTACAGAGCTGTTAGCTGTTAAGAGATTTATACTTCCTTCCACAGCTGAAAGAGCTTCTGGCTATAAATTCTCTTATTTGCTGAGGATATTAAAGAGCAGGTTGTGGGCGGCCGTGACACGAGCTGGAGGTTGAATGTAAACAGTGGTTTACCAGTCACCTCCTTCCATTCCCTCTCCTGAGTTTACCCACAGTCTATTCTTATCTTCTCTAAAGGTCCTGGCGGAATATTTTATGTAGGACTGTGGAGTATAAATGTCAGATGTAATGAACACGAAGGCATAACACAGAAACTGAGCCTTGGCATCTTCTAAACCTGCATACTACAATTGGAATATTCAACAACAGAAATATAAGTATAGTATGACTACATAGGGTGTTTTTCCACTGCACAACCTAAACATTCTAGCTCTAGTTCATTTCCTTCCTACCTGAGAGACGACTGAAACCATCAGTTAACACATGTATTGTCCTTTTGGTCATTTTATGCCAATCGTAAGCATCACTCCCACTGAAAAAACAGCACAGACCAGCTAGAATTCCATGCTGGCTTACGCTGGTCTGGTGCTGGTCTGATGCTGGTTTAGATGGTCATCCAGTATGGTTGTAGGAGTGGCTACTCCAGTTATGCACTGCCTTTACACCAAAAAAGACACAAAAACCGATCAGAACATTTAATTTAGCCATTATTCCATGTACCCTACCATCTGTCTTGCTCTCTTAAGTGACTGTCATTAGCTTGGAAATTTACAGCCAACAATCAACAGTCAACACTGTCACTTAAAATCAAATATGTTCTTTTCTAACCATAAGCTTGATGAGGATGGATTAATCTATTACAGTTTTATTTATTATTTGTTATTATGTTGTTATTACTTCAAATTTTAGTTTGCCTTATTTATTTTGTGTTTAAATTTCATTAATTGGTGTATTATCTTAGATTTATTTTATTGTTCCCCTTCTTAATTAAATCTTAATTTTTCTCTTAAATTGTTTCCTATTTATCTTGTTTGATCTTGTTTGATTTTACTGTTTAACCTGATTAAATTCTATTTTAATCTCTCTTTCAATCCTTTTACGCTGTAATTGCTTGGCTGCATTGAAAATGAGGGTCACCCTCAATGTATTTCTGAGGTTGATTGATTGATTTTCACCACAGAGAACACAAGTAAATGCTTCTTTGAGTGCTTTCATACTTAACATACTCCTTTTCCACAGAATATGACAGCATTTTTACCAACATGTTGATTTGCAAGGGATTAAAATAACCTTAGGTTATGTCCACTGGTCATTTTATAGAAGGTAAAAGGTGACAGGATCTTTACTGATGTGGGAGCACGCAGTCCATAGAAATGACTGACATGGTGCATCCAGACTGGACTAAAATCACTGAGAAAAGGCAGTTAAAATGACCACCTCATGTAAAAGTAAACCTAAAATAAAAATCGCTGCTTGCTTTCTTACTTGTGGTCTGTAGTGTACAACTGACATTTCTCACGTCCTGCTCTCCCTCAGAGGCCATTATCAGGTTTGGGGCGACCAAATTCAGCGTGAGTGAGCCCACTGAGTCTGGACAGGTCTCTGTGGTGAAGATCCCTGTGCAGCGTGTAGGGGACACCTCCAAAGTGTCGGTGGTCCGCGTCCATACCAAAGATGGCTCTGCGTCCTCTGGAGAAGATTACCACCCAGTGTCAGAAGGTGACTGCAATTAAAACATCACTGAAATGCTGGCTTGGTTTTTGGACCACAGTGATGAATTCTACCTTTTTGCACTGAATGTTTAAAAGGTTATATTGACAGCACTGCATAATTATCTTGAATGATGCAGCATGACCATGTAAAAGTCAGCCAATGAACAGTGCAGGTTAAACACGACGCTAAATTTGACTTAATATGCCGTACTTATTTGTGTTTATTTACCGTTTGTACTATTTATTATTTGTTTAAACCCTTAAATGGCCAGGGTCCACTGACAGGCCCAAAGTCCTATTACAGGCTTCTATAACTTAAGAATAGCTCAACCAATTTGCATTGAAGTCCATTTCATTACTGATTAATAAGCCTTAGTATTTAATAAGCCTGGGATTTTAAGGGCTTAATATTTGTTTATCTTTTTGTATCCTCTGTTGGTTATTTGCATACAGTGGCCTCAAAAAGTATTGGGGGCAGTGGACTTTTTGTCATTTGAGCAGTTTCTTAAATGCCTTTGTAAATTTCTGATTTCATGAGCGAGTCCTTCTCCAAGTTTTCTCCAGTTTGATGTTGTGCCAAAAAATGTTTTTCTCTAAAGTAAACATAATTTTAAGTAATTTAAAGGAAATTAAACATTACACATAGTGAAAGTGTGCAAATAATTTTTAGGGCAACGGTAAGCAACACTTTCATCAGGGCAAGTTCAAGTTCTTCATTTAGATTCTGATTGATTCCCAAACACTACAAGCGCTGATGCCTGAACTGTTGACTTTCCAATCCTGCAGACATTGAATTTGAGGAAGGGGAGACGGAGCACACGGTGGAGATTGAGATTCTGTATGATGGCCTGCGCGAGATGAGAGAAGCATTTACGGTCCATCTGAAGCCGGACGAGAACATGGTGGCTGAGATCCAGGTGCTCACTGATCATCCTGCAGGGTTTACACATTAGAGTTCAGCTGTATGTTGGCATTAACAAGAAACACCCTCCAGTGAGCTGAGTTTCTGTCTTCAGCTTCACAACATCTGGCAGGATGTGTATTGAACCCTGACAAATGTGGTTATTGTTATCTTATTACTTCACTATTTAAGTGTTATTACTTAATAACTTATGCGTAGTAAATTACAAAATGTTTTACAGTTACATTTGATTTATCTGTCCTTTAGGACTGACTATAAGTTTTATTACTAGTTTTTAAATCTTTTAATGGTAAAGCACCCTTCATTTTGACACTTTTTGAAAATTATTTTCCCAGTTGTGTCTTAAGATTATCAGATGCCACCTTCTCCATACTCCACATATGAAAGCTAAAAAATGTAGTGATGCAGTTTGTTTTTATGCAGATTTGTAACACATTACCAAGATCTGTAGCTCATGACCAATAATCATTTCTCAGGCTCCTTCTATTATTGATTAACTCATCATTTTTCAGGCACATTACCTTTTAGTTATTTTGCTTTTAAGTTAATTGTTTCATTATAGGCATACTTTTCTCTTTCATATTAATTGCTATTTTTATTGTTTTTGTCGTTCTCTGCTACCACTTTTATTTAATAATTGTTTTATTTATACTATTTATTTTAATACTATTGTTTTATTTATTTATACAATTTATTTATACTATTTTATTTATTTTCTTCTTTGTTTTCTTTGTTTTTCATTACATTACATTATAAATCACTTTATTTTGTGAAGCATTATAAAGCACTGCATTTTAAATGTGTGAAAGGTGCTATATGAATACAATATTATTATTATTATTATTATTATTATTATTATTATTGTTCTTGTTGTTGTTGTTGTTGTTGTTGTTGTTGTTATTATTATCAACAGTTTTCAAGTTTTTACTTCTGACTATTTTTTTTTCACTGAAAAAATTATTGGTGTCAACCTAGAAAAGTAAATAAATTTGCTGCAACAACATTTTTTAACTACTTATACTAAGTTAACAGAACAAATGTGTCTTATGTTTTGTTAAGTTGTTATTTCATGTTAAGTGAACTCACCATTTGATTGCAGCAGGTTTAATTACTTCTGAATGTTCAGACACCAAAATATTTTGTAGAGTGTTGTTTTAATGTTAAAAAAATGAACAAAACAAAACAAGCCTGGACGTACAATAACAGTCAGAATATTTATATCAGAAAAAAATGTTTACATAATGCTTCTCTTCTTACATCACAAATGGGGATTAAAAGTGTGTTATACACAGAAATTCTCCAATAGTTTCATTAAGCTACAAGTCAGAAATAACAAAACAAAATGTGAGAGATGTTTATAGGCATATACGCCGTGGGGACCTAAGGAGCTTGAATTGTATATTGGCATTAAAGTCAGCACGTCTTCTACAGGGTATTATCTCCCAAGATGACAGTTATTTTGTTATTTTATAATCTTCAGCCTCATAACTATTACGAGGATCTTTACTGTGTATTTAATAGCTCTCTTCTTTTTCATGCAGATGACCAAAGCCATCGTCTACATTGAGGAAATGAACAGCATGGCTGATGTGACCTTCCCCGCAGTGCCAGTGGTCATATCCCTCCTGCAGTACGATGACACCAGCAGTGCCCGAGACAGCCAGCCAGCTGCCGGCTACCCCGTCGTCTGCGTCACAGTGAGCTTCAGTCTCATCTAATCAATCAGAACTCCGCTGCTAACGGAGCTTCGCTGTTAAGATCATGACACTGTTGGAGTTTTAGGCCTGACACTCGCTCTGATCTTACCAAGTTCTTTAAAACGCCTATCATAGCTTGTTACTTTTATTTGATGTAATTTGTGTTATTTTGATGTGCTTTCATCTCCATTTTCTTATTGCCTGCTGTTTTATGTTCACTTTATTTGATCACTTCTGTGAAGCTGCATGTTGCAGAAAGACACTTTAGAAATTTCCCATCTTGCTCAGCTTCTTCTTATTATTTTTATTATTAATATTATACATTTCTGTTCAACACTTCATCATCTAGATATAATCATCATCTAGAACACATTTAGTTGCAAAATAATCAATAATAAAGGAATGATTCTAATGATTCTATTCTTACAGGCTGTATAGCTTTAAGAATAAAGTTATGATCAATTCATATTCAGAATGCCTCATGTTTCAAAAGTGCTGATCAAATCTTGAGGCAAATAACGTCACCAAACCAATTAATTTTTTTCATAATTGCCCTTTTCAGATTATTTAATACTAATATTAATTTAAATTATTTAATATTTAATATAATAGATGCATTTAATATGTAGAGTACTGTAAAAAGTCAGAGACCACCCTTTCATCTGTTTAATTTCTAGTCAAAACAGCCAATAAGTTACCCATTTTCCAGCATTAGGAAAAAATAGAAACGTATATTTAACAGAAAATTACACAAAAGCCTCAACAAGGAAATATTAATTCAATATTTTCAGGATTTAGTGTGTGCACCCTTTGCTTCCATTGTATGCTTTCAGTTTTTCATTGAAATCTACAGAGATATTTTTCCACACCCTCAAAGTTCAGTCTTAGAAGTTGGTTGCACTTGCATCTTCTCACAATCCACACAATCCCGATTACAAATTCTTCTTTTTTTGTCTATTTCTTTATCTCAGTAGTGGCTTTTTGACACCTACACATCCTTTCAGACTCACTTCAGAAAACACTTGTGCTAGTTGGACAGATTATATTTGCAAACTAACTTTCCTTTAATGCATTTCATTGGGTTCATATGTCAAACATAAGGCTTTGCAGATGTGCTATCAACCCCCTGTCATTCTCCCATCCTGTTAAAACATCTTCTCTCTCTCCAGGCTTGCAACCCCAAGTACCCGGACTTTGACCGCACCGGCTCCATTTGTGCAGGCGAACACATCAACGACACGCTGACACGATACCGGTGGCTCGTCAGCGCTCCCACAGGGCTGGACGGGGTCACCAGCCCCATGAGGGAAGTGGACTTCGACACTTTCTTCACCTCCTCCAAAAGCATCACGCTGGACTCTGTGTACTTCCAGGCCGGCTCGCGGGTGCAGTGCGCAGCTAGAGCGGTCAACTCCAACGGGGACGAGGGTCTGGAGCTCAGCAGCTCCATTGTTTCCATCAGCGTAGAGGAGGGTGGGTGGAGATTATACTCTGTAAATGCAGCTTGTTCACAGATTAAAAATGAGCTTCAATGGAGGATCACTGTAAACAGTGCAATTTAATCCTGTGCTAGCCTTAATCTGAACTATGTGCACAAACATTAAGCCAAAGGCCGCATTCACAAGGACAGTATCCATCAGAGAAATGACAGATTGCTACACGTAGCTGGTTTATTGTGCTGTCTTGGCCAGATTGCTAAGAATTGCTGAGAAGGGTTGCAATCACTTGCTTTTTTACAGTTAGGTTTGGAAATACAAAAAATATATAAATAAGACATTTGCAACCACAATGGCTGAGTTTCAAACGAGTTGCAAATGAGTTGCAGGATGCTTTACTTTATGCAACTCGAGTGAAACTTGGTTTCATGTATGCTGCAAGCAACTGAAGTGTCAGTGTGTAACACCAGCCTTACCACAGCAAAAGTGTCTTCATTCATCTTACTCAATATCAACATGACTGACTGAAACTTCACCCCTGATTGTCTCTTATTGGCTGACGCATGGTTGCATCAGAGTACATTTCGTCAGATGTTTAACTATAGTACTTTTTTAATGTACAGCGGAGCGTAATGTTCTAGCATAGCCGTGCGTTCACATCAAGGCAAGACAGGTTTTTATATGACACATTTCATACATAAAGGCAGTTCAAACTGTTTTACATAAATAAACTCAAAATAAAACTTTATAAATAATTCAAAAGGAGTCAGAAAATGTAATTGAAGGAAATGATCAAAATAAAATTCAGTTAAAATAAATTACATTTATTGAAGTTCTTGAAGTTGACGGCAAAGCATTTTTGACAGGTAGCATCAAAACTCCTTGTGAATGTGACTGAATGCTGGAAAGTGAGTGTGAGTTTTCTAGGCACAGATTCGTTTACAATGTCAGTGGCGATTCTCTCTTGAAAATCCATTCCTCTCCAGGAGGAGGTCTAATCTGTGTCTGGGAAGGCAGCCCATAAAGAAACATCCATAGAGAATCTCTATTCCCACTGCAGTTCCAACACTATGACTACTAATGTGGGCCTTAGAAAATGATCCAGTGTTTGAGCTGCACTCTTTTATCATGCAGCTCTCTAAGGTCTTGATAACTAAATTGATCTTGACAGTTGAACTGAAATGAATCTTTGGCGTGGCTGGGTTTGCTGTTGATGGATTGTGTGGACTCTGATTGTGTTGCCCTCTGGCAGGTCTGTGCCAGCCT
The DNA here is from genome assembly GCF_904425465.1 of Colossoma macropomum. Classification (NCBI taxonomy): domain Eukaryota; kingdom Metazoa; phylum Chordata; class Actinopteri; order Characiformes; family Serrasalmidae; genus Colossoma; species Colossoma macropomum. The sequence goes on from NW_023494786.1 coordinate 26,525,281, forward strand.
CGAGTGCTGGGCGCAGTGGGCGCTGAGCCTTTCTCTGCCAAACTCCGTTATACTGGACCAGAAGACCTGGATCACCCAAATCTCATCAAACTGACCGTCACCATGCCACACATAGATGGTAAGAGTTCTTGTGCAAAACTTGCGCTTGATTTCTCAGGTAATTTCTCAGGTATGAAGGTAACTTTCTGATTTTCTTCGACTCTCTGAAGTCGCTGTGATTGATGGCAGTAAGAAAAGCATACTGTGATTTAATTTCAATTATTTCTTGCTCTTTTTGAAACAAGACAGTTTTTTCAACTAAAGTACAAGAGGAGATGTTTTATTCAAATTTAAGATTGCTATGCATAGTCTTATCTTGTGGAGAGGAAAATCATCCTTTACATTTTTGCCATGTTTCTGTCATTGCTTGACAAATAGAAAAAAGCCAAAGTGTACACTGGAACCTTTTGATACCAGTGTTGGGCTAGTTACTCAAAAAAGAAATTCATTGCAAATTCCTGATTGTAATGGGATCACTTTACGTATTAATTCCCAGAAAAAGTCATCTTACTACTCATTATTTTCCTCATTTACTCTCTAAACCCACACAAATCTGGATCAACTGGAAAGTACAAGGGTAAATCCAGTAGTCCTTTCAGTACGTCATTTAGAAGAAACAGCCAATCACAGTAAACATCATTCAAAAGGCCTGTCATTATCTCTGCCTTTACTCCCAACAAGTTAATGCATGATTAAATTAGACATGGCTAATGCTGTTTGAAAGCTCAGAAATTAGCCGATATATAAAAAAACCAGCTGCCTTCAAATAAAGTGTGTATGAATAAAGTGTAAAGTTTACAGAGCTGTTTCTGAACAAAAGTTGAGTCTGACTTCTTTAGACACATTTAGGAAACTCTCTCCTTCAGCTTTCTTGTCTTAGAGCGTTCCATTAGCAGGATTAGAAGCTTTGACAAATCGCTTGTGGAGTTAATGGCAGCGGAAAGTCTTTTTTGTTTGTTTGTTTCTTTCTTTTTCGTCTCCCTCTGCTGCACTGCTCATACAGTCGTTTACACATCCTCTACAGAGTGAAACAAAAAAGAAAATCAATAAATAAACCAGAGTTCTGGTAGTAAGAACTTACGAAATATCAAAATATTGATGGATTAGACTGTCCTGAGTATTTTACTCATACTTTTACTTCTGCTAAAGTTTATTGTTAAGTAAAGAAATCCACCTTTTCTCAGTTATATTTTAGCCATTTATATTTACTTTCCAATTCCTTTTTTGTGTTATTTTTTATAATATTTAGTTGGTGACATCATCTGTGCTGCTTTGTGATTGGTCACATCTTTGGCTTTAGAGCTTCAGCATTTTACATTTTATTTCAGACCAAAAAGAATCCCAAAAGAGAAGAGTAGAGCCTTCAGTTTCTATGCTGATAGATTGCTAAGATCCACCTCAGTCCTCTAAATTACTCCATATTTAAGTAGTTTTTTGATGTGAACCTTTTGCACTTCTACTCAACTTGTTTTTTGGGAAGGTACTATAATTTTTACTCATATCATTTTTTTTTTGCCACAGTAATAATAATAATAACAATATTTTTACATAAGTAATGAATTAAGCTACTTTACCCACCTCTGGCCATAACTTTTGCACAGGCTACAATTTAATCACCCTAGATATGTCAAATTTAGCTAATGAACAGTAACTGTGCATTAAAATGTGCTCTCTGTAGACGTTGTGTAACTTATTTTTTAACTTAGAAAATCAACAAACCATGTCATTTGACTAGGGGTGCACAAATCTTTGCATATGACTGTATTTATGATTAAAGTCAGTCAGCTGGTCAGTCACAGGTAGCATACAAGCATGCAAATTACATACAAGGACAGACACAGATAACATACACTAAATGTACCTTGTTAATGTATTGCATGTAAAGTTCTCTTAAAAACACGAGTTACACACAAAATTCTAATCAAGTCCGTAACTATAATGTGATTACAATCATTTAAACTGTAATGCTTTGTTACAGGAACAGTATTGCATTACTGTAACACATTATATTGTTATATTGATACAGAATGCAAATCGAATGTAATGTGAAGTCACAATTACGTAAATATAAACAAATACCACAATTTATTTAGAAAATATTGTGATTTTTATTTTCCTTAAAACCAGCCAGCACTAATTTTAATGCTCGAATAGCATCAAAATAGTCTTTGATGTGTTTATCTAATAGGGATGCTGCCTGTGGTGTCCACTCGTCCACTCTCCAACTTCGAGTTGACTCTGAGTCCAGACGGGACACGGGTGGGTAACCATCGCTGCTCCAACCTGCTGGACTACAATGAGGTGCGCACACGCCACGGTTTCATCACCGAATCCACCCGCAACCCAGAGGCCATCGGAGGCACAGCGCCTTACCAGTACAGCGCCACCCTGAGGGGCCAGAGCACACTACGCTTCTACAGGAACCTCCACCTGGAGGCGTGCCTGTGGGAGTTTGTCAGCTATTACGACATGTCCGAACTGCTCAGCGACTGCGGGGGGACCATCGGCACAGATGGGCAGGTGGGAGACTGATTTGCGTCCTTGGCTTGACCACCTGTGGTGATCACTATATATGTAAATTAATGTGGGCAATTAAAGTTTCAGAGTCATTTTAATGATGTTTAAAATGAATAGGTTCAGGTCTACAATCTGATTGGCTAAGACACATTCAAAGCTGTTGTAAAATAGTTAATATAGATGCATACGCAAAAGTTTTGTACAGTTCACACACACACACACACACACACACATTTTCTAAGCCATTTATCCTTCTGGGTCGCAGGGGGGTGCTGGAGTTTATTCCAGTGTTCATTGGGCGGAAGGCAGGAAACACCCCGGACAAGTTGCCAGTCCATCACAGGGCAGACACAATAACATACACATTCACAGACGCAATTAGAGTTAAGGCCAATTTAGTACCTCCAATTGGCCTGACTGCATGTCTTTGGACTATGTGAGGAAGCCCACACAGACACGGGGAGAACATGCAAACTCCACACAGAAAGCACCCTGGCCCATATACATATTCAGATACATGTATAAAATAATTCTAATAGGAGGCTAATATTCTGTACGTTTCAAAAAAAATTATAGGAAACCATAACTTACAATAAAAGCAATTAACTTTTAATAAAAATGAACTGTGCAAAATGCCTTTCTTTTTTATGCGGTGACCAATTGTGATCAAACAGCTATACATAGTAATACTGTTACAAGAAAATTACTGTAAATAGATTTAAACATTTACTGTTTTTAACCAATCATAGTTTCTTATTGATCCCAAAATACTTTAAATTGTGAATAAACCATCAGTTTCCATTTTAGTCTCCAGCTTATAACAGTTGATTCTAAACTTTTCCAACATTTTTTATTAATTCTTTACAAACATATTCTGTTCAAAATAACATTATGTCTACATTGCTTGTTTTAATATTAAGACAATTATTTTTTAGCTGATTTTTATTCATTACACATTAGATTGAATATTGAACATTGTATATTTTATCAATTTTGTATTTTGCCACTCTGCGGCAGGCCTAAACCCCCTGCACATGTGGTAAAATCACTGTAATGCATGAGCTCTTTCATGGGTCTTTGCTTTATTCTACTTTAGTTTTACTTCAATTTTTTTTATTTTTTGTTCTTTATTTCTATCTTTGTTTTTTTCTTTTCCTAGTTTAACATGTGTTCCACTCTACCCTTGTTTTCTATTCTAATATGTATTTTCCATAGCAATGGACATCAACGTTTTAAATAAATGCTGGAGGCAGTTTAAAAATGCACCTCACGTCAAGAACTGAAATAAAGTAGAATAAACAGCTTTAAATTTTTACTATCTGTGTCCTTGTTAAACAAGAGTTCACTCTTGTTCCTGATGTATTCAGAGGACACGTCAGCGCCCATGTATAACTTTTTTAGAAGACTAAAAGAGAGTCGCCCCCCACAAGAGGTCAGCTGTAAATTTGAGTCATAAAATCCAGCCTCTTTTCTAATGGTTTTCAACTGCTGTCACTTTAAGCCACTTATTGTTCCACTTTCTTTCTTTTCCTCCCCACTCATGATGCTCCAATTCATTTTAAACTCGTACAAAACCCACCATTTATTGCGCAAGACTCACTCACCTAGTGCAGCCAATAAATGGAAAACACTTCATGTGAAAATATACCGGTCTGTTGCAGCTCTGGTTAACTACTGAAGTTTACTGGTGGTGACTCCGGGGTCTTTGCGGACACCCGTATCGTCCCGTGAGGCCCACTGTTTGCTTTTCTTCGGCAGCGAGTGTAAATTCACGCTGGGATCATAAAGGGACTTCAGTGTCGTTTTTCTTTTTTTTGCCCTCTTTTGTTTTATAGCTGTATGGTGGACAGGGGCACCCCTTAAACCGCTCTCCACGCTGGCTACACACATGCCTCTGCTGGCCGCTCATTCGTGCTCACCATGGAAACTACTTCTAACAGTTCTCTCTGCAGTTAATTAAAGCAGACAAGTGTCATAAAGGGATAGTTGGGTGCAAAGGCCAGGTTCTCTGACTGCAGACCTCATGCCATAGCTGCCCCTGCTAGTGTGCTTCACTGAAGTCTTTCCAATTTAAAATCACACTCTGCACTAGACCTTCAGACACCTTGACTCTTTCGGCGGATTGAAAGTAACTGGAGAGTTAGCAAACGAGAACGGAGCTTATAATCGTCACAGTCAAGCAAAAGGTCATGTCGGAGATGGTTTCATATCCATAGTTTTGGAAGATGATTAAGAATCTGTATTGCACTGAGCCTATTGTTGAGCCCAACATCAGCTGCATACAAAAATGAGCGACGCCAGTCTGAGCTATTGGCTAATATTTAGCAATCTGTCCGAAACAAATGCAGCAGTTACCAGTTACACTTAGTGTACTTTAATGGTAACTGAAAGTGTGTTTAATATGATGTGGTGTAGATGTTTGGACCCCAACAGAATGAATAGTTAGACAAATAGGCCATCTAGTGGTAGAGAATGTGGCTCGTGCATAGACCTCAGAAAGTTATGCCAAACGATATTGACCATTAAAAATTCCAGTTATAAATTACAAAATCCTAAACAGCATAGATTGTTATTTATTTTAGACTTCCAGACCTTAGACTAGTGGTGTCAAACTCAACCACTAAAAGGCCCACGTTAAAAAATCTCAACAAATCCGTGGGCCAGCTGTGTTTTTATTTTATTTTTATTTAACATTTTGCCATGACCCCAACTGGCCATTGTTTATTCAAAATATGCCAAGACTACAATGACAAAAAACAGGCACTGAATACTTGAGTGATTCAAAACGATTTAAATAAAAACACTGTTTTATATAAAACAATAAACAACATTAGCTGCAGAAAACTGTTAAAACTCTTGAACTGTCCCTAATGTACAGTAGGTTTTCTAAAACTGTCCGTTCGCTTGAACCAGACACCTGATAACTTCTTTTTTTTGGTGCTGTCCCATAGATCGTTGTTGGCGAAGGGGTCGGAGCACACATTACATTACAGTGCATGCTGGGAATTGTAGTGCAGCTTGTGGTGAAATGGGCTAATATTAATAGAACATGAAAATAATTTTGCAGGCCAAGTAGGATTGTGCCATGGGCCTGACTTGGCCCACAGGTCTTGTGTTTGACACCTGGGCCATAGATTAATCTTTCATTTTAGATAAGCAAATATCCATTGATTTTTTTGTGATTTAAAACCAAGGGAACCATTAGTGACCATGGGTATTACAGAGATGCTATATAAATTAAGAGTATTAGTTATTGTTATAATACTAGTAATAGTAACAGAATTTCATTTGTAAGTTACCAAAAAATTCTGTACAACAAAATATTATAACAGACATGAACGACATAATAAGAATATCAAACAATTTAAATAAATGAAGAAAAAAGCAGCCAAAGTAGATTTTACAAATAAAAAATAAAACAAAATATTCAGGGGAACAGAACATAAAAGGTGCCCAGTTTATAGTGAGTAAATAAGGTAATGAAATCAACCATTAATAAAATGAGATTTAAAAATGGAGAAGGACATGCCGGCATGCTGTTCCTAGGAAGACTGTATTAGTACCATTTGGAAACTCTTCATGTTTGAAAGGTGAAAGTGTGAAAGCGAGCTGAGAGCAGTTTTGGGGATGTATTTAGAGAAAACTTTTGAGTGACTGTTGATTTCTAGTGTTTGGTAGCTACATTAGCCTCAATTACTTTAATGTTCCCTGATCAGATTTGCATTTGAAAGTACAGCACAGAACCTTATAAGTGCTTGTCCTCATTTTCTGCCATTTCCACAATGTTCCTCAAAACCTAGCAGGGGCTGCCAAGATGGCTCTTTATTTCTATTTGCCAGTTTTCTGTTTCTGGTCGTGCTATAATTCCAGCATTACTAAGCAGAGAATTTCTAGCAAGAAAAATTTTAATTGGCTCTGGTACGAATTACATGATTCAAACATGAGCTTAGGCTTGACGTGTGCTGTTGTTGGTGCCACAACACCTCAAAAAATTGAATTTGTTCTTGGAAAGTGTATGCATTGAACACCAGCAGATTTGTAAACATTGTTGCCCTTTATAAACATTGTGCCCTGCACCTTCTTTGTTCCATTCCATGCCAAAGAAGAAAGGAAAGGAAACTGGCACTGCTTGCAGCTTTAAAATTGACATGTCCTCCAAAGAGGATATATGTTTGCTCATAAAATAGGATAGATAGCAAAGAGGATTTATCTGACCTTCCACAAGACAGCTGTTGTGTGGCTGCAGGTCCGCCTCAGCCCTGTAATGCACGATCAGCCAACAGGCTCCACTGCTCCCCTTTCCCTCAGCTTTACCCACCTTGTTTACCTTGGCTGATGCTCTGACTTGGCTCCACCTCAGCTTTCAAAAAATGAAGTTGCTGTGTTTGCAATACAGAACCTTCCCTGTTTTGTTGTTATACCGGTAATTATATGCCTTTGTGCTTTTATAGTTCCATAGCTGTTCTCTGTCTACACCTAAAATCGTTCACTAGGTTATATCAGCATGGCCAACCTAGTATTTTTGGCCTTTTTCATGTAAAAACACATTCATTATTTCAGTCATTCACTATTTCGGTCATTGGGAACACAAAAACTGGCTTTGGCCATGAATCATGGAAAAGTTCAGGAAATGGTGGATACAGTAGTGTAGAGTTCTGGATGCGCTGAGCATAGATCAGCCTACATAGAGATTGGAGGCGACTATATGAATATATGAAGAGTTAAAAAAAACGATAAATGCCAAATAAAATGAGCTGACTGTCGTGAGTTATTCTGAACACACAGTGCATTCTGAACCCTAAATACGTTTAGTCACAAAAGCCGTTATTGTCCATTGTCAGGGCCTTGCAAGTTTACGTTTTACAGCAGAAACAGTCAAATACCAGCGCTGTTCTTGAGCAAAACCCAATAAATCCATTCAACCAATCAGCATGCTGTATGCAGGTCAGGTGACACAACACTGCTACGAACTGTTTTATGCAGAACCTCACAAGTCGCCCCCCACCTACAAAGTGCAGCACGTAGGTCTTAAAATAATGGCTACTGCATCTAAACAGAGCACAGTGTGTCTATCTAAGAACCACTCTGGCTTCAGCCTTGTGTACACAATTCATACTGGACATAAAGGACAATATTTGGGTGAAAAACGTTCATAACTCAGATGCACTATATAAAAAGCAGTGAGCCATTTGAGATTCTGCCTGAGGATTTTCTGAGGTTTGATATAATAGATGTTCAACATTGCCCATTAATGGGCTGTTTATGTTGCAGTTTCAGCTCTTTACCTGCTTGTTTTATGTTAAAGAAAGTTAAATTATTGTATTTAAAAGAAACTTCTATACCATTAAATGGCTTTGTTTAACTCTAAAACATGAAATGACCATTGGAGTTATCTACAAAATTTAAACAAAAAAAATCAATAAAGTTTAACTTTTAATAGTTATGCTTTTTTAATAGAGTTATGCTTTTGGTCATCAATTATTATGACCACATCATAGATAGTTATCTTAACTTAATCTGCTTAATATTGTTAATTTGAACTGTTTATTTTTGTGAATATGTTTGGTCAGTTTTCTGTGGCTTAAGTCTGCTGGCAAAAATGTAAAATGCTTCTTGTAGACACTCCGAGCTGCCTTTTTTAATGAGTAAAGAGGCTATGGAAGAGTCACTCTTTGGTTTGGTAGACTTTAGATCAGGGGTGCCCAAACTTTTTGCCTTGATGAGGGCCAGTGTGTGCTCACATCCTCTACAGAGAACACACTTCTGCACATTTTAATATGCAGTTTTTGTTTATTTGCTGATTTTACACACACACTCACACTCACACACACACACTCACACACACACACACACACAAACACACACACAAATTTTCTAAGTCGCTTATCCTCATGGGTCACGGGGGTGCTGGAGCCTATCCCAGCGCTCATTGGGCAGAGGGCAGGAGACACCCTGGACAGGTTGCCAGTCCATTAGAGGGTTTTGCTGATTTTAACATATTCAAAAAAAAGCTATAAAAGTTATGGCACATTTTATACTGTATGTTTTTTTTCAATATTTTAAACCAACAGAACAGACATTGTGCACTGGAACTGTCTTCTCTGTAGAAGATGTGTTCACTTATTTTTACTACTGTTTTGACCAGCATCATTCAAACCTTTGTATATTCTCTTGTTGGGTCAGAGGGTGGGGTTCGGGGAACTTTTCAGTGGGCCAAATCAAACATTTGGTCCATGAGCCAGGCTCTGCTTCAGAGTATAAATAATTCATCATCATGCAACATAACACCTCTATGATGTGAGGTGTATTAATAATGCACGTTGTCTCTCTTTGTGCAGGTGCTGAATCTGGTGCAGTCCTATGTGACCCTGCGTGTGCCGCTGCATGTGTCCTATGTGTTCCACTCCCCGGTGGGTGCGGGCGGCTGGCAGCACTTCGACCTGCAGTCTGAGCTTAGGCTCACTTTTGTGTACGACACTGCCATCTTGTGGAGGGACGGCATCGGCAGCCCACCAGAGGCAGAGTTACAAGGCAAGATTCAGATTCAGATAAGGCTCTAAACATGTATAGATAACTCTATATCAGTAATCTCTATCAATCATCTACAGTAAACAGTTTAGAGGAATCTGTAAGCACTGATAAAGCACAGTATGTGTAGTTTTGATCACTGTACCTCATGCGCTTAAATCTTATTTCAACTCTAAGAACCACATCAATTCCTCACTTTCATTACTACATTACTTGCATATTAGTTTCATAGCTAGAACAGTAGTTAGAAATAGTAAGTCTTAAGATTAATTAGAAGTGGAAGGTTCATTAATAAAAAGTTATCAAAGCAGTTGCAGAACACTGTTGATTGTTTTTGACAGCTTTATTGGGTTTGTATAGTAATTCCAGCTATGCTATGGTATTCCAGCATGTTGTTATGGTGTTGCTTGGTGGTTGTTATTTGGTTGATAAGGTGTTGCTAGGCTGTTGTTAAGGTATCTGAGGTGGTTGATAAAGTGTGCTAGGCTGCTGCTGTGGTATTACAAGTAGTTGCTTAGTGGTGTTAGGTTGTGGCCATGCTATCCCAGGTTGTTGAAAAGGTGTTGCTGTGCCATTACTATACTATCCCAGGTGGTTGCTAAGGTCTTGCTAGCATACTTGTATGATGGTGACCTAAGAGTAACATCCAAAAACACTTGATTCTATTTGGTTGTATACCTCTGTGTTGGAATAAGAGACACCATAGCAACAGCCTAGCAACACCTTAGCAACCACCTAACAATCACCAAGCTGGAATACCATAGCAACCTAATAAAACTACTTCGAATTACTATACAAACCCAATTAAGGTACCAGAAATAGTCAGCAGTGTTCTGTAACTGCTTTAACTTTTGAAGTGAAATTTTTAATTGAATGAATAAATGAATAATGAGCCTCTATGTTAAGGAGGTAATTGGTTTTTGTTAGGAAATGTATTGTTCTCAGTGCTCCATCAATCTGACTGCTCAGTCTGATAACATATGTTTGTTTTTGGAGTATACTCTTTAGCTTTACATTATGATATCATGAAACTAGTGGCAGTGCCTTTCTTTAAATATAATTCCTAGTGCAGAAAGAGTGCTATTAAAAAACATATGTTGTTGTGGTTGTTGTTTTTCAGGAGCTCTGTATCCCACAAGCATGCGCATCAATGAACAAGGCCGTTTGGTGGTTAATTTCCGCACAGAAGCCCGCTTCAGGGGACTGTTTGTGACTTCCCACCCTGGTGAGTGTAGCATCTGTGGGATCTCATTATATGTTGTAATATTCATATTCAAAAATCAGGGCCATGTTGGACTGATTTGCACCCGAAACCCTACTGCTACTGTGTTACTGCAGGAATATTTCATTGCTTGTATCTCCAAAATGGTAACTTAACAGAAGAGCAATTGGATGTTAATGTAAAAAGATATTTTTTTCCAAGCAATTTTGGAGAATTTCTGTCAGTAGATTTATTATGAAATGTTCACACAGTGCAAAGGGCAGCTGGTGTTTTTAGAGTATGTGAAAAAATATAAAACAAAAACAAAAATGGAGTTACATTAATATGCACAAGTTTGAACACCCCCAGTCAAATGACATGTTTTGTGAAAATAAGTCAACACATCCTCTACTGAGAACACACTTAAATATATTTGTGCAGATTTTTGTGCACAGTTTCTATTTATTTGCTGAGGAAACATAAAGAATAAAATGAGCCATGACTTTTGCACAAGCATTTCATGTTTTATTATTCCCAGTATGTTACATTGAAGCAAATAAAAAGTTTTTGTATGTTAATATACAGAAGTGTGTTCTCTGTAGAAGATGTTTTAACTTTGTTTCAACAATCAACAAAACATGCAGTTCGACCAGGGGAGCTCAAAACTTTTGAATGACCGTGCAAGGTTTTGTTTTGACAGCAACAGTTTTGCTTTGAGCAGCTGTGTTGCTTGTGTTGTTGACTGTCTTAAAGGAGTACTTAGCATTAAAGGAATACTTTAGCATTTTTTAACCTCAGTTCTGCAAAGAACAGAAAACCGATTGACTTCAAATGCATTTAGAAGGCACTGGAAAGATGCTCAGTTGTGTGAAACAATTAAAATCAGCCACTGTATAACAAATGTGAAACAGCCATTTCACTGTATCTGTGCAGATGTTAGGATGAGACAGACATTAGAGAATGTGTTACCAAACTATTATAAAGTTATATCCAACTTTTAGAATGTAAAAGTAAGAAATGTTAAAAAAGCAGTGAAAAAGAACCTTCATGCTTATTTGCTACTGTATGGCAGAAGGATAACAGTGTTAGCCAGTTATTTACTACTACATTGATAACATTACAACAAATTCTTCACTCTAGTCCCATTTCCGAAAGATGGTAACTTAACAGAACATTTCTGAAAGAATGGGACAATGGGGCGGCTATAACTTTGTTTCAAGTCAACATTATGTTCTTTTCTAAGTACAGAGAAACATGTTGAAATCATGACAATCGACTGTGTGCTACAGATGCAGTGGACAGAGATTAGGTTAAAAACTCTGGAGAGCTCTTTTAAGCTGGTCATTGTTCCTACTCTTTGTTCAACCAGTGCTAACAGACCTGACTACATTTGCCTCTCCAGCCTCACCTTTGACCTCCATGATAATGTGTGCGGACCACCCTGGGCTGACCTTTAACCTCAGCCTGGTGAGGAGTGAGCCCACCTACAACCAGCCCATGCAGCAGTGGACCTTCGTCTCTGACTTCGCTGTCAGTAATTACCCTCGTCTTCCTCATTCACATGCTGATTCCATAATGTATTCAACTGTAATCAATTGTTAACAAAGCTGTTATGAATGAACGAGCCAACTGGATGAATCACTCCAGCTCAACTGTATCAGCATCAGTTAATTATGTTAAACTTATTTCATGTAACGTGGAAACGCGATGTGAAACAATTGCAAGGGTATTTATAAGTGCTTATGAGCTGTTATATCTGCCAAAAATCTGACAAAGTATTGCCTTAGTAGGATGTTCAAACGTTTGTACATGCCACAGTTTTCAAACTTAATCAAATATAAAGTAACCACACTTCAATATTTGTAGAAATATGTTGTTTTTCAAAAATAGTTTGCTGCAGTGGTTGTGTTTTCTTCGTTTTCATTTCATAAATCAGTAAAATATGTATGTTTTGCATACAACTGTGTATCTCAGTGCTGTCCTCTCTGATGTCTAGTTGTTAAAATGTTCTCCTGCAGGTGAGGGATTACTCAGGAACCTATACAGTGAAGCTTGTGCCCTGCACTGCACCTCCAAGTGTGGAGTACACTCTGCCCCCAGTGTGTAATCCCAGAGAGCCTGTCACCTTTGACCTGGACATACGCTTCCAACAGGTCATTACACATACATAAAAATGCACATAACTGTCATTAAAATGCTTTGATTTTATACAGGGGGAGCAGGACACAATTATTTAATTTTTGCTAAATAATTTGAAAAAATATTTGAGCAAATTAGTAATTGTTTTATACAAACAACCCACACATCTCTGCTACAAAGAGAAACAAACTTTTCCAGTGCCTACTGTTTATGAACAACTCAGCCGAAAGCAGTGCAAGCACAAATGTTACTACTCACCCCATGGGTCGCTGTTCCTCACATCTCCAAGTCCTTGTCCTTTATGAGCAAGGGTGGGTCGAGGCTCACCACTTTGCCAAAAATGCATCAATACATTTTCCAACAGTTCCTTAACAAGAGATTGCAAGAAAGGAATCTACAAAAATGCATGTAAAAAGCAAAGCCGAAAAACACAGCTGAATTCCCAATGACCTTCAGTTCCTTAGACGGCACTGTGTTAAAAACTGTTGTGGTATGAGTGTGTATTAGTGGGTAACTTGTAGATCTGTGAAGGCACAATTAATACTGAGAGACATATATACATTTTGGAGCGACGTGTATTGCCTTCTAGACACCGTCTTTTTCAGGGGCGTCCATACATGGCTACAAAATCAGAGAGTGCTAGACTGTCCTGCTTGTCTCCCATTGAAAACGTATGGCGCATTATGCAGTGCAAAAGACAACAGTGAAGGCCCTATACAGTTGCACAGCAACAGTTACAAAGACTTGTATTGAAGAATGGCAGAAAAATCCACTGTATCACTTTGTGTCTTCAGACCCCAAACATTTTTAATTGCTGTTAAAAGGAAAGGTAATGCAATGCAGTGGTAAACCTGCCCCTGCCCCAACTTTTTTGGAAAGTATTGCAGGCATTATATTTGGAATAAGCATATATTTATCAAAAACAACAATAAAGTTCATACCGTACAACTTAAAATGCCTTGTTTTTGTACAGTTTTCAGTCTAGTACAGGTCAAACAGAATTTAATATCACTGCTTTCTGTTTTTATGGTATTTCACATAGTGTCCCAACTTTGGAAATCGGGTTTGCACACAAAAAAGTAAAAATCAACAAAAATGGAGATACAAGGTTTTTATGCAATAGCAATGTGAAAGTAAAATTAAATCCCAGGCAAGGAGTTTCCACAACTGACATAGGCATGAAGAAGCTTTCAAACAATCATTCCGCAAGATACATTTGACCGTCTCTCAGAGTTTATTAGTCCTGGTGCAGCCAGAATGTTTCAGAAATGCAAGACCACATCTTTGAGATGGTCCCGCATCATTTTCTACTAGCAGCCAAATGATACCTGTGTGTCTCTCTGTAGGTGAGCGACCCAGTAGCAGCAGAGTTCAGCCTGAACACACAGATGCTGCTGTTATCTAAGAGAACCCTGTGGCTGTCAGATGGCTCCATGGGCTTTGGACAAGAGAGCGACACTGCATTCTCTGAGGGTAAAGCACAGTACATTTCACTTTAATCTCATTATAATCTGTATATGCTACCATTATGCCGTGAATTGCAGGTACAGTTTTCTTGGTTACATGCTTACAGTAAATTGAAGAAAAAATGAACATCAGTGAAAAAATGTTCTTGTTCCATTCAGGTGATGTTATCTATGGCCGTGTCATGGTGGATCCTGTACAGAACCTTGGAGACTCATTCATCTGTAACATTGAGAAGGTGTTCCTCTGTACGGGAACAGACGGTTATGTGCCGAAGTACAACCCTGACGACTTTGAATACGGCTGCCTGGCAGATGCTCCATCGCTGCTGTACAGGTTCAAGATCATTGTAAGTATTTCTGTACTATTTTTATCATTACCTGTTCAAATACTGTCTTCACAACATAGACTTATGTTCTCATCTTAATCATGCTAAAACTGTCTGGAGCCAAACTAATCTACTTTTGTCTACAGGACAAAGCTCAGCCAGAGACTCAGGCCAGGACGTTTGGTAGCATTAGCTTCAATGCTCTGCTAGCTGTTGACGACCCTCAGGCTTTGGCCTTAGTGAGGCAGCCGGGATCAGATGGCTTTAGGCTGGATTCAGCAGCCCTGTTTCAGGTAAATAGATGTATAATTTAATATTGCATATCTGCACCTTCAGAATAGAGGGTACTGTCTGGGTAATTTTTTTAGTCCCCCCAAGAGACAAAAACAATGTAAATGTATCCTCAAATGTACAATGTCAAGTCAAGTGGTCTTTATTGTCATTACATGAATTAGAGACAATGTGAGCCATGATTCCACCTTGAGAAGTGCTCTTTGTTAAACACCAGGGCATAAAGGCACATACAAAGCACTGAACTTGCAGGGGAGGTCACCACTAGCCACAGGCTTCACCCTGACAGTGACCAATCCCCAACACAAAACACCTACACCCGCTGACACAGAAGAACACAATAAACACATACACATGCCTTTAAACTAGCAAATAGAGACATTATCAACTAAAATAAGTCCCTTTTTAGTAGGGCGCATTCCTACCATGAGGCTTGCATGGCCACGCCTCCTGAGCCTCTCGGAGCCAGCATTGGCCTGTAGAGGGTCACTCCAATATACATATAGTTATACACTGACAGGCCACTTCAATAAATACACCTACTTGTATCTATAAGTATTGTCTATTTCATTAGCTTCACTTACCATGTAGTAGCACTTTGTAGTTCTACAATTACAGACTGTAGTCTGTCAGTTTCTCTGCATACTTTGTTAGCTTTCACCCTGTTTTTCAGTGGGAAAGATCCTCACGGGACCACCGCCCAGCAGGTATTATTTGGGTGGTGGATCATTCTCACTGTGGTGGTGGTGTAAACAGAACATAAAGGTTGGGGTCCTATAGCAGAATTCAAAGAACTAAAGAATTTAAAGTGCAGGAGTGTGGTGATGGATGTTGGGGGGCATCAGTGCATTCAGTAGTCTGACTGCCTCGGGGAAGAAACTGTTGCAGAGCCTGGATGCTCTAGTACTTTCTGCCAGATGGCAGGAGAGAGAAAAGTCCATAAGAGTGGTGGGAGGGGTTGTCCACAATGCTGGTGACCTTGCAGATGCTGTGCTTGTAGTAGGAGCTGTCGATGGTGGGTGAAGACACCCCAGTGATCTTCTCGTCTGTCCTCACAATCTGCTGCACGGTCCTGCTGTCTGAGATGGTGCACTTCCCATACCAGCCAGTGAGACAGCTGGTCAGAACGCTCTCTGTTGCCCCCTGTTGAATGTAGTGACGATGGAAGTGGGGAGATTGGCTCTTTTCGTCCTTTTGAGGAAGTGAAGTCGCTGCTGGACTTTCATGGCTAGGCAGTGTTGAGGGTCCAGGACCAACGTGGTCTTTAAGGTCCAGATGTGTACCTTAAATGAGTTCATAAGTTCATAATATTTACTTTATCAAGGGGAAAAGTGCATTTTGTATATCATGAGATTGTATATCAAGAGATTTTATTCCAGGTGATTTTAGAGTATTTCTATTGGTCCAATTATCTTGAAATTTTCATACAACGTAAATGACAGCTGTTGTGTTGAAATGATGTAGAAAAATAAAAATTGACAAAAATGGATTTGCGATAATATATATATATATATATATATATATATATATATATATATATATATTTATATAAGATAAATATTATGTCACTGGTGTTAATAGAGCACAAAGGGACTGGAACTTAAAATATACATTGATCAGCTCTGAATCAAAATATCTGTGTGCTTATATCTGCTACTCTTTCTAGGTATCTGTGGGCAGGGAGTGGTACATCCACACCATCTACACCGTCCGCTCCAGAGACAATGCTAACCGAGGCATCGGAAAGAGGAGTGTGGAATATCATCAAGTAACTCAACACCGCCGCACACTTCAGACCAGCTCCACTCGATCCAGAAGGTCCGCCGATGTACCGGCTCTGGCTGAGGAGATCGGTTTGGAGAACGATCGAGGCACCAACATCCTGCATATCGCTCTGGATCGCAGCAGCCAGCGGCAGCCTCGGCCCAAAATCAACGTCCAAAACGTGGTCCATCCTACAGTGTCGACACCCAGAGAGACCGCTGAGGATGACCTCTTAATGATCATAGGAATTGTGGTGGGTCTTCTCTTGACTGTCCTCCTTCTCGTGCTTGTGGTTCTGTTGGTACGGTCCAGACGGGAGAAGAAGGGCAGTGAGCCACCAAAAGGCTCCAGCAGTACAGAGCCCATGATGACTCATGTCGTGAATAGTAATGACAGCTCTGAGGTGTGACCGTTTCTTTGCCAAGAGTTTCACCAAGTGGACACTCATTAGAACCGCTTTTGTTTTGCAAGTGCCTCTTATTTATGTACTAAGACTTTGACGAGTAAAAGATTTGAAGTGACTTAGAAGAGTTAAAACCAGAGCAGAACATCGACCCAACGTTCTCCAACAAACACCGACAAATCCAAATGCTGGGTTGGTGTGCAAATACCTGAGTGTGATGGTAGGGAAACTCTAGAATGTTTCACTCTATTCACACTGTTCTTGAATGTTCTCTGCCATTCACACTGTTCTAGAATGTTCTCCCCATTTTGACTGCTCTACCATGTTCTCCCTTTTTCACATGGTTCTAAAATGTTCTTGACCTAGTCGCACCATTCTAGATTGTTCTCCACCCACTCATGTAGTTTTAGAATGTCGTCCCCATTCACAATGTTCTAGAGTGTTCTCTCTGTTCACACAGGTCTAGTATGTTCTCCACCCATTCACACTGTTCTATATTGTTCTCAAGTTCTTAACTCACTCACACTGTACTAGAAAGTTCTCTACCCATTTACACTCCTCTAAAAAGTTCTCAAGTCATTTACACTGTTCTAGAATGTTGTTCTCTTTCACGTTGCTCTAAAATATTTTCTCCATACACACTGTTCTATAATATTCTCCAGCAATTCTCGTTGTTCTAGGATGTTCTCCCCATTTAGACTGCTCCAGCATTTTCCCCCTCATTCACACAGTTCTAAAATGTTCTTGCCCCATTTACTACATTTTAGAATGTTCTCCACCCACTCATGCAGTTTTAGTGTTGCCTCCATTCACAATGTTCTAGAGTATTCTCTCTGTTCACACGTCTTGTATGATTTCCACTCATTCACGCTGTTCTATATTGTTCTCTTCGAGTTCTCCTCTCATTCATACTGTACTAAAAGGTTCTCTGCCCATTTCCATTCCTCTAGAAAGTTCTCCAGCCATTTACACTCTTCTAGAATGTTCTTCTCTTTCACTCTGCTCTAAAATATTTTCTCCATTCACACTGTTCTAAAATGCTCTCCAAAAATTCACACTGTTCTAGAATGTTCTCACCATTTAGGCTGCTCTAGCATGTTCGCCCTCATTCACGTGGTTCTAAAATGTTCTCGGCCTATTCGCACCATATTAAAATGTTCTTCATACACTCATGCAGTTTTAGAGTGTTGTCCCCATTCACAATGTTCTAGAGTGTTCTCTCTGTTCTAGAATGTTCTTCACTTTCACATTGCTCTAAAATATTTTCTCCATTCACACTGTTCTGGAATGTTCTCCCAAATTTACACTGTTCTGGAATGTTCTCCCAAATTCACACTATTCTGGAATGTGTTCTTCATTCACTCTGCTCTAAAATGTTCTCCACCCATTCACTCTATTCTTGAATGTTCTCCCCTTTCATATTGTTCTAGAATGTTCTCTCTTCCACATTTGGCTTGTTCATTTGGTTTGTCAGCTCTTATTCTTCAATAGTATAAAGCCAGTTGGTGCTTGTCGGTGAATGTTGGGTCAGTATGCCATGACCTTAATTCAGATTAATGCCTGGTCTCTCAAAAGCTCTGCAGTCTCATACATTAATGTTTTTGTGCTCTCTGTTTGGAAGACCAGGCCTGAATCCTTAAGGTATTTGGCCAAAACACAGAACTCGCAAGCACTTCTGCTGTTTTACGATTTTGGGAAAGACTTGAAGTCATTAGCCAGTTTTTATCCAAATGAGGCACTTATTGTGTATTACTGCTTCAACCATGGTGTAAGTCATCAACAACACAGGAACTTTATCTGAATCCAAAGGTGCTAGAAGCTCCCTATCCAGGTGGGTAGGCAGTTAACTGTATGAAATGTGTTTGTTTTTATGAACATGTTTAAAGTCTAAAGTCAAGGATAACTTAGTGTGGTTTAACTTAGACATTGTTTACCAATCGCATTTTGTGGGGTTCAAATCATATCAGACCATGAATGACCATATAAGTGACTTTATCATAGGGCTGGCCCGAATAATTCAAATACTTAAGTATTTGTTTTCGTTACGTTGGTATTTGTTTCAGTTTTTAGTATCCTGAAGCTTTTTAAGCCACAAACATTGTAGCCTAAAACTGCAATAATTTCAGCAGTAAATGTCTTCAGATAGAACAGTTATTGTTAATAAATGGAAAGTGGTAAATGTGTAAATCCAAGTCACCTCACTTTAGCGCAACAAACGACACCGCTTTCCATGTAGCCACTGAAGCTAAAAGACCAGGAATGCCTCAGAAATCATATTTGTGGGAGCACAAATTATTGAAAGAAACATGCTCAGTACAAAATAAGACGCTGGAGTACCATAGACACGTGACAAGCCTGGTGAATCATTTCACATATGTAAGTATTCATTTGAAGATTTCAGTTCATTTGTGCTATCAGGTACTCACTAGGACGATACATTCTGACTGATTTTGATATTTGTGCATCTGTAAGAGTTAATATACGGATATCTATTAACCACAGGGAGGAAAAAACAACAACTGAAAAGGAAAAAATATACGTCGGCCAAAATGAGCGAGTGGTAGACGTGGTAGCGCACTACATTTTTTATTATTCAAAACACACTATGTGGCCAAAAGTATGTGGACACCCCTCCTAATGATGAAGTTCAGGTGTTTCAGCCATACCCATTGCTAACAGGTGTCTCCGTAGACAAACACTGGCAGTAGAATGGGTCGTACTGAAGAGCTCAGTGACTTTAAACATGGCTCTATCATAGGATGCCACCTTTGCTACAATTCAGTTTGGGAAATTTCTGACCTGCTAGATCTGCTCCAGACAGCTGTAAGCGCTGACTGTAAGTGTGTAATGGGGGGAATCTAGGAGCAACCACAGCTCAGTCATGAAGCGGTAGACCACACAAACTCACCACGAACGCTGAACCGCCCATACTTTGTGTAAGTATATACTTTGTTACGACATGTAAGTTCATGCTGCTCATATTTGTGGACAAAAGGCTCAAATTTTACAGTCCTGTTAAAAAACAAAATTGCCGTTTCCCTGAATAATTAGCCTGTATACTTCCCCATCTTCCTGTTATGAAACGTAACGATTACCTGAACAGTGATTTCAGTATTTGAATACTTGAGTTGCTCGTTCAGAAACACCAGTGAGCATTCACAGCCTGTACAGCGCTCTTTGGCCAGCCCTAATTCTACATTTTATCATCATTATTTTAATGTTTGTTTTGACATTTTTTTATACATTTTGACTTTTTCCACTATTTTTGCATGATTATGTTTTTGTGTTTCGTTTTTTTAATCAGGCATACATTTGCTGTGTAAAAAATGTATTATAATGTAAATTCATAACAAAATTTGAAAGAAGCGTTCAAACGGATTTTAACTAATAGTGTCTTTTATACGTGTACACACCAGTTTGACCATTTATTTCTTGATCCCTGATTGACTGCAGTGATTGTCGTGGCCTATTACTGAACGCGGATGACGTCACGCTGACAAATCAAATTTTATGAGATTATAGTGCGTTAATGATTAAGACAGCTGGACTGCCTTACAGAGTAGTCCTGTATAATCAATGTGTTAAATCTCCTGATGTTTTCTGTATAGTTTCTGCATATTGACTAACAGAACTCAATGGCCAAATGCTTGTTTCAGTAGTTAACGTGTGAACTTTAAAATGGTTCTCCAAAGCTTTGTGTTGCTGTTCTGTGCCCTATTTAATCATAGGCTTGCTCGGAGTACACTGGTATAAATGTAGAAGCGATTCTCAGAAAGGGACTGCCAATGTAAGACACACTGATGCCTTTTATTGAACTGCATTTATGTTGAATGAATAATTCACAGGCTTATTAGATGTATGAGAATGCACATTTTGACAAATGTTTATTTATTGTTTATCATCTATATAGTCAGCACTGAGTACAGATTGCTCTTACTCAGCCACAGTTAATCACGCACATACTGTAGATTGATGCACTTGTATTATTCACTTTACATTAGTTAAGGCTTACTTAGTTATGACATAACGCTCCTCAGAATGACCTCATCATAAACAGTTGAAATTAATGATTACATGCAGAAATGTCTCTATACGTTGAAAAAAAATTGCTATGCAATTCATAGTCAAATTCTGCCTAAGTAGCGCTGCAGTTGAACTTTTTTTAACGCTTTTTGTTTTGTCACTGTTTCGTTTTCCTGTATACTGTAAACTCTGGTTTTTCTGATCATCCTGAGTGCATTTCACACCTGCGCGAAGCAGTCGCTCCCGTCTATGTACATATGTATTTGCATAGAAATATGGATGTTTTTGGGGAATGGTCAGTGTTAATAAATGACTATGTACTGTACGTATTCATAATCTACACACTGTAAATGTGTTCTTTAAAAAAATAAAGTGTGTCTTTCAGTAACTTGGCTGCGACTAATGGAATACGTCAATTATGCAGATGTAAAGATTACATTTTCAAGTAAATTGATTTTCGCTACTGCTTCTTTCTTGAGTTCTGACTAGGGATGAAATATGAATCGCTTTTATATCGAAATTGCAATTTGAGACAGTGCAGTTTTCAACTCGCAAGAGCTGCAAATTTTCTAATGAAATTATAGCCTACACTCAAAAAAATACAGGACCTCTTTCACCAATATCTTCCTATGTTTGTTATTAAATTTGTTCTTGAGAAAGATCCTAAGAAAAAGTCTACGTCAGATTTATGACGTGTTCTTAAACTGCAGAACTGTTCTCAACTTTGTCCTCTTGAGTGTGTGTAGATTCTGTTCTCACCTAAGAACAAATCCCAAATAAGAAAACACTGGTGAGTCTTCATCAAAGCTGTGAAAGTGGGTTTTAAGAAGAAATTTCTTCTTAAGAACAATTGCTAAATGAGCCCTATAGTTCTTTAAGGTTCTTAAAAAAGATGGTTCTTTAGTAAAGACAGTTTTTCTATATAGAACCATAAACACTCCCTATTGCATGTATAAAAAGTTCTCTGCATGATGAAATGGTTCTTTAGATTAATGGAGAATGTGTTGTATATGGTTCTATATAGCACTAAAAGGTTCTGCAATTGCTACGATGTCAAGCTTGTAGCTATAGAACGTTTTGGTGCTATATAGAAACATATACAACACATTCTCCATTAGTCTAAATAACAATTTCACCATGCAGAGAACCTTTTATATATGCCAATGGGGAGTGCTTATGGTTCTACATAGAACCATTGTCTTTACTAAGGATCCCTTGAAGAACCATCTTTAAGTGTGTACATTAGCAAAAATGTTGTTTTAAGTTTTAAGAGAGGAAATTGAGCCTAATAAGAGCTTGTGAACTGCCTGTAGATGAGTTAGACCAATCAGAGGCAACCAAACCTCCATGTGTTGTGACATCACAACCACAACTCACTGGCAGTTTGGCCGTTCAGGGGTCAATCCTCAAGCCAAAAGAGGTGGATATTCTGGTCTTCTTGGCCAAAAATAAATCAGACATGAAACTCAATTTTTAAAAAAAATGGCAATTTAAATCGCAGTCGCAATAATAGTCAGAAAAATCACAATTAGACATTTTCCCCAAATCGTTCAGCTCTAGGTCTGACAGCCGTGCGTTCATGTCAGATGACAGGAAGTGAGTTTCCAAACATTTGTGCTCTGAAGATGCTGAAGGTGTTACGTAATTTTTTGATATTAATATTAAATTAAAATCAACTAAATTTTTATAAACATCACATTGAATTTTCCCCAACCCTGAACCTAAACACATCCACTGGTCCCACTTTATATTGTCTCTAATAACTGTGTAGTTACATGTGAACAACATATACAACAACAATGTAACTACTAATGATTGTCACTGTTACAGATGGATTATAGAAGTACACCTTATGTAATTACACGTGTATCAACTTCAGTTTTGCCTCAAGTAATTACACAAGTGTATCTCAAAAGTTGTAACAGCCTGTTCTCTCTCATGTTATTACACAAGGGTAGTAACACAAATATTTTTTCCAGCAGTAAAAGAAAGTATGTAATAAGACATTAAGACATTGCTTGCACTGTATCTGCCAGCTTTCCTAACATTTAGCTAGCATTTATGTTGCTAGTGCTGTGACATTGTAACCAGTAACCATTGTAACAGGGATGCCCACTACAGATTCTTGATTTTCTGCTCCGTCAGCCTTTTTTTTTCATGGATTTGTTATGCTTTGTTATCATTGTCCTGCTGGAAGACCAAGTTTTTTACGTTTGTAGTCTCCTGGAAGCTTTCAGATTTTGATCTGGACTTCATGGACTACATTCATGGAATGTATAGCCTCAGTATAAAGCCTTTTCTCAGCCTTCCTTCTCTTCCATTGTCAGTAATACCTGGCACGTGTTCGACCCATGAGATTAGACCCCTTTCAGGACTTTCTGTTTCATGCTTACAAAGAAAGACAGCACCGCATAGTTTCTCTCATGTACAGTCGGGGGACAGAGACTTTTGTACCTGACCTTTACTGGCATGTAAATCTGCTCTGACAGCTGTGGCAGATTAGTCTGTGGGCTTTAAGGCCTTTCAGCTTAATTGAAATCAATTGTTTTGTTCAGGTAGATTTCAACATGCGGTGAGTGAAAAATCCTTCGGTTAAGTACAGTTACAGTACATAGGAGCAGATTTAGTGTACAGAGCAGAAGTTAGAGACTTTTATTTAAATGCTAGATGAATATGTAAGGATGTGTGTGTGTGTGTGTGTGTGTGTGTGTGTGTGTGTGTGTGTGTGTGTGTGTGCGCGCACGCTAGCATGACATGAGGGGCATAGCTATAACTTTTAGAATGGGGTGGCCAAGTAAGTAAGTAATGCCCAAACATTTAGGAAAAAAACTAGGAAAAAAACAAATAAAATAGCATTATTGTATGACATAATGATGTAATCACTTAAATAGTTATGCATTGATTTTTATCTGTACATAAATAAATCTTCCATCATTAAAATTACTGTACCTCTGCACAAAATGTTGATAATGCGTAAGTCTATAGTCTTAACTTTGTGTTCATTTTTAAAGTCTCTTCAATTTTATTAAAACACTTGAATATACATGAGAAATGTCACCTTTTGTATTTTTATTTCCAAAACCGTCCAAGTTACATCAAATAATCACCGTATTTTTTATATGAAATTTATGAAAATACATAAGTCTATTGCCTTACATTTGTGTGTGTTATTCGACTGCTTTGAAATTCTGTGTATTTTCATTAAAAAACTTAAATAAAGATGGAGAATAACTCCATGTGTTTTTATTTCAAAACTCTTCCAAATTTCATCACAAAATCCCAATATGTTTTTGATAGTACACTTGTGAAAACACATAAGGCTATAGTCGGACCTCTGTGAGCAATTTTGGATCATTTTGAAAGTCTGTAAAATTGGAGGAAAAACTATTAAATAAAGACAGAAAATGACTTCAAATGTGTTTTTATTTTATATATCATCCAAAGTTCATCACAAAATCCTAAGTTTTCACATTACCTCTGTGTGCATTGTGGGAGCGCTTTGAAATTCATTGTATTTTTCTTAAAAATGCTTAAATAAAGATAAACAGTACCTTCAAATGTGTTTTTATTTCAAATATCATCCAAATCCATCACAAAGTCACTGTACGTTTTCATAAAAAAATTCTGAGAGTCTTACCTCTGTGTGCGTGATTGGGTCATTTTAAAAGTCTTTTAATTTTTATTAAAACATTTAAATAAAGGTAGAAAATGTCTGCTCATGTGTTTATATTCAAAAATCATCCACATTACACGTAAAAATCACCAAATGTATTAATACAAAATTTGTCAAAATACATAAGACTATAGTCTTACCGTTGGCGCATGATTGGGTCATTTTGAAAGTCTCTTCATTTTTTCATTACAAACACTCAAATAGTGATTCTAAATGTCTCTGCATGTGTTTGTATTTCAAAAATCATCTAATTTGCATGATAAAATTAAATCACGTTATGTTTTAGTATGAAATGTATACATAATGTTATAGCCTTACCTTTGTGTACGTGTTTGGACAGTTTTTAAAGTCTCTTCATTTTTATTAAAAACACTTGAATAAACATAATAAATGTCTTCTTGTGTGTTATTCTTTCCAAAACCGTCCAAGTTACATCAAATAATCACCATATTTTTTATATGAAATTTGTGAAAATACGTAAGTATGTTGCCTTACATTTGTGTGCATTATTGGACTATTTTGAAATTGTCTGTATTTTTATTAAAAAACACAAATAAAGATCGAGAATAACTGCACATGTTTTTATTTCAAATATCATCTAAATTTCATCACAAAATCATCATATGTTTTCATACAAAATTTGTCAAAATACATAATACATAAACATGATCTTACCTTTGTGAGCATGATTGGACATTTTTGAAAATCTTTTATTTTTTATGAAAAACACTTAAATAAAGGTAGACAATGTCTTCAGTTGTGTTTTTATTTCCAAACCTTTTCAAGATACATATAAAAATTTCATTATGTGTTTATACAAAATTTATCAAAGTACATAAGACTATAGTCTCACCTTTGTTTGGATCATTTTGAAAGCCTTATTTTCATTCATTTTCATGAAAAACACGAAGACAGAAAACATTTTTATTTCCAAACCCTTTAAATTACACATAGAAATCACCTCACATGTTTATACAGAATTTATCAAAATACGGAAGGCAATAGATTTGCCTTTGTGTGCATGTTTGGATCATTTTAGTCTCTTAATTTTCAATAATAACATTTAAATAGAGATAGAAAGTGTCTTGCATGTGTTTTAATCACCAAAACTTTCATAGCTACACAAATCATTTTTGTAGACATTTGTCTCAAATATCACCCAAAATGCAGCACAGAATCACCATGTTTGCACACAAAACTTGTCAAAATATATAAGGATGTAGTCTGACCTTTCTGTGATTTACTGGATTATTTTAAAATTTTGTATGTTTTCATTAAAAAATACTTAAATAAAGACAACATCTCCAAATGTGTTTTTTATTTCAAAAATAATCCATATTGCATCACAAAATCACTATGTTTTCATACAACATTTCTGAAAGTACAAATTCTACCTCTGTGTGCATGATTGGGTCATTTTAAAAGTCTTTTAATTTTTATTAAAATGTTTAAATAAAGATTGGAAATGTCTCCTCATGTGTTTATATTTCAAAAATCAACCACCTTAAATATAAAAATCTCCATATGTATTAATACAAAATTTGTCAAAATACATAAGACTATAGTCTTACCTTTGTGAGCATGATTGGACCATTTTTAAAGTCTCTTAATTTTCATGAAATACACTTAAATAAAGATAGAAAATGTCTTCAGTTGTGTTTTTATTTCCAAAGCTGTTCAAGATACATATAAAAACATCAGTATGTGTTTATGCAAAATTCATCAAAGTACATAAGACTATAGTCTTACCTTTGGCGCATGATTGGCCATTTTAAAGTCTCTTGATTTTTCATTGCAAACACTCAAATAGTTATTTAAAATGTCTCTGCATGTGTTTTTATTTCAAAAAATCATCTAATTTGCATGAAAAAATCAATTATGTTTTAGTATGAAATGTATACATGTTGCTATAGCCTTACCTTTGTGTACGTGTTTGGACAGTTTTGAAAGTCTCTCAATTTTCATGAAAAACAATAAATAAGACAGAAAATGTTTCAAATGTGTTTTTATTTCAAATATCATCCAAAGTTACATCACAAAATCACCATAATGTATTATATGAAAATTTGTCAAAATACATAAGGCTATTGTCTTACCTTCGTGAGCATAATTGGACCATTTTTAAATTCTCTGTATTTTTCATGAAATACACTTAAATAAAGACAGAAAATGTCTTCAGTTGTGTTTTTTTTTCAATTCTGTTCAGGATACATATAAAAACATCAGTATGTGTTTATGCAAACTTTATCAAAGGACATAAGACTATAGTCTTACCTTGGTGCATGATTGGACCATTTTAAAGTCTCTTAATTTTCATGAAATACACTTAAATAAAGATAGAAAATGTCTTCAGTTGTGTTTTTATTTCCAAAGCTGTTCAAGATACATATAAAAACATCAGTATGTGTTTATGCAAAATTCATCAAAGTACATAAGACTATAGTCTTACCTTTGTGAGCATGATTGGACCATTTTAAAGTCTCTTAATTTTCATTACAAACACACAAATAGTGATTCAAAATGTCTCTGCATGTGTTTGTATTTCATAAATATCTAATTTGCATGAAAAAATCAATTATGTTTAGTATGAAATGTATACATAATGCTATAGCCTTACCTTTGTGTACGTGTTTGGACAGTTTTGAAAGTCTCTCAATTTTCATTAAAAACACTTGAATAAACATTTTTATTCCCGAAACCATTGAAGTTACATCAAATAAATCACTATAATTTTTATATGAAATTTGTGAAAATGCATAAGTGTATTGCCTTACATTTGTGTGCATTATTGGACTGTTTTTAAATTCTCTGTATTTTTATTAAAAACACAAATAAAGATTGAGAATAATTCCTCACATTTTTATTTCAAAGCTCATTCAAATTTCATCGCAAAATCCCAATATGGTTTTTGATATTAAACTTGTGAAAATACATAAGTCGATAGTCTTACCTTTGGTAGCATGATTGGAGCATTTTGAAAGTCTCTTAAATTTCATGAAAAACAATTAAATAAAGACAGAAAGTGTGTTCAAACATGTTTTTATTTCAAATATCATCCAAATTTCATCACAAAATCACCATAAGTTTTCATACAAAATTTATTAAATTACATAAGTCTACACTCTTACCTTTGTGTGAGCATTTGGATAATTTTTAAAGTCTCTTCATTTTCATTACAAACACTCAAATAGTGATTCTAAATGTCTCTGCATGTAATTATATTTCAAAAATCATCTGATTTGCATTAAAAAATTGGATTATGTTTCAGTATGAAATGTATACATAATGCTATAGCCTTATCTAAGTGTACATGTTCGGACTGTTTTGAAAATTTCTTAATTTTCTGAAATCACATTGAAAATGTCTCCTAATGTTATTTCAGAAATGATCCAAGTTACACCTAAATTCACCATATGTTTGTCAAAATACATAATGTTATAGCCTAACCATTGTATGCATGTTTGCACTGTTTTGAAAGTCTCTTAAATTTCATTAAAAATAATTGAATAAACATAAAAAATGTCTTCTTGTGCGTTTTTATTTCTGAAACCATCCAAGTTACATCAAATTATCATTATATTTTTTATATGAAATTTGTAAACATACATAAGTCCATTTCCTTACAGTTGTGTGCATTATTGGATCGTTTGAAATTGTCTGTATTTTTATTAAAAACACTTAAATAAAGATCGAGAATAACTGCACGTGTTTTTATTTCAAAACTAATCCAAATATCATCCATATTGCGTCACAAAATCACTGTTTTCATATATAATTTTTGAAGGTACATAAGGCTACAGTCTTACTTCTGTGTGCGTGATTATATCATTTAAAAGGCTTTTAGTTTTTATTAAAATTTTTCAATAAAGACTGAAAATGTCTCCTTGTGTGTTTTTATTTCAAAAGTCATACACAATACATGTGAAAATTATCATAAGTATAATAAGACTCACCTCTGTGAGCAAGTTTGGATCATTTTGAAAGTCTCTTAAATTTCATGAAAAACAATTAAATAAGACAGAAAATGTGTTCAAATGTGTTTTTATGTCAAATATCATTCAAATTTTTATCACAAAATCACCAAAAGTTTTCACATAAAATTTGTGAAAGTACATAAGGCTATAGTCTTATCTCTGTGTGCATTGTGGGAGCGCTTTGAAATTCATTGTATTTTTCTTAAAAATGCTTAAATAAAGATAGACAGTACCTTTAAATGTGTTTTTATTTCAAATATCATCCAAATTGCATCACAAAGTCACTGTACATTTTCATAAAAAAATTTCTGAAAGTACAAAGTCTTACCTCTGTGTGCATGATTGGGTCATTTTAAAAGTCTTTTAATTTTTATTAAAATGTTTAAATAAAGATTGGAAATGTCTCCTCATGTGTTTATATTTCAAAAATCAACCACCTTAAATGTAAAAATCTCAATATGTATTAATACAAAATTTGTCAAAATACATAAGACTATAGTCTTACCTTTTTAAGCATGATTGGACCATTTTAAAGTCTCTTAATTTTCATGAAATACACTTAAATAAAGATAGAAAATGTCTTCAGTTGTGTTTTTATTACCAAACCTGTTCAAGATACATATAAAAACATCAGTATGTGTTTATGCAAAATTCATCAAAGTACATAAGACTATAGTCTTACCTTTGTGAGCATGATTGGACCATTTTTAAAGTCTCTTAATTTTCATTACAAACACACAAATAGTGATTCAGAATGTCTCTGCATGTGTTTGTATTTCATAAATTATCTAATTTGCATGAAAAAATCAATTATGTTTTAGTATGAATGTATACATGTTGCTATAGCCTTACCTTTGTGTACATGTTTGGACAGTTTTGAAAGTCTCTTAATTTTCATGAAAAACAATTAAATAAGACAGAAAATGTGTTCAAATGTGTTTTTATTTCAAATATCATCCAAATTACATCACAAAATCACCATATGTATTAATAGAAAATTTGTCAAAATACATAAGGCTATAGTCTTACCTTTGTGAGCATAATTGGACCATTTTTAAAGTCTCTTAATTTTCATGAAATACACTTAAATAAAGACAGAAAATGTCTTCAGTTGTGTTTTTTTTTCAATTCTGTTCAGGATACATATAAAACATCAGTATGTGTTTATGCAAACTTTATCAAAGGACATAAGACTATAGTCTTACCTTTGGTGCATGATTGGACCATTTTAAAGTCTCTTAATTTTCATGAAATACACTTAAATAAAGATAGAAAATGTCTTCAGTTGTGTTTTTATTTCCAAAGCTGTTCAAGATACATATAAAAACATCAGTATGTGTTTATGCAAAATTCATCAAAGTACATAAGACTATAGTCTTACCTTTGTGAGCATGATTGGACCATTTTTAAAGTCTCTTAATTTTCATTACAAACACACAAATAGTGATTCAAATGTCTCTGCATGTGTTTGTATTTCATAAATTATCTAATTTGCATGAAAAAATCAATTATGTTTTAGTATGAAATGTATACATGTTGCTATAGCCTTACCTTTGTGTACATGTTTGGACAGTTTTGAAAGTCTCTTAATTTTCATGAAAAACAATTAAATAAGACAGAAAATGTGTTCAAATGTGTTTTTATTTCAAATATCATCCAAATTACATCACAAAATCACCATATGTATTAATAGAAAATTTGTCAAATACATAAGGCTATAGTCTTACCTTTGTGAGCATAATTGGACCATTTTTAAAGTCTCTTAATTTTCATGAAATACACTTAAATAAAGACAGAAAACGTCTTCAGTTGTGTTTTTTTTTCAATTCTGTTCAGGATACATATAAAAACATCAGTATGTGTTTATGCAAACTTTATCAAAGGACATAAGACTATAGTCTTACCTTTGGTGCATGATTGGACCATTTAAAGTCTCTTAATTTTCATGAAATACACTTAAATAAAGATAGAAAATGTCTTCAGTTGTGTTTTTATTTCCAAAGCTGTTCAAGATACATATAAAAACATCAGTATGTGTTTATGCAAAAATTCATCAAAGTACATAAGTCGATAGTCTTACCTTTGTGAGCATGATTGGGTCATTTAAAAGTCTCTTGATTTTTATTGCAAACACTCAAATAGTTATTTAAAATGTCTCTGCATGTGTTTTATTTCAAAAAATCATCTAATTTGCATGAAAAAATCAATTATGTTTTAGTATGAAATGTATACATAATGCTATAGCCTACCTTTGTGTACATGTTTGGACAGTTTGAAAGTCTCTCAATTTTCATTAAAAACACTTGAATAAACATTTTTATTCCCGAAACCATTGAAGTTACATCAATAAATCACTATAATTTTTATATGAAATTTGTGAAAAATGCATAAGTGTATTGCCTTATATTTGTGTGCATTATTGGACTGTTTTAAATTCTCTGTATTTTTATAAAAACACTTAAATAAAGATTGAGAATAATTCCTCACATTTTTATTTCAAAGCTCATTCAATTTCATCGCAAAATCCCAATATGGTTTTTGATATTAAACTTGTGAAAATACATAAGTCGATAGTCTTACCTTGGTAGCATGATTGGAGCATTTTGAAAGTCTCTTAAATTTCATGAAAAACAATTAAATAAAGACAGAAAGTGTGTTCAAACGTGTTTTTATTTCAAAACTCTTCCAAATTTCATCAGAAAATCCCAATATGTTTTTGATAGTACACTTGTGAAAACACATAAGGCTATAGTCTGACCTCTGTGAGCAATTTTGGATCATTTTGAAAGTCTGTAAAATTGGAGGAAAAACTATTAAATAAGACAGAAAATATCTTCAAATGTGTTTTTATTTTATATATCATCCAAAGTTCATCACAAAATCCTAAGTTTTCACATTACCTCTGTGTGCATTGTGGGGAGCGCTTTGAAATTCATTGTATTTTTCTTAAAAATGCTTAAATAAAGATAAACAGTACCTTCAAATGTGTTTTTATTTCAAATATCATCCAAATCCATCACAAAGTCACTGTACGTTTTCATAAAAAAATTCTGAGAGTCTTATCTCTGTGTGCATGATTGGGGTCATTTTAAAAGTCTTTTAATTTTTAGCAAAACATTAAATAAAGGTAGAAAATGTCTGCTCATGTGTTTATATTCAAAAATCATCCACATTACATGTAAAAATCACCAAATGCATAATACAAAATTTGTCAAAATACATAAGACTATAGTCTTACCTTTGTGTGCATGATTGGGTCATTTTGAAACTCTCTTCATTTTTTTATTACAAACACTCAAATAGTGATTTTAAATGTCTCTGCATGTGTTTGTATTTCAAAAATCATCTAATTTGCATGATAAAACTAAATCACGTTATGTTTTAGTATGAAATGTATACATAATGCTATAGCCTTACCTTTGTGTACGTGTTTGGACAGTTTGAAAGTCTCTTAATTTTCATGAAAAACAATTAAATAAGACAGAAAATGTGTTCAAATGTGTTTTTATTTCAAATATCATCCAAATACATCACAAAATCACCATATGTATTAATAGAAAATTTGTCAAAATACATAAGGCTATAGTCTTACCTTCGTGAGCATAATTGGACCATTTTTAAAGTCTCTTAATTTTCATGAAATACACTTAAATAAAGACAGAAAATGTCTTCAGTTGTGTTTTTTTTTCAATTCTGTTCAGGATACATATAAAAACATCAGTATGTGTTTATGCAAACTTTATCAAAGGACATAAGACTATAGTCTTACCTTTGGTGCATGATTGGACCATTTTAAAGTCTCTTAATTTTCATGAAATACACTTAAATAAAGATAGAAAATGTCTTCAGTTGTGTTTTTATTTCCAAAGCTGTTCAAGATACATATAAAAACATCAGTATGTGTTTATGCAAAATTCATCAAAGTACATAAGACTATAGTCTTACCTTTGTGAGCATGATTGGACCATTTTTAAAGTCTCTTAATTTTCATTACAAACACACAAATAGTGATTCAAAATGTCTCTGCATGTGTTTGTATTTCATAAATTATCTAATTTGCATGAAAAAATCAATTATGTTTTAGTATGAAATGTATACATGTTGCTATAGCCTTACCTTTGTGTACATGTTTGGACAGTTTGAAAGTCTCTTAATTTTCATGAAAAACAATAAATAAGACAGAAAATGTGTTCAAATGTGTTTTTATTTCAAATATCATCCAAATTACATCACAAAATCACCATATGTATTAATAGAAAATTTGTCAAAATACATAAGGCTATAGTCTTACCTTCGTGAGCATAATTGGACCATTTTTAAAGTCTCTTAATTTTCATGAAATACACTTAAATAAAGACAGAAAATGTCTTCAGTTGTGTTTTTTTTTTCAATTCTGTTCAGGATACATATAAAAACATCAGTATGTGTTTATGCAAACTTTATCAAAGGACATAAGACTATAGTCTTACCTTTGGTGCATGATTGGACCATTTTAAAGTCTCTAATTTTCATGAAATACACTTAAATAAAGATAGAAAATGTCTTCAGTTGTGTTTTTATTTCCAAAGCTGTTCAAGATACATATAAAAACATCAGTATGTGTTTATGCAAAATCATCAAAGTACATAAGACTATAGTCTTACCTTTGTGAGCATGATTGGGTCATTTTAAAAGTCTCTTGATTTTATTGCAAACACTCAAATAGTTATTTAAAATGTCTCTGCATGTGTTTTTATTTCAAAAAATCATCTAATTTGCATGAAAAAATCAATTATGTTTTAGTATGAAATGTATACATAATGCTATAGCCTTACCTTTGTGTACATGTTTGGACAGTTTTGAAAGTCTCTCAATTTTCATTAAAAACACTTGAATAAACATTTTTATTCCCGAAACCATTGAAGTTACATCAAATAAATCACTATAATTTTTATATGAAATTTGTGAAAATGCATAAGTGTATTGCCTTATATTTGTGTGCATTATTGGACTGTTTTTAAATTCTCTGTATTTTTATTAAAAACACTTAAATAAAGATTGAGAATAATTCCTCACATTTTTATTTCAAAGCTCATTCAAATTTCATCGCAAAATCCCAATATGGTTTTTGATATTAAACTTGTGAAAATACATAAGTCGATAGTCTTACCTTTGGTAGCATGATTGGAGCATTTTGAAAGTCTCTTAAATTTCATGAAAAACAATTAAATAAAGACAGAAAGTGTGTTCAAACGTGTTTTTATTTCAAAACTCTTCCAAATTTCATCAGAAAATCCCAATATGTTTTTGATAGTACACTTGTGAAAACACATAAGGCTATAGTCTGACCTCTGTGAGCAATTTTGGATCATTTTGAAAGTCTGTAAAATTGGAGGAAAAACTATTAAATAAAGACAGAAAATATCTTCAAATGTGTTTTTATTTTATATATCATCCAAAGTTCATCACAAAAATCCTAAGTTTTCACATTACCTCTGTGTGCATTGTGGGAGCGCTTTGAAATTCATTGTATTTTTCTTAAAATGCTTAAATAAAGATAAACAGTACCTCAAATGTGTTTTTATTTCAAATATCATCCAAATCCATCACAAAGTCACTGTACGTTTTCATAAAAAAATTCTGAGAGTCTTATCTCTGTGTGCATGATTGGGTCATTTTAAAAGTCTTTTAATTTTTAGCAAAACATTTAAATAAAGGTAGAAAATGTCTGCTCATGTGTTTATATTCAAAAATCATCCACATTACATGTAAAAATCACCAAATGCATTAATACAAAATTTGTCAAAATACATAAGACTATAGTCTTACCTTTGTGTGCATGATTGGGTCATTTTGAAACTCTCTTCATTTTTTTATTACAAACACTCAAATAGTGATTTTAAATGTCTCTGCATGTGTTTGTATTTCAAAAATCATCTAATTTGCATGATAAAACTAAATCACGTTATGTTTTAGTATGAAATGTATACATAATGCTATAGCCTTACCTTTGTGTACGTGTTTGGACAGTTTTGAAAGTCTCTTAATTTTCATGAAAAACAATTAAATAAGACAGAAAATGTGTTCAAATGTGTTTTTATTTCAAATATCATCCAAATTACATCACAAAATCACCATATGTATTAATAGAAAATTTGTCAAAATACATAAGGCTATAGTCTTACCTTCGTGAGCATAATTGGACCATTTTTAAAGTCTCTTAATTTTCATTGAAATACACTTAAATAAAGACAGAAAATGTCTTCAGTTGTGTTTTTTTTTCAATTCTGTTCAGGATACATATAAAAACATCAGTATGTGTTTATGCAAACTTTATCAAAGGACATAAGACTATAGTCTTACCTTTGGTGCATGATTGGACCATTTTAAAGTCTCTTAATTTTCATGAAATAACACTTAAATAAAGATAGAAAATGTCTTCAGTTGTGTTTTTATTTCCAAAGCTGTTCAAGATACATATAAAAACATCAGTATGTGTTTATGCAAAATTCATCAAAGTACATAAGACTATAGTCTTACCTTTGTGAGCATGATTGGACACATTTTTAAAGTCTCTTAATTTTCATTACAAACACACAAATAGTGATTCAAAATGTCTCTGCATGTGTTTGTATTTCATAAATTATCTAATTTGCATGAAAAAATCAATTATGTTTTAGTATGAAATGTATACATGTTGCTATAGCCTTACCTTTGTGTACATGTTTGGACAGTTTTGAAAGTCTCTTAATTTTCATGAAAAACAATTAAATAAGACAGAAAATGTGTTCAAATGTGTTTTTATTTCAAATATCATCCAAATTACATCACAAAATCACCATATGTATTAATAGAAAATTTGTCAAAATACATAAGGCTATAGTCTTACCTTCGTGAGCATAATTGGACCATTTTTAAAGTCTCTTAATTTTCATGAAATACACTTAAATAAAGACAGAAATGTCTTCAGTTGTGTTTTTTTTTCAATTCTGTTCAGGATACATATAAAAACATCAGTATGTGTTTATGCAAACTTTATCAAAGGACATAAGACTATAGTCTTACCTTTGGTGCATGATTGGACCATTTTAAAGTCTCTTAATTTTCATGAAATACACTTAAATAAAGATAGAAAATGTCTTCAGTTGTGTTTTTATTTCCAAAGCTGTTCAAGATACATATAAAAACATCAGTATGTGTTTATGCAAAATTCATCAAAGTACATAAGACTATAGTCTTACCTTTGTGAGCATGATTGGGTCATTTTAAAAGTCTCTTGATTTTTATTGCAAACACTCAAATAGTTATTTAAAATGTCTCTGCATGTGTTTTTATTTCAAAAAATCATCTAATTTGCATGAAAAAATCAATTATGTTTTAGTATGAAATGTATACATAATGCTATAGCCTTACCTTTGTGTACATGTTTGGACAGTTTTGAAAGTCTCTCAATTTTCATTAAAAACACTTGAATAAACATTTTATTCCCGAAACCATTGAAGTTACATCAAATAAATCACTATAATTTTTATATGAAATTTGTGAAAATGCATAAGTGTATTGCCTTATATTTGTGTGCATTATTGGACTGTTTTAAATTCTCTGTATTTTTATTAAAAACACTTAAATAAGATTGAGAATAATTCCTCACATTTTTATTCAAAGCTCATTCAAATTTCATCGCAAATCCCAATATGGTTTTTGATATTAAACTTGTGAAAAATACATAAGTCGATAGTCTTACCTTTGGTAGCATGATTGGAGCATTTTGAAAGTCTCTTAAATTTCATGAAAAACAATTAAATAAAGACAGAAAGTGTGTTCAAACGTGTTTTTATTTCAAAACTCTTCCAAATTTCATCAGAAAATCCCAATATGTTTTTGATAGTACACTTGTGAAAACACATAAGGCTATAGTCTGACCTCTGTGAGCAATTTTGGGATCATTTTGAAAGTCTGTAAAATTGGAGGAAAAACTATTAAATAAAGACAGAAAATATCTTCAAATGTGTTTTTATTTTATATATCATCCAAAGTTCATCACAAAATCCTAAGTTTTCACATTACCTCTGTGTGCATTGTGGGAGCGCTTTGAAATTCATTGTATTTTTCTTAAAAATGCTTAAATAAAGATAAACAGTACCTTCAAATGTGTTTTTATTTCAAATATCATCCAAATCCATCACAAAGTCACTGTACGTTTTCATAAAAAAATTCTGAGAGTCTTATCTCTGTGTGCATGATTGGGTCATTTTAAAAGTCTTTTAATTTTTAGCAAAACATTTAAATAAAGGTAGAAAATGTCTGCTCATGTGTTTATATTCAAAAATCATCCACATTACATGTAAAAATCACCAAATGCATTAATACAAAATTTGTCAAAATACATAAGACTATAGTCTTACCTTTGTGTGCATGATTGGGTCATTTGAAACTCTCTTCATTTTTTATTACAAACACTCAAATAGTGATTTTAAATGTCTCTGCATGTGTTTGTATTCAAAAATCATCTAATTTGCATGATAAAACTAAATCACGTTATGTTTTAGTATGAAATGTATACATAATGCTATAGCCTTACCTTGTGTACGTGTTTGGACAGTTTTTAAAGTCTCTCATTTTTATTAAAAACACTTGAATAAACATAATAACTGTCTCCTTGTGTGTTATTCTTTCCAAAACCGTCCAAGTTACATCAAATAATCACCATATTTTTTATATGAAATTTGTGAAAATACGTAAGTATTTTGCCTTACATTTGTGTGCATTATTGGACTATTTTGAAATTGTCTGTATTTTTATTAAAAAACACAAATAAAGATCGAGAATAACTGCACATGTTTTATTCAAATATCATCCAAATTTCATCACAAAATCACCATATGTTTTCATACAAAATTTGTCAAAATACATAATACATAAACATGATCTTACCTTTGTGAGCATGATTGGACCTTTTGAAAATCTTTTATTTTTATGAAAAACACTTAAATAAAGGTAGAAAATGTCTTCAGTTGTGTTTTTATTTCCAAACCTTTTCAAGATACATATAAAAATTTCATTATGTGTTTATACAAAATTTATCAAAGTACATAAGACTATAGTCTCACCTTTGTGTGCAAGTTTGGATCATTTTGAAAGCCTTATTTTCATTCATTTCATGAAAAACACGAAGACAGAAAACATTTTTATTTCCAAACCCTTTAAATTACACATAGAAATCACCTCACATGTTTATACAGAATTTATCAAAATACGGAAGGCAATAGATTTGCCTTTGTGTGCATGTTTGGATCATTTTAGTCTCTAATTTTCAATAATAACATTTAAATAGAGATAGAAAGTGTCTTGCATGTGTTTTAATCACCAAAACTTTCATAGCTACACAAATCATTTTGTAGAAATTTTTCTCAAATATCACCCAAAATGCAGCACAGAATCACCATGTTTGCACACAAAATTTGTCAAAATATATAAGGATGTAGTCTGACCTTTCTGTGATTTACTGGATTATTTAAAAATTTTGTATGTTTTCATTAAAAAATACTTAAATAAAGACAACATCTCCAAATGTGTTTTTTATTTCAAAAATAATCCATATTGCATCACAAAATCACTATGTTTTCATACAAAATTTCTGAAAGTACAAAGTCTTACCTCTGTGTGCATGATTGGGTCATTTTAAAAGTCTTTTAATTTTTATTAAAATGTTTAAATAAAGATGAAAATGTCTCCTCATGTGTTTATATTTCAAAAATCAACCACCTTAAATATAAAAATCACCATATGTATTAATACAAAATTTGTCAAAATACAGAAGACTATAGTCTTACCTTTGTGAGCATGATTGGGTCATTTTAAAAGTCTCTTGATTTTTATTGCAAACACTCAAATAGTTATTTAAATGTCTCTGCATGTGTTTTTATTTCAAAAAATCATCTAATTTGCATGAAAAAATCAATTATGTTTTAGTATGAAATGTATACATAATGCTATAGCCTTACCTTTGTGTACGTGTTTGGACAGTTTTGAAAGTCTCTCAATTTTCATTAAAAACACTTGAATAAACATTTTATTCCCGAAACCATCGAAGTTACATCAAATAAATCACTATAATTTTATATGAAATTTGTGAAAATGCATAAGTGTATTGCCTTACATTTGTGTGCATTATTGGACTGTTTTTAAATTCTCTGTATTTTTATTAAAAACACTTAAATAAAGATTGAGAATAATTCCTCACATTTTATTTCAAAGCTCATTCAAATTTCATCACAAAATCCCAATATGGTTTTGATATTAAACTTGTGAAAATACATAAGTCGATAGTCTTACCTTTGGTAGCATGATTGGAGCATTTGAAAGTCTCTTAAATTTCATGAAAAACAATTAAATAAAGACAGAAAGTGTGTTCAAACGTGTTTTTATTCAAAACTCTTCCAAATTTCATCAGAAAATCCCAATATGTTTTTGATAGTACACTTGTGAAAACACATAAGGCTATAGTCTGACCTCTGTGAGCAATTTGGATCATTTTGAAAGTCTGTAAAATTGAGGAAAAACTATTAATAAAGACAGAAAATATCTTCAAATGTGTTTTTATTTTATATATCATCCAAAGTTCATCACAAAATCCTAAGTTTTCACATTACCTCTGTGTGCATTGTGGGAGCGCTTTGAAATTCATTGTATTTTTCTTAAAATGCTTAAATAAAGATAAACAGTACCTTCAAATGTGTTTTTATTTCAAATATCATCCAAATCGATCACAAAGTCACTGTACGTTTTCATAAAAAAATTCTGAGAGACTTACCTCTGTGTGCATGATTGGGTCATTTTAAAGTCTTTTAATTTTTAGCAAAACATTTAAATAAAGTGTGTTTATATTCAAAATCATCCAAATTACATGTAAAAATCACCAAATGCATTAATACAAAATTTGCCAAAATACATAAGACTATAGTCTTACCTTTGTGCATGATTGGGTCATTTTGAAAGTCTCTTCATTTTCATTACAAACACTCAAATAGTGATTCTAAATGTCTCTGCATGTAATTATATTTCAAAAATCATCTGATTTGCATTGAAAAATTGCATTATGTTTCAGTATGAAATGTATACATAATGCTATAGCCTTATCTAAGTGTACATGTTCGGACTGTTTGAAAATTTCTTAATTTTCTGAAATCACATTGAAAATGTCTCCTAATGTTATTTCAGAAATGATCCAAGTTACACCTAAATTCACCATATGTTTGTCAAAATACATAATGTTATAGCCTAACCATTGTATGCATGTTTGCACTGTTTTGAAAGTCTCTTAAATTTCATTAAAAATAATTGAATTAACATAAAAAATGTCTTCTTGTGCGTTTTTATTTCTGAAACCATCCAAGTTACATCAAAATTATCATTATATTTTTTATATGAAATTTGTAAACATACATAAGTCCATTTCCTTACAGTTGCATGCATTATTGGACCGTTTGAAATTGTCTGTATTTTATTAAAAACACTTAAATAAAGATCGAGAATAACTGCACGTGTTTTTATTTCAAAACTAATCCAAATATCATCCATATTGCATCACAAAATCACTGTTTTCATATATAATTTTTGAAGGTACATAAGGCTACAGTCTTACTTCTGTGTGCGTGATTATATCATTTAAAAGGCTTTTAGTTTTTATTAAAATTTTTCAATAAAGACTGAAAATGTCTCCTTGTGTGTTTTTATTTCAAAAGTCATACACAATACATGTGAAAATTATCATAAGTATAATAAGACTCACCTCTGTGAGCAAGTTTGGATCATTTTGAAAGTCTCTTAAATTTCATGAAAAACAATTAAATAAGACAGAAAATGTGTTCAAATGTGTTTTTATGTCAAATATCATTCAAATTTTTATCACAAAATCACCAAAAGTTTTCACATAAAATTTGTGAAAGTACATAAGGCTATAGTCTTATCTCTGTGTGCATCGTGGGAGCGCTTTGAAATTCATTGTATTTTTCTTAAAAATGCTTAAATAAAGATAGACAGTACCTTTAAATGTGTTTTTATTTCAAATATCATCCAAATTGCATCACAAAGTCACTGTACATTTTCATAAAAAAATTTCTGAAAGTACAAAGTCTTACCTCTGTGTGCATGATTGGGTCATTTTAAAAGTCTTTTAATTTTATTAAAATGTTTAAATAAAGATTGGAAATGTCACCTCATGTGTTTATATTTCAAAAATCAACCACCTTAAATGTAAAAATCTCCATATGTATTAATACAAAATTTGTCAAAATACATAAGACTATAGTCTTACCTTTTTAAGCATGATTGGACCATTTTAAAGTCTCTTAATTTTCATGAAATACACTTAAATAAAGATAGAAAATGTCTTCAGTTGTGTTTTTATTTCCAAAGCTGTTCAAGATACATATAAAAACATCAGTAATGTGTTTATGCAAAATTCATCAAAGTACATAAGACTATAGTCTTACCTTTGTGAGCATGATTGGACCATTTTTAAAGTCTCTTAATTTTCATTACAAACACACAAATAGTGATTCAAAATGTCTCTGCATGTGTTTGTATTTCATAAATTATCTAATTTGCATGAAAAAATCAATTATGTTTTAGTATGAAATGTATACATGTTGCTATAGCCTTACCTTTGTGTACATGTTTGGACAGTTTTGAAAGTCTCTTAATTTTCATGAAAAACAATTAAATAAGACAGAAAATGTGTTCAAATGTGTTTTTATTTCAAATATCATCCAAATTACATCACAAAATCACCATATGTATTAATAGAAAATTTGTCAAAATACATAAGGCTATAGTCTTACCTTCGTGAGCATAATTGGACCATTTTTAAAGTCTCTTAATTTTCATGAAATACACTTAAATAAAGACAGAAAATGTCTTCAGTTGTGTTTTTTTTTCAATTCTGTTCAGGATACATATAAAAACATCAGTATGTGTTTATGCAAACTTTATCAAAGGACATAAGACTATAGTCTTACCTTTGGTGCATGATTGGACCATTTTAAAGTCTCTTAATTTTCATGAAATACACTTAATAAAGATAGAAAATGTCTTCAGTTGTGTTTTTATTTCCAAAGCTGTTCAAGATACATATAAAAACATCAGTATGTGTTTATGCAAAATTCATCAAAGTACAGAAGACTATAGTCTTACCTTGTGAGCATGATTGGGTCATTTTAAAAGTCTCTTGATTTTTATTGCAAACACTCAAATAGTTATTTAAAATGTCTCTGCATGTGTTTTTATTTCAAAAAATCATCTAATTTGCATGAAAAAATCAATTATGTTTTAGTATGAAATGTATACATAATGCTATAGCCTTACCTTTGTGTACGTGTTTGGACAGTTTTGAAAGTCTCTCAATTTTCATTAAAAACACTTGAATAAACATTTTTAGTCCCGAAACCATTGAAGTTACATCAAATAATCATTATAATTTTTATATGAAATTTGTGAAAATGCATAAGTGTATTGCCTTACATTTGTGTGCATTATTGGACTGTTTTTAAATTCTCTGTATTTTTATTAAAAACACAAATAAAGATTGAGAATAATTCCTCACATTTTTATTTCAAAGCTCATTCAAATTTCATCGCAAAATCCCAATATGGTTTTTGATATTAAACTTGTGAAAATACATAAGTCGATAGTCTTACCTTTGGTAGCATGATTGGAGCATTTTGAAAGTCTCTTAATTTCATGAAAAACAAATAAAGACAGAAAGTGTGTTCAAACGTGTTTTTATTTCAAATATCATCCAAATTTCATCACAAAATCACCATAAGTTTTCATACAAATTTATTAAATTACATAAGTCTACACTCTTACCTTTGTGTGAGCATTTGGATAATTTTTAAAGTCTCTTCATTTTCATTACAAACACTCAAATAGTGATTAAAATGTCTCTGCATGTAATTATATTTCAAAAATCATCTGATTTGCATTAAAAAATTGGATTATGTTTCAGTACGAAATGTATACATAATGCTATAGCCTTATCTAAGTGTACATGTTCGGACTGTTTTGAAAATTTCTTAGTTTTCTGAAATCACATTGAAAATGTCTCCTAATGTTATTTCAAAAATGATCCAAGTTACACCTAAATTCACCATATGTTTGTCAAAATACATAATGTTATAGCCTAACCATTGTATGCATGTTCGCACTGTTTTGAAAGTCTCTTAAATTTCATTAAAAATAATTGAATAAACATAGAAAATGTCTTCTTGTGCGTTTTTATTTCTGAAACCATCCAAGTTACATCAAATTATCATTATATTTTTTATATGAAATTTGTAAACATACATAAGTCCATTCCTTACAGTTGTGTGCATTATTGGACCGTTTGAAATTGTCTGTATTTTTATTAAAAACACTTAAATAAAGATCGAGAATAACTGCACGTGTTTGTATTTCAAAACTAATCCAAATATCATCCATATTGCATCACAAAATCACTGTTTTCATATATAATTTTTGAAGGTACATAAGGCTACAGTCTACTTCTGTGTGCGTGATTATATCATTTAAAAGGCTTTTAGTTTTTATTAAATTTTTCAATAAAGACTGAAAATGTCTCCTTGTGTGTTTTTATTTCAAAAGTCATACACAATACATGTGAAAATTATCATAAGTATAATAAGACTCAACCTCTGTGAGCAAGTTTGGATCATTTTGAAAGTCTCTTAAATTTCATGAAAAACAATTAAATAAGACAGAAAATGTGTTCAAATGTTTTTATGTCAAATATCATTCAAATTTTATCACAAAATCACCAAAAGTTTTCACATAAAATTTGTGAAAGTACATAAGGCTATAGTCTTATCTCTGTGTGCATTGTGGGAGCGCTTTGAAATTCATTGTATTTTTCTTAAAAATGCTTAAATAAAGATAGACAGTACCTTTAAATGTGTTTTTATTTCAAATATCATCCAAATTGCATCACAAAGTCACTGTACATTTTCATAAAAAAATTTCTGAAAGTACAAAGTCTTACCTCTGTGTGCATGATTGGGTCATTTTAAAAGTCTTTTAATTTTTATTAAAATGTTTAAATAAAGATTGGAAATGTCACCTCATGTGTTTATATTTCAAAAATCAACCACCTTAAATGTAAAAATCTCCATATGTATTAATACAAAATTTGTCAAAATACATAAGACTATAGTCTTACCTTTTTAAGCATGATTGGACCATTTTAAAGTCTCTTAATTTTCATGAAATACACTTAAATAAAGATAGAAAATGTCTTCAGTTGTGTTTTTATTTCCAAAGCTGTTCAAGATACATATAAAAACATCAGTATGTGTTTATGCAAAATTCATCAAAGTACATAAGACTATAGTCTTACCTTTGTGAGCATGATTGGACCATTTTTAAAGTCTCTAATTTTCATTACAAACACACAAATAGTGATTCAAAATGTCTCTGCATGTGTTTGTATTTCATAAATTATCTAATTTGCATGAAAAAATCAATTATGTTTTAGTATGAAATGTATACATGTTGCTATAGCCTTACCTTTGTGTACATGTTTGGACAGTTTTGAAAGTCTCTTAATTTTCATGAAAAACAATTAAATAAGACAGAAAATGTGTTCAAATGTGTTTTTATTTCAAATATCATCCAAATACATCACAAAAATCACCATATGTATTAATAGAAAATTTGTCAAAATACATAAGGCTATAGTCTTACCTCGTGAGCATAATTGGACCATTTTTAAAGTCTCTTAATTTTCATGAAATACACTTAAATAAAGACAGAAAAATGTCTTCAGTTGTGTTTTTTTTTCAATTCTGTTCAGGATACATATAAAAACATCAGTAGTGTTTATGCAAACTTTATCAAAGGACATAAGACTATAGTCTTACCTTTGGTGCATGATTGGACCATTTTAAAGTCTCTTAATTTTCATGAAATACACTTAAATAAAGATAGAAATGTCTTCAGTTGTGTTTTTATTTCCAAAGCTGTTCAAGATACATATAAAAACATCAGTATGTGTTTATGCAAAATTCATCAAAGTACAGAAGACTATAGTCTTACCTTTGTGAGCATGATTGGGTCATTTTAAAAGTCTCTTGATTTTTATTGCAACCACTCAAATAGTTATTTAAAATGTCTCTGCATGTGTTTTTATTTCAAAAAATCATCTAATTTGCATGAAAAAATCAATTATGTTTTAGTATGAAATGTATACATAATGCTATAGCCTTACCTTTGTGTACGTGTTTGGACAGTTTTGAAAGTCTCTCAATTTTCATTAAAAACACTTGAATAAACATTTTTAGTCCCGAAACCATTGAAGTTACATCAAATAAATCATTATAATTTTTATATGAAATTTGTGAAAATGCATAAGTGTATTGCCTTACATT
Organism: Colossoma macropomum; assembly: GCF_904425465.1. Taxonomy (NCBI): domain Eukaryota; kingdom Metazoa; phylum Chordata; class Actinopteri; order Characiformes; family Serrasalmidae; genus Colossoma; species Colossoma macropomum. The sequence goes on from NW_023494786.1 coordinate 26,570,025, forward strand.
TGTGTGCATTATTGGACTGTTTTTAAATTCTCTGTATTTTTATTAAAAACACAAATAAAGATTGAGAATAATTCCTCACATTTTTATTTCAAAGCTCATTCAAATTTCATCGCAAAATCCCAATATGGTTTTTGATATTAAACTTGTGAAAATACATAAGTCGATAGTCTTACCTTTGGTAGCATGATTGGAGCATTTTGAAAGTCTCTTAAATTTCATGAAAAACAAATAAAGACAGAAAGTGTGTTCAAACGTGTTTTTATTTCAAATATCATCCAAATTTCATCACAAAATCACCATAAGTTTTCATACAAAATTTATTAAATTACATAAGTCTACACTCTTACCTTTGTGTGAGCATTTGGATAATTTTTAAAGTCTCTTCATTTTCATTACAAACACTCAAATAGTGATTAAATGTCTCTGCATGTAATTATATTTCAAAAATCATCTGATTTGCATTAAAAAATGGATTATGTTTCAGTACGAAATGTATACATAATGCTATAGCCTTATCTAAGTGTACATGTTCGGACTGTTTTGAAAATTTCTTAGTTTTCTGAAATCACATTGAAAATGTCTCCTAATGTTATTTCAAAAATGATCCAAGTTACACCTAAATTCACCATATGTTTGTCAAAATACATAATGTTATAGCCTAACCATTGTATGCATGTTTGCACTGTTTTGAAAGTCTCTTAAATTTCATTAAAAATAATTGAATAAACATAAAAATGTCTTCTTGTGCGTTTTTATTTCTGAAACCATCCAGTTACATCAAATTATCATTATATTTTTTATATGAAATTTGTAAACATACATAAGTCCATTTCCTTACAGTTGTGTGCATTATTGGACCGTTTGAAATTGTCTGTATTTTATTAAAAACACTTAAATAAAGATCGAGAATAACTGTGCGTGTTTTTATTTCAAAACTAATCCAAATATCATCCATATTGCATCACAAAATCACTGTTTTCATATATAATTTTTGAAGGTACATAAGGCTACAGTCTTACTTCTGTGTGCGTGATTATATCATTTTAAAAGGCTTTTAGTTTTTATTAAAATTTTTCAATAAAGACTGAAAATGTCTCCTTGTGTGTTTTTATTTCAAAAGTCATACACAATACATGTGAAAATTATCATAAGTATAATAAGACTCACCTCTGTGAGCAAGTTTGGATCATTTTGAAAGTCTCTTAAATTTCATGAAAAACAATTAAATAAGACAGAAAATGTGTTCAAATGTGTTTTATGTCAAATATCATTCAAATTTTATCACAAAATCACCAAAAGTTTTCACATAAAATTTGTGAAAGTACATAAGGCTATAGTCTTATCTCTGTGTGCATTGTGGGAGCGCTTTGAAATTCATTGTATTTTCTTAAAAATGCTTAAATAAAGATAGACAGTACCTTTAATGTGTTTTTATTTCAAATATCATCCAAATTGCATCACAAAGTCACTGTACATTTTCATAAAAAATTTCTGAAAGTACAAAGTCTTACCTCTGTGTGCATGATTGGGTCATTTTAAAAGTCTTTTAATTTTTATTAAAATGCTTAAATAAAGATTGGAAATGTCTCCTCATGTGTTTATATTTCAAAAATCAACCACCTTAAATGTAAAAATCTCCATATGTATTAATACAAAATTTGTCAAATACATTTAAGCATGATTGGACCATTTTAAAGTCTCTTAATTTTCAATGAAATACACTTAAATAAAGATAGAAAATGTCTTCAGTTGTGTTTTTATTACCAAACCTGTTCAAGATACATATAAAAACATCAGTATGTGTTTATGCAAAATTCATCAAAGTACATAAGACTATAGTCTTACCTTTGTGAGCATGATTGGACCATTTTTAAAGTCTCTAATTTTCATTACAAACACACAAATAGTGATTCAAAATGTCTCTGCATGTGTTTGTATTTCATAAATTATCTAATTTGCATGAAAAAATCAATTATGTTTTAGTATGAATGTATACATGTTGCTATAGCCTTACCTTTGTGTACATGTTTGGACGGTTTTGAAAGTCTCTTAATTTTCATGAAAAACAATTAATAAGACAGAAAATGTGTTCAAATGTGTTTTTATTTCAAATATCATCCAAATACATCACAAAATCACCATATGTATTATAGAAAATTTGTCAAAATATATAAGGCTATAGTCTTACCTTCGTGAGCATAATTGGACCATTTTTAAAGTCTCTTAATTTTCATGAAATACACTTAAATAAAGACAGAAAATGTCTTCAGTTGTGTTTTTTTTCAATTCTGTTCAGGATACATATAAAAACATCAGTATGTGTTTATGCAAACTTTATCAAGGACAGAAGACTATAGTCTTACCTTTGGTGCATGATTGGACCATTTTAAAGTCTCTTAATTTTCATGAAATACACTTAAATAAAGATAGAAAATGTCTTCAGTTGTGTTTTTATTTCCAAAGCTGTTCAAGATACATATAAAACATCAGTATGTGTTTATGCAAAATTCATCAAAGTACATAAGACTATAGTCTTACCTTTGGCGCATGATTGGGTCATTTTAAAAGTCTCTTGATTTTTATTGCAAACACTCAAATAGTTATTTAAAATGTCTCTGCATGTGTTTTTATTTCAAAAATCATCTAATTTACATGAAAAAATCAATTATGTTTAGTATGAATGTATACATAATGCTATAGCCTTACCTTTGTGTACGTGTTTGGACAGTTTTTAAGTCTCTCAATTTTCATTAAAAACACTTGAATAAACATTTTATTCCCGAAACCATTGAAGTTACATCAAATAAATCACTATAATTTTATATGAAATTTGTGAAAATGCATAAGTGTATTGCCTTACATTTGTGTGCATTATTGGACTGTTTTAAATTCTCTGTATTTTTATTAAAACACAAATAAAGATTGAGAATAATTCCTCACATTTTATTTCAAAGCTCATTCAAATTTCATCGCAAAATCCCAATATGGTTTTTGATATTAAACTTGTGAAAATACATAAGTCGATAGTCTTACCTTTGTAGCATGATTGGAGCATTTTGAAAGTCTCTTAAATTTCATGAAAAACATTAAATAAAGACAGAAAGTGTGTTCAAACGTGTTTTTTATTTCAAAACTCTTCCAAATTTCATCACAAAATCACCATAAGTTTTCATACAAATTTATTAAATTACATAAGTCTACACTCTTACCTTTGTGTGAGCATTTGGATAATTTTTAAAGTCTCTTCATTTTCATTACAAACACTCAAATAGTGATTCAAATGTCTCTGCATGTAATTATATTTCAAAAATCATCTGATTTGCATTAAAAAATGGATTATGTTTCAGTACGAAATGTATACATAATGCTATAGCCTTATCTAAGTGTACATGTTCGGACTGTTTTGAAAATTCTTAGTTTCTGAAATCACATTGAAAATGTCTCCTAATGTTATTTCAAAAATGATCCAAGTTACACCTAAATTCACCATATGTTTGTCAAAATACATAATGTTATAGCTAACCATTGTATGCATGTTTGCACTGTTTTGAAAGTCTCTAAATTTCATTAAAAATAATTGAATAAACATAGAAAATGTCTTCTTGTGCGTTTTATTTCTGAAACCATCCAAGTTTACATCAAATTATCATTATATATTTTTATATGAAATTGTAAACATACATAAGTCCATTTCCTTACAGTTGTGTGCATTATTGGACCCGTTTGAAATTGTCTGTATTTTTATTAAAAACACTTAAATAAAGATCGAGAATAACTGCACATGTTTTTATTTCAAAACTAATCCAAATATCATCCATATTGCATCACAAAATCACTGTTTTCATATATAATTTTTGAAGGTACATAAGGCTACAGTCTTACTTCTGTGTGCGTGATTATATCATTTAAAAGGCTTTCAGTTTTTATTAAAATTTTTTCAATAAAGACTGAAAATGTCTCCTTGTGTGTTTTTATTTCAAAAGTCATACACAATACATGTGAAAATTATCATAAGTATAATAAGACTCACCTCTGTGAGCAAGTTTGGATCATTTTGAAAGTCTCTTAAATTTCATGAAAAACAATTAAATAAGACAGAAAATGTGTTCAAATGTGTTTTTATGTCAAATATCATTCAAATTTTATCACAAAATCACCAAAAAGTTTTCACATAAAATTTGTGAAAGTACATAAGGCTATAGTCTTATCTCTGTGTGCATTGTGGGAGCGCTTTGAAATTCATTGTATTTTTCTTAAAAATGCTTAAATAAAGATAGACAGTACCTTTAAATGTGTTTTTATTTCAAATATCATCCAAATTGCATCACAAAGTCACTGTACATTTTCATAAAAAAATTTCTGAAAGTACAAAGTCTTACCTCTGTGTGCATGATTGGGTCATTTTAAAAGTCTTTTAATTTTTATTAAAATGTTTAAATAAAGATTGGAAATGTCTCCTCATGTGTTTATATTTCAAAAATCAACCACCTTAAATGTAAAAATCTCCATATGTATTAATACAAAATTTGTCAAAATACATTTAAGCATGATTGGACCATTTTAAAGTCTCTTAATTTTCATGAAATACACTTAAATAAAGATAGAAAATGTCTTCAGTTGTGTTTTTATTTCAAGCTGTTCAAGATACATATAAAAACATCAGTATGTGTTTATGCAAAATTCATCAAAGTACATAAGACTATAGTCTTACCTTTGTGAGCATGATTGGACCATTTTTAAAGTCTCTTAATTTTCATTACAAACACACAAATAGTGATTCAAAATGTCTCTGCATGTGTTTGTATTTCATAAATTATCTAATTTGCATGAAAAAATCAATTATGTTTTAGTATGAAATGTATACATGTTGCTATAGCCTTACCTTTGTGTACATGTTTGGACAGTTTTGAAAGTCTCTTAATTTTCATGAAAAACAATTAAATAAGACAGAAAATGTGTTCAAATGTGTTTTTATTTCAAATATCATCCAATTACATCACAAAATCACCATATGTATTAATAGAAAATTTGTCAAAATACATAAGGCTATAGTCTTACCTTCGTGAGCATAATTGGACCATTTTTAAAGTCTCTTAATTTTCATGAAATACACTTAAATAAAGACAGAAAATGTCTTCAGTTGTGTTTTTTTTTCAATTCTGTTCAGGATACATATAAAAAACATCAGTATGTGTTTATGCAAACTTTATCAAAGGACAGAAGACTATAGTCTTACCTTTGGTGCATGATTGGACCATTTTAAAGTCTCTTAATTTTCATGAAATACACTTAAATAAAGATAGAAAATGTCTTCAGTTGTGTTTTTATTTCCAAAGCTGTTCAAGATACATATAAAAACATCAGTATGTGTTTATGCAAAATTCATCAAAGTACAGAAGACTATAGTCTTACCTTTGTGAGCATGATTGGGTCATTTTAAAAGTCTCTTGATTTTTATTGCAAACACTCAAATAGTTATTTAAAATGTCTCTGCATGTGTTTTTATTTCAAAAAATCATCTAATTTGGCATGAAAAAATCAATTATGTTTTAGTATGAAATGTATACATAATGCTATAGCCTTACCTTTGTGTACGTGTTTGGACAGTTTTTAAAGTCTCTCAATTTTCATTAAAAACACTTGAATAAACATTTTTAGTCCCGAAACCATTGAAGTTACATCAAATAAATCATCTATAATTTTTATATGAAATTTGTGAAAATGCATAAGTGTATTGCCTTACATTTGTGTGCATTATTGGACTGTTTTTAAATTCTCTGTATTTTTATTAAAAACACAAATAAAGATTGAGAATAATTCCTCACATTTTTATTTCAAAGCTCATTCAAATTTCATCGCAAAATCCCAATATGGTTTTTGATATTAAACTTGTGAAAATACATAAGTCGATAGTCTTACCTTTGGTAGCATGATTGGAGCATTTTGAAAGTCTCTTAAATTTCATGAAAAACAATAAATAAAGACAGAAAGTGTGTTCAAACGTGTTTTTATTTCAAAATATCTATCCAAATTTCATCACAAAATCACCATAAGTTTTCATACAAAATTTATTAAATTACATAAGTCTACACTCTTACCTTTGTGTGAGCATTTGGATAATTTTTAAAGTCTCTTCATTTTCATTACAAACACTCAAATAGTGATTCTAAATGTCTCTGCATGTAATTATATTTCAAAAATCATCTGATTTGCATTAAAAAATTGGATTATGTTTCAGTACGAAATGTATACATAATGCTATAGCCTTATCTAAGTGTACATGTTCGGACTGTTTTGAAAATTTCTTAGTTTTCTGAAATCACATTGAAAATGTCTCCTAATGTTATTTCAAAAATGATCCAAGTTACACCTAAATTCACCATATGTTTGTCAAAATACATAATGTTATAGCCTAACCATTGTATGCATGTTTGCACTGTTTTGAAAGTCTCTTAAATTTCATTAAAAATAATTGAATAAACATAGAAAATGTCTTCTTGTGCGTTTTTATTTCTGAAACCATCCAAGTTACATCAAATTATCATTATATTTTTTATATGAAATTTGTAAACATACATAAGTCCATTTCCTTACAGTTGTGTGCATTATTGGACCGTTTGAAATTGTCTGTATTTTTATTAAAAACACTTAAATAAAGATCGAGAATAACTGCACATGTTTTTATTTCAAAACTAATCCAAATATCATCCATATTGCATCACAAAATCACTGTTTTCATATATAATTTTTGAAGGTACATAAGGCTACAGTCTTACTTCTGTGTGCGTGATTATATCATTTAAAAGGCTTTCAGTTTTTATTAAAATTTTTCAATAAAGACTGAAAATGTCTCCTTGTGTGTTTTTATTTCAAAAGTCATACACAATACATGTGAAAATTATCATAAGTATAATAAGACTCACCTCTGTGAGCAAGTTTGGATCATTTTGAAAGTCTCTTAAATTTCATGAAAAACAATTAAATAAGACAGAAAATGTGTTCAAATGTGTTTTTATGTCAAATATCATTCAAATTTTATCACAAAATCACCAAAAGTTTTCACATAAAATTTGTGAAAGTACATAAGGCTATAGTCTTATCTCTGTGTGCATTGTGGGAGCGCTTTGAAATTCATTGTATTTTTCTTAAAAATGCTTAAATAAAGATAGACAGTACCTTTAAATGTGTTTTTATTTCAAATATCATCCAAATTGCATCACAAAGTCACTGTACATTTTCATAAAAAAATTTCTGAAAGTACAAAGTCTTACCTCTGTGTGCATGATTGGGTCATTTTAAAAGTCTTTTAATTTTTATTAAAATGTTTAAATAAAGATTGGAAATGTCTCCTCATGTGTTTATATTTCAAAAATCAACCACCTTAAATGTAAAAATCTCCATATGTATTAATACAAAATTTGTCAAAATACATTTAAGCATGATTGGACCATTTTAAAGTCTCTTAATTTTCATGAAATACACTTAAATAAAGATAGAAAATGTCTTCAGTTGTGTTTTTATTTCCAAAGCTGTTCAAGATACATATAAAAACATCAGTATGTGTTTATGCAAAATTCATCAAAGTACATAAGACTATAGTCTTACCTTTGTGAGCATGATTGGACCATTTTTAAAGTCTCTTAATTTTCATTACAAACACACAAATAGTGATTCAAAATGTCTCTGCATGTGTTTGTATTTCATAAATTATCTAATTTGCATGAAAAATCAATTATGTTTTAGTATGAAATGTATACATGTTGCTATAGCCTTACCTTTGTGTACATGTTTGGACGTTTTGAAAGTCTCTTAATTTTCATGAAAAACAATTAAATAAGACAGAAAATGTGTTCAAATGTGTTTTTATTTCAATATCATCCAAATTACATCACAAAATCACCATATGTATTAATAGAAAATTTGTCAAAATACATAAGGCTATAGTCTTACCTTTGTGAGCATAATTGGACCATTTTTAAAGTCTCTTAATTTTCATGAAATACACTTAAATAAAGACAGAAAATGTCTTCAGTTGTGTTTTTTTTTCAATTCTGTTCAGGATACATATAAAAACATCAGTATGTGTTTATGCAAACTTTATCAAAGGACATAAGACTATAGTCTTACCTTTGGTGCATGATTGGACCATTTTAAAGTCTCTTAATTTTCATGAAATACACTTAAATAAAGATAGAAAATGTCTTCAGTTGTGTTTTTATTTCCAAAGCTGTTCAAGATACATATAAAAACATCAGTATGTGTTTATGCAAAATTCATCAAAGTACATAAGACTATAGTCTTACCTTTGTGAGCATGATTGGGTCATTTTAAAAGTCTCTTGATTTTTATTGCAAACACTCAAATAGTTATTTAAAATGTCTCTGCATGTGTTTTTATTTCAAAAAATCATCTAATTTGCATGAAAAATCAATTATGTTTTAGTATGAAATGTATACATAATGCTATAGCCTTACCTTTGTGTACATGTTTGGACAGTTTTGAAAGTCTCTCAATTTTCATTAAAAACACTTGAATAAACATTTTTATTCCCGAAACCATTGAAGTTACATCAAATAAATCACTATAATTTTTATATGAAATTTGTGAAAATGCATAAGTGTATTGCCTTATATTTGTGTGCATTATTGGACTGTTTTTAAATTCTCTGTATTTTTATTAAAAACACTTAAATAAAGATTGAGAATAATTCCTCACATTTTTATTTCAAAGCTCATTCAAATTTCATCGCAAATCCCAATATGGTTTTGATATTAAACTTGTGAAAATACATAAGTCGATAGTCTTACCTTTGGTAGCATGATTGGAGCATTTTGAAAGTCTCTTAAATTTCATGAAAAACAATTAAATAAAGACAGAAAGTGTGTTCAAACGTGTTTTTATTTCAAAACTCTTCCAAATTTCATCAGAAAATCCCAATATGTTTTTGATAGTACACTTGTGAAAACACATAAGGCTATAGTCTGACCTCTGTGAGCAATTTTGGATCATTTTGAAAGTCTGTAAAATTGGAGGAAAACTATTAAATAAAGACAGAAAATATCTTCAAATGTGTTTTTATTTTATATATCATCCAAAGTTCATCACAAAATCCTAAGTTTTCACATTACCTCTGTGTGCATTGTGGGAGCGCTTTGAAATTCATTGTATTTTTCTTAAAAATGCTTAAATAAAGATAAACAGTACCTTCAAATGTGTTTTTATTTCAAATATCATCCAAATCCATCACAAAGTCACTGTACGTTTTCATAAAAAAATTCTGAGAGTCTTATCTCTGTGTGCATGATTGGGTCATTTTAAAAGTCTTTTAATTTTTAGCAAAACATTTAAATAAAGGTAGAAAATGTCTGCTCATGTGTTTATATTCAAAAATCATCCACATTACATGTAAAAATCACCAAATGCATTAATACAAAATTTGTCAAAATACATAAGACTATAGTCTTACCTTTGTGTGCATGATTGGGTCATTTTGAAACTCTCTTCATTTTTTTATTACAAACACTCAAATAGTGATTTTAAATGTCTCTGCATGTGTTTGTATTTCAAAAATCATCTAATTTGCATGATAAAACTAAATCACGTTATGTTTTAGTATGAAATGTATACATAATGCTATAGCCTTACCTTTGTGTACGTGTTTGGACAGTTTTTAAAGTCTCTTCATTTTTATTAAAAACACTTGAATAAACATAATAACTGTCTCCTTGTGTGTTATTCTTTCCAAAACCGTCCAAGTTACATCAAATAATCACCATATTTTTTATATGAAATTTGTGAAAATACGTAAGTATTTTGCCTTACATTTGTGTGCATTATTGGACTATTTTGAAATTGTCTGTATTTTTATTAAAAAACACAAATAAAGATCGAGAATAACTGCACATGTTTTTATTTCAAATATCATCCAAATTTCATCACAAAATCACCATATGTTTTCATACAAAATTTGTCAAAATACATAATACATAAACATGATCTTACCTTTGTGAGCATGATTGGACCTTTTTGAAAATCTTTTATTTTTTATGAAAAACACTTAAATAAAGGTAGAAAATGTCTTCAGTTGTGTTTTTATTTCCAAACCTTTTCAAGATACATATAAAAATTTCATTATGTGTTTATACAAAATTTATCAAAGTACATAAGACTATAGTCTCACCTTTGTGTGCAAGTTTGGATCATTTTGAAAGCCTTATTTTCATTCATTTTCATGAAAAACACGAAGACAGAAAACATTTTTATTTCCAAACCCTTTAAATTACACATAGAAATCACCTCACATGTTTATACAGAATTTATCAAAATACGGAAGGCAATAGATTTGCCTTTGTGTGCATGTTTGGATCATTTTAGTCTCTTAATTTTCAATAATAACATTTAAATAGAGATAGAAAGTGTCTTGCATGTGTTTTAATCACCAAAACTTTCATAGCTACACAAATCATTTTTGTAGAAATTTTTCTCAAATATCACCCAAAATGCAGCACAGAATCACCATGTTTGCACACAAAACTTGTCAAAATATATAAGGATGTAGTCTGACCTTTCTGTGATTTACTGGATTATTTTAAAATTTTGTATGTTTTCATTAAAAAATACTTAAATAAAGACAACATCTCCAAATGTGTTTTTTATTTCAAAAATAATCCATATTGCATCACAAAATCACTATGTTTTCATACAAAATTTCTGAAAGTACAAAGTCTTACCTCTGTGTGCATGATTGGGTCATTTTAAAAGTCTTTTAATTTTTATTAAAATGTTTAAATAAAGATTGAAAATGTCTCCTCATGTGTTTATATTTCAAAAATCAACCACCTTAAATATAAAAATCACCATATGTATTAATACAAAATTGTCAAATACATAAGACTATAGTCTTACCTTTGTGAGCATGATTGGACCATTTTTAAAGTCTCTTAATTTTCATGAAATACACTTAAATAAAGATAGAAAATGTCTTCAGTTGTGTTTTTATTTCCAAAGCTGTTCAAGATACATATAAAACATCAGTATGTGTTTATGCAAAATTCATCAAAGTACATAAGACTATAGTCTTACCTTTGTGAGCATGATTGGGTCATTTTAAAAGTCTCTTGATTTTTATTGCAAACACTCAAATAGTTATTTAAAATGTCTCTGCATGTGTTTTTATTTCAAAAAATCATCTAATTTGCATGAAAAAATCAATTATGTTTTAGTATGAAATGTATACATAATGCTATAGCCTTACCTTTGTGTACGTGTTTGGACAGTTTTGAAAGTCTCTCAATTTTCATTAAAAACACTTGAATAAACATTTTTATTCCCGAAACCATCGAAGTTACATCAAATAAATCACTATAATTTTTATATGAAATTTGTGAAAATGCATAAGTGTATTGCCTTACATTTGTGTGCATTATTGGACTGTTTTTAAATTCTCTGTATTTTTATTAAAAACACTTAAATAAAGATTGAGAATAATTCCTCACATTTTTATTTCAAAGCTCATTCAAATTTCATCACAAAATCCCTATATGGTTTTTGATATTAAACTTGTGAAAATACATAAGTCGATAGTCTTACCTTTGGTAGCATGATTGGAGCATTTGAAAGTCTCTTAAATTTCATGAAAAACAATTAAATAAAGACAGAAAGTGTGTTCAAACGTGTTTTTATTTCAAAACTCTTCCAAATTTCATCAGAAAATCCCAATATGTTTTTGATAGTACACTTGTGAAAACACATAAGGCTATAGTCTGACCTCTGTGAGCAATTTTGGATCATTTTGAAAGTCTGTAAAATTGGAGGAAAAACTATTAAATAAAGACAGAAAATATCTTCAAATGTGTTTTTATTTTATATATCATCCAAAGTTCATCACAAAATCCTAAGTTTTCACATTACCTCTGTGTGCATTGTGGGAGCGCTTTGAAATTCATTGTATTTTTCTTAAAATGCTTAAATAAAGATAAACAGTACCTTCAAATGTGTTTTTATTTCAAATATCATCCAAATCCATCACAAAGTCACTGTACGTTTTCATAAAAAAATTCTGAGAGTCTTACCTCTGTGTGCATGATTGGGTCATTTTAAAAGTCTTTTAATTTTTAGCAAAACATTTAAATAAAGGTAGAAAATGTCTGCTCATGTGTTTATATTCAAAATCATCCAAATTACATGTAAAAATCACCAAATGCATTAATACAAAATTTGCCAAAATACATAAGACTATAGTCTTACCTTTGGTGCATGATTGGGTCATTTTGAAAGTCTCTTCATTTTCATTACAAACACTCAAATAGTGATTCTAAATGTCTCTGCATGTAATTATATTTCAAAAATCATCTGATTTGCATTAAAAAATTGCATTATGTTTCAGTATGAAATGTATACATAATGCTATAGCCTTATCTAAGTGTACATGTTCGGACTGTTTTGAAAATTTCTTAATTTTCTGAAATCACATTGAAAATGTCTCCTAATGTTATTTCAGAAATGATCCAAGTTACACCTAAATTCACCATATGTTTGTCAAAATACATAATGTTATAGCCTAACCATTGTATGCATGTTTGCACTGTTTTGAAAGTCTCTTAAATTTCATTAAAAATAATTGAATTAACATAAAAAATGTCTTCTTGTGCGTTTTTATTTCTGAAACCATCCAAGTTACATCAAATTATCATTATATTTTTTATATGAAATTTGTAAACATACATAAGTCCATTTCCTTACAGTTGTGTGCATTATTGGACCGTTTGAAATTGTCTGTATTTTTATTAAAAACACTTAAATAAAGATCGAGAATAACTGCACGTGTTTTTATTTCAAAACTAATCCAAATATCATCCATATTGCATCACAAAATCACTGTTTTCATATATAATTTTTGAAGGTACATAAGGCTACAGTCTTACTTCTGTGTGCGTGATTATATCATTTAAAAGGCTTTTAGTTTTTATTAAAATTTTTCAATAAAGACTGAAAATGTCTCCTTGTGTGTTTTTATTTCAAAAGTCATACACAATACATGTGAAAATTATCATAAGTATAATAAGACTCACCTCTGTGAGCAAGTTTGGATCATTTTGAAAGTCTCTTAAATTTCATGAAAAACAATTAAATAAGACAGAAAATGTGTTCAAATGTGTTTTTATGTCAAATATCATTCAAATTTTTATCACAAAATCACCAAAAGTTTTCACATAAAATTTGTGAAAGTACATAAGGCTATAGTCTTATCTCTGTGTGCATCGTGGGAGCGCTTTGAAATTCATTGTATTTTTCTTAAAAATGCTTAAATAAAGATAGACAGTACCTTTAAATGTGTTTTTATTTCAAATATCATCCAAATTGCATCACAAAGTCACTGTACATTTTCATAAAAAAATTTCTGAAAGTACAAAGTCTTACCTCTGTGTGCATGATTGGGTCATTTTAAAAGTCTTTTAATTTTTATTAAAATGTTTAAATAAAGATTGGAAATGTCTCCTCATGTGTTTATATTTCAAAAATCAACCACCTTAAATGTAAAAATCTCCATATGTATTAATACAAAATTTGTCAAAATACATAAGACTATAGTCTTACCTTTTTAAGCATGATTGGACCATTTTAAAGTCTCTTAATTTTCATGAAATACACTTAAATAAAGATAGAAAATGTCTTCAGTTGTGTTTTTATTTCCAAAGCTGTTCAAGATACATATAAAAACATCAGTATGTGTTTATGCAAAATTCATCAAAGTACATAAGACTATAGTCTTACCTTTGTGAGCATGATTGGACCATTTTTAAAGTCTCTTAATTTTCATTACAAACACACAAATAGTGATTCAAAATGTCTCTGCATGTGTTTGTATTTCATAAATTATCTAATTTGCATGAAAAAATCAATTATGTTTTAGTATGAAATGTATACATGTTGCTATAGCCTTACCTTTGTGTACATGTTTGGACAGTTTTGAAAGTCTCTTAATTTTCATGAAAAACAATTAAATAAGACAGAAAATGTGTTCAAATGTGTTTTTATTTCAAATATCATCCAAATTACATCACAAAATCACCATATGTATTAATAGAAAATTTGTCAAAATACATAAGGCTATAGTCTTACCTTCGTGAGCATAATTGGACCATTTTTAAAGTCTCTTAATTTTCATGAAATACACTTAAATAAAGACAGAAAATGTCTTCAGTTGTGTTTTTTTTTCAATTCTGTTCAGGATACATATAAAAACATCAGTATGTGTTTATGCAAACTTTATCAAAGGACATAAGACTATAGTCTTACCTTTGGTGCATGATTGGACCATTTTAAAGTCTCTTAATTTTCATGAAATACACTTAAATAAAGATAGAAAATGTCTTCAGTTGTGTTTTTATTTCCAAAGCTGTTCAAGATACATATAAAAACATCAGTATGTGTTTATGCAAAATTCATCAAAGTACATAAGACTATAGTCTTACCTTTGTGAGCATGATTGGGTCATTTTAAAAGTCTCTTGATTTTTATTGCAAACACTCAAATAGTTATTTAAAATGTCTCTGCATGTGTTTTTATTTCAAAAAATCATCTAATTTGCATGAAAAAATCAATTATGTTTTAGTATGAAATGTATACATAATGCTATAGCCTTACCTTTGTGTACGTGTTTGGACAGTTTTGAAAGTCTCTCAATTTTCATTAAAAACACTTGAATAAACATTTTTATTCCCGAAACCATTGAAGTTACATCAAATAAATCACTATAATTTTTATATGAAATTTGTGAAAATGCATAAGTGTATTGCCTTACATTTGTGTGCATTATTGGACTGTTTTTAAATTCTCTGTATTTTTATTAAAAACACAAATAAAGATTGAGAATAATTCCTCACATTTTTATTTCAAAGCTCATTCAAATTTCATCACAAAATCCCTATATGGTTTTTGATATTAAACTTGTGAAAATACATAAGTCGATAGTCTTACCTTTGGTAGCATGATTGGAGCATTTTGAAAGTCTCTTAAATTTCATGAAAAACAATTAAATAAAGACAGAAAGTGTGTTCAAACATGTTTTTATTTCAAATATCATCCAAATTTCATCACAAAATCACCATAAGTTTTCATACAAAATTTATTAAATTACATAAGTCTACACTCTTACCTTTGTGTGAGCATTTGGATAATTTTTAAAGTCTCTTCATTTTCATTACAAACACTCAAATAGTGATTAAAATGTCTCTGCATGTAATTATATTTCAAAAATCATCTGATTTGCATAAAAAAGTTGGATTATGTTTCAGTATGAAATGTATACATAATGCTATAGCCTTATCTAAGTGTACATGTTCGGACTGTTTTGAAAATTTCTTAGTTTTCTGAAATCACATTGAAAATGTCTCCTAATGTTATTTCAGAAATGATCCAAGTTACACCTAAATTCACCATATGTTTGTCAAAATACATAATGTTATAGCCTAACCATTGTATGCATGTTTGCACTGTTTTGAAAGTCTCTTAAATTTCATTAAAAATAATTGAATAAACATAGAAAATGTCTTCTTGTGCGTTTTTATTTCTGAAACCATCCAAGTTACATCAAATTATCATTATATTTTTTATATGAAATTTGTAAACATACATAAGTCCATTTCCTTACAGTTGTGTGCATTATTGGACCGTTTGAAATTGTCTGTATTTTTATTAAAAACACTTAAATAAAGATCGAGAATAACTGCACGTGTTTTTATTTCAAAACTAATCCAAATATCATCCATATTGCATCACAAAATCACTGTTTTCATATATAATTTTTGAAGGTACATAAGGCTACAGTCTTACTTCTGTGTGCGTGATTATATCATTTAAAAGGCTTTCAGTTTTTATTAAAATTTTTCAATAAAGACTGAAAATGTCTCCTTGTGTGTTTTTATTTCAAAAGTCATACACAATACATGTGAAAATTATCATAAGTATAATAAGACTCACCTCTGTGAGCAAGTTTGGATCATTTTGAAAGTCTCTTAAATTTCATGAAAAACAATTAAATAAGACAGAAAATGTGTTCAAATGTGTTTTTATGTCAAATATCATTCAAATTTTTATCACAAAATCACCAAAAGTTTTCACATAAAATTTGTGAAAGTACATAAGGCTATAGTCTTATCTCTGTGTGCATCGTGGGAGCGCTTTGAAATTCATTGTATTTTTCTTAAAAATGCTTAAATAAAGATAGACAGTACCTTTAAATGTGTTTTTATTTCAAATATCATCCAAATTGCATCACAAAGTCACTGTACATTTTCATAAAAAAATTTCTGAAAGTACAAAGTCTTACCTCTGTGTGCATGATTGGGTCATTTTAAAAGTCTTTTAATTTTTATTAAAATGTTTAAATAAAGATTGGAAATGTCTCCTCATGTGTTTATATTTCAAAAATCAACCACCTTAAATGTAAAAATCTCCATATGTATTAATACAAAATTTGTCAAAATACATTTAAGCATGATTGGACCATTTTAAAGTCTCTTAATTTTCATGAAATACACTTAAATAAAGATAGAAAATGTCTTCAGTTGTGTTTTTATTACCAAACCTGTTCAAGATACATATAAAAACATCAGTATGTGTTTATGCAAAATTCATCAAAGTACATAAGACTATAGTCTTACCTTTGTGAGCATGATTGGACCATTTTTAAAGTCTCTTAATTTTCATTACAAACACACAAATAGTGATTCAAAATGTCTCTGCATGTGTTTGTATTTCATAAATTATCTAATTTGCATGAAAAAATCAATTATGTTTTAGTATGAAATGTATACATGTTGCTATAGCCTTACCTTTGTGTACATGTTTGGACGGTTTTGAAAGTCTCTTAATTTTCATGAAAAACAATTAAATAAGACAGAAAATGTGTTCAAATGTGTTTTTATTTCAAATATCATCCAAATTACATCACAAAATCACCATATGTATTAATAGAAAATTTGTCAAAATATATAAGACTATAGTCTTACCTTCGTGAGCATAATTGGACCATTTTTAAAGTCTCTTAATTTTCATGAAATACACTTAAATAAAGACAGAAAATGTCTTCAGTTGTGTTTTTTTTTCAATTCTGTTCAGGATACATATAAAAACATCAGTATGTGTTTATGCAAACTTTATCAAAGGACATAAGACTATAGTCTTACCTTTGGTGCATGATTGGGTCATTTTAAAAGTCTTTTGATTTTCATTACAAACACACAAATAGTGATTTAAAATGTCTCTGCATGTGTTTGTATTTCATAAATCATCTAATTTACATGAAAACATCAAATTGCATTATGTTTTAGTATGAAATGTGTACATAATTCTATAACCTTACCTTTGTGTTCATGTTTAGACAGTTTTGAAAGTCTCTTTATTATTTTTATTAAAAACACTTGAATAAACATAGAAAATGTCTCCTTGTGCGTTTTTCACTGTAATCACTATATTTTTTATAGAAAATTTGTGAAAGTCCATAAGTGCATTGCCTTACATTTGTGTGCATTATTGGACTGTTTTTAAATTTCCTGTATTTTCATTAAAAACACTTAAATAAAGATTGAGAATAATTCCACGTTTTATTTCAAAACTCATTCAAATTTCATCACAAAATCACAATATATTTTTGATACTAAACTTGTGAAAACACATTAGGCTCTGTGTGCATGATTGGATTATTTTAAAAGTCTTTTAGTTTTTATTAAAATGTTTAAAGATTGAAAATGTCTCCTCATGTGTTTTTATTTTAAAAATCATCCACAATACATGTAAAAATTATTATATGTATTTTTACAAAGTTTGTCAAAATACATAAGACTATAGTCTCACCTCTGTGTGCATGATTGGACCTTTTTTAAAGTCTGTTAATTTTCATGTAAATAACAGTTAAATAAACATACAAAATGTCTTCTGTTGTGTTTTTATTTCCAAAATTTTTAAAGTTACACACAAAAGTCCCATATGTATTCATAGAAACCATTTTGAGCATGATTGAACTGTTTTGAAAGTGTCTATTTTATTTTAATGAAAAATGTTTGCATAATCACATAGAATGTTTTCAAATGTGTATTTACTTCAAAAACCATCAAAATTCAATCACAAAATTACCAGATGTTTTGATATGAAATTTGTGCCATTATATAAAGCTATAGCTTTACTTTTGTGTGTTTGAACACTTTTAAAATTCTGTGCATTTTTTCAGTAAAAACACTTTTATATTTTCAAAAATCATCACAATTGAGTGAAAAAAATCACCTTTTTCATAGAAAAATATATAAAAATGCATTGTTTTCATTAAAAAAACATTAAAATAAATATAAAAATTATCTCCATGTGTTTTATTTTGAAAAATCATCCAAATTGCATCACAAAATCGTTCTTCTTTCAGAAATTTTGTATGAAAACATACTATCTTACCTCTGTGTGCATGATTGGGTCATTTTAAAAGTCTCTTCATTTTCATTTCATACACTCAAATAGTGATTCAAAATGTCTCCTCTTTATATATATAAATATAAAAATTATCTCCATGTGTTTTATTTTCAAAATCGTCCAAATAGCATAAAAAATTCCTCCAGTGTTTTCATGTCAAAATATATAGCCTGACCTTTGTGTGCATGGTTGGACTACTTTTAAGGCCTCTTAATTTTTCTTAAAAACACTTCAATAAAGATTTAAATTTCTCAATAAATTTCTCATGTGTTCTTATTTCCAAACCATCTACATTACACATAAAAAGTCACTGTACATGTTTATACAGAAAGAGTCAAAATGCAGAATGCTGTAGTCTTATCTTTGTAGACTGATTTGGATAATTTTGAACATCAAAATTTTCACTAGAAACATATATAAAGATTGAAAATGTACCACAATCCTCTGAAAAAAAATATACAAGGCTGTGTCTGTTGTGTTATGCACCAAACCACAGTTTAGAGTATTCAGCCTTCTTGGAGCGAGTGGGTGGGGTTCTGGAAATGACCCTATTACAGACTCCATCGTCTTGCTAGGAGATTTCAATGCTGGTGACAGTGATTGGGAAACCTAGAGGGAGTGATTTGGAGGACCATCCTGCCCGATCTAAACCTGAATGGTGAAGTGTTATTGGACTTCTGTGCTTGTCATTGATTGTCCATAAGAAGCACTGAATTCAAACACATTGATGCTCATAGGTGTACCTGGTACCAGAGCTCCTTGGGTCAAAGGTCATTGATCGACTTTGTTGTCATGATGTCTCATTTGGGACCATATGTTCTGGACACTCGGGTGAAGAGAGGTTATGACCTGTCAACCAATCACCATCTGGTGGTGAGTTGGTAGACCCAAGTGAACAGTGAGGGCGTGCTGTGAAACGACCAGCAGAGCCTCTGTCCAGAAAGATTTTAACACCCACATCCGTGAGAACTTTTCTCACGCACCGGAGGAGGTTGGGAATACGAAGTCCAAATGGACCCTGTTCAAAACCTCCATTGTGGAAGCTGCCAGGCGTAGCTGTAGCGGAGGCGATGGAAGAAGCAAGATCCGGAACATGGGAGGAGTTCAGAGAGGTCAAGGAAAAAGACTTTCGGGTGTCTTCAGAAAGGTTCTGGACAATCAGCTGTATTGTTGGCTTCATCTACAGACATACTATTTGGGTTTCAGTAGTGACATGAAACCATGGGAGAGCATCTTTTGATTCATTACACTTTATTTGGAGTGATCCTTTGTAGATGATTAATAAACTCTTAACAGAGTATCAGTAACACATCAACAGCATATCAGTGAAGTAGCAGTAGTGAAGCATCTGAATACATTGAATATCTTGTAGATGTTCTGTTGATACATTACTTACATTAAGTAGATGTATTGTTAATATGTTGCTTCCATTACGCAAAACCTAACCTTACCCAACCTTACTCAACACCTAACCCCAACCTCAACCCAAAACCTAACGCTAACCCTGGCCCTAATCCTAACCCTAACCTTAACCTCAACCCAAAACCTAATCCTAACCCTGGCCCTAATCCTAACCCCAAACTTTAACCTCAACCCAAACCCTAAACCTAACTTTCACCCTGGCCCTAATCCTTACCTTAACCTCAACCCAAACCCTAATCCTAACCCTGGCCCTAATCCTAACCCTAACCTTAGCCTCAACCTAAAACCTAATCCTAACCCTGGCCCCAATCCTAACCCTAACCTTAACCTTAACCCAAATCCTAATCCTAACCCTTGTATGTTTTTGACATGTTACTGAGAGTCCGTTGAGTGTTTGTTTCATCTAAAAGGTCCACTCAAAATAAAGTGTCACCAAAAATGTAAACCCATGATATATTCACATCTTTATATGTTTACGTTAAAAGAATCTGTGTCTTTCACAACTGTAATGTAGGGGTTAGGGTTTGGGACAGACATCCCCATAATAGAAAGTACCCTATAAATTATGATTTTGTATATATTCATCTTATTACTATCTGAATGAATGTCTTGGGTTTAAATATATCAAAACATAGTCAATGTAAATATCTCAGGTCTGATTACTTAATTGCTTTTTTAAATAGTTTTTTGCTGTGGGACTGCAGTGTGAACTAATCAGTATGAATGGTCCATATGGGCCTCAACTACATGACATTTTATGGACTGTTTTAGATCTGCTAATGTTCATGAAACATTAAATCATAAATCAGTGGAGATTTTTTCTCCACATTGTGTATTATAATCAGTATCATTCAAATTAAGCATAAAGCTCAACTTGATTTTGGCATGAAATTTGTCAAATTACATAAGGCTAGACTTACTTGTGTGCATTTTCTGACTTTTCTGAAATTCTTCTTATTTCCTTTAAATAATATATATTTTTGTTCAACATCATCTTAGCATAAAAATCATATTGCATTTTTGCACCATATTTGCCAATATATACACTCAGCCATTATCCTTTTGTCCATTTTTGAATTCTTAAGTGTTCTTCAGATTGATGGAGAATGTCTTTTGTATGGTTCTATATAGAACCTTTTTGAAAAAGGGTTCTTCTATTGTTTCGATGTTACGCTTGTAACAATTTTTTTTTGGTGCCATATAGAACCCTTTGCAAAAAAGTTCTATATAGAACCATCTACAGCATCTTCTCCATGAATCTGAAGAACCTTTGATCATGCAAAGGGTTCTTTGAGTGTTATGGTTCTATATAGAATAATTTTCTTTACTAAAGAACCCTTAAAGAACCATATTTTTAAAGTGTGACAATTCTAAGCCAAAATGTTTCATTATATATCTTAGCCTAAAATATAAAATATCAGATAAACAGCACTTAAAACTTTTATCTTTGAGAGAGAGGAGAAAATCAAGCTTCACTCTTGATTCAGATCTGAAAAAATCCACGGGAGTTTCTGTTCATCCTTCCACTGTGAGAAGACTACAAACACTGTGAGTCTGAAAGGATGTGTAGCTGACAAGAAGTCACTACTGAGATAAACGGACAAAAAAAAGATGATTTGCAAAGAAGCTCCTGGTGTACTTAGAACCATGGACTGACCAGAATGTCCAGATCTCAACATCATAGAATGTGTGTGGGATTACTTGGACTGTAAGAAGCAGATGCAACCAGGTTGTAAGACTGAACTCTGGAGATGTGGAAAAATATGTCGGCAGATGTCATTCTCCCAAAAATTTGAAGCTGCAATAAAAAAACAAAGAAATCATATTTAGTTGTTGCAGCTTCTGCCTATGTTTTCATCTTCCACTGAAAAATGACTTGTACTGGTTGTTTTGACTGGAAATGAATAAATATAAGGTGGTATCTGATGTTTGCTCAGTACTTTAGCTGACAGGTTCTAACAGAAATTTAGAAATGTAGAAATTTCTTTCAATTACAGAGATTTGCACTGTGCCAAAAGCTGTGCTTTGCAAAATATTAAAATCACAAAGGTGCGATTGTAAATGTCTGCACAAAAATAGACAAAGCACAATGTGCAGTACTGTCCTCAGGCCTTTTTGCACACATTTACAGCCTAGCAAACAGATTTTTCTCATAGTCTATTGCATAACAAGTGTTTGTTAAATGTGTTTATCTCTGCCGTGACTATCTCCCCCTCTGTGTCTAGTTCAGAAAGAGGTCACTTTCTGGGAAGTCATGTGACTTCTCTTGAACAAAACTCTTGCCAAGTTTCTTTTTTTTTTTTTTGGTAGTTTTGTAAAGTTCAAGAACTTGATTGGTATAAGCTCACTTTGCTGAAGCTGTGGAGAGGCATTCTGAAAGAACTTTCTTTCTGTAATGATGGACCTGCTCTAAACTCATTTGAGATAGAGTGACCTGACTGCGCAGCATAAAGACAACATGATCTTTCTCCTGCTTTTCGGGACTTTCATGTGCCTAGCAGTGGAGGCAAAGAAACCAACGTGAGTAATTCGAAATATTTATATATATAAATAAAAGCAGTATTCGGTCATATGAGCGTTGATCATGCCCAGGTTTTGTTGATTTTGTAAGTGAAACTCAGTTAACCCATCTTCTACGTGGAACAGTTTTTTAGTGCACAGTTGCTGTTTATTTGCTGAATTTGACATTCTGGGGAAAAATCAAAGCATAAAATATATAAAGGGTGCCATAACTTTTGCACAGGCCACATTTTATGTCTTATTTTTTCCACTGTATGTTAAATGCAGCGAATAAATGGCATTCGTGCATCACAATGTGCAGACATGTGCACTTAGTGTGTACTTATTTTAACTTATCTTTAAGTTAATATAACTTTTAAGGCAACATAACATAGAATACTAATATAAGTACATAGGTGATGTTTCAACATGGTTCTGTGAATCATCATCAAAGACGATGCTGTAGGCTTTGCTGGGCGATCACAGTAACACCTTTATTTGCATATGTGTTCGTATTCCACTCACACTGCAGGTGTCTCATTACTGCACCTAACATTATTCATCTGGGGGAGGAGGAGACTGTGAGTGTGCAACTGCATGGAGCCACTAAAGCTGTCCGTGTAACTCTGCACTTCCGGCATCAAATAATACAGCAGGTGTTATCGGACAGAAGAACCGTGACCCTAAGTGGCGATAACCAATACCAAGCCGTGGTGACTCTTAAGGCATGTCCAAGCGTCCACCTTCCCCTAAAGTGATTGACTAAAAGGCACTGTCACTCTTTTATGTCCAATACTATGTCCAATACTATGTCTTCTTCTTCAGGTTGACCCAGTTCTGTACAGACAAGCTGATAAAGTCCCAGGGAGATACGACAGGTATATTCAACTTGTTGCCGAGAGTGAAGTGTTTGATGGGGGAAAAGAGATGGCAAACATCCTTGTGTCAACCAGAAGAGGATACCTTTTCATCCAAACGGACAAACCAATCTATAATCCAGGAGAGCTTGGTGAGAACGCAGAGCCTTTTCAGCAGAATGAAATAGAAATGTGTCTTATTAGTAAGACTGTGTCACTCATTTTGCGCATCGTTTTGCAGTCAACTACAGAATCTTCACTCTAGACAACTACATGCTCCCTGTAAAGGAAGCAGTCTATGTTCAGATATTTGTGAGTATCACTCAATATAAAATATGTGCAGTATGAATTATTGTACAGTATTATGCAAAATACCACTGTTTAATTATGTAATTTCCACTCAGAACATCCATTATTTTTAAAGTTAGTCAAGTAAATAATCATTCATTTATGTTAAATGAAGTAATTTACTTTTTGGGTGGGAAAGTCAGAGGAAAATGAACAAAAAGTAGAAAAAATGGGCCTCTAAATCCTAACAGACCACCAACTATCAAACAAAGAAGATGCTGGTGTTGTCATAACAATGGACTGACCACCCCAGAGTCCAGACCTCAACATCACTGAATGTGTTTGGGATTACTTGGTGCTCAAGAAGGAGAAAATGCAACCAAATTCTAAGACTGAACTTTGGATTTGTGGAAAATTATCACTGCAGATTTCTTTGAAAAAGTGAAAGTGAGCCTCCTGAAAAGAATGGAAGCTGTAATAAAGGCAGAGTGGACACACTAAATACTGAAAATTAATATGTATATTTAATTCTTGTGGCTCCTGTTTAATTGACTTACATTTTAAAAAATATTTTTTATTTCCTAATGCTGAAAAGTGAATCACTTGACTGGAACTCAATTCAATTTCCTTTGACTGGAAATTAAATAACCGAACGTTGCTCTTTTACACAATACTGTATTACATTACGACATTTTGAGTTTAAGAATGAAATAAAACAAATTGGTAATTCTCTATAGAACTGCAAAGGCCTGGTGGTCTACAGTCACATCTTGCAGTCTGAACAAATCCTGGAAAAGTTTATCACCATTCCAGATGTGGAGCTGTAAGTTGTGCATTCATTTATTTATTTGCTTTAAAAATATTAGGCTAACAGTAGATAATCACCATTGCTGATGACCATCCTATTTTAGACCAATAGTTTTTTTTTTGTCATTTCACTTCACTTTCACTTGTCAAAACTGTATTATATTCAGAGAGGGTCAGGCTTATAGAACCTATAGAACCTAGACTATAGAACTACTAATGTACTGCACTTAGTAATAGTAATATGCAGCTGCCTTCTTGCTGCCCTCCATGCAGTAGATTTGATTTGCTTTCCCACCCAGGCAAGCAGAGCCAACTGCACCAGTTAGTGTTGTTGTTCTATGTTCTATCAGTTTCACTCTGTACTATGATTAAACTACAAGTCACTCTAGATAAGACTGTCTGCCAAATGTACACCTGTAAATGCAAACTTCTTGCGACACTTATTTATTTACAAATGTTAGGCTAATTCAGTACTTTTGATATATTTTTCATGCCGTATGAAGTGTTATTATGAATCAGAGAAAGAACTGTTAGATTTCGCTTACTGCCTTATTATATTAAGTCTGCTCACTTTTTCAGGGCTGGCCACTGGAAAATCACTGCTTCATTTTATAACTTTCCGAAGTCTGAAACTTCAGTGGAATTTGAGGTCCGAGAGTATGGTGAGTAGCACTGAGAGGGTTGCCAGTTCCTTCTGACAGCAACATGTTTGTTGTTGTTGTTGTTATTGTTGTTATTTTTCCACTCCTAACACCCTTTACATCATAACGAAAGCCAACAAGGATGGTGTTCTACAATGATAACCTTGTAATGTGGTCCTACTTTTTGTCTCTAAAGTTATTAGAGACAAAAAGTGGGACCACATTACAAGGTTACACATCAATAATACATGCAACAACAATGCAACTACTGCTGATGTATTCACTGTTACAGATAGGCTACAGTGGTGCAGCTTCTGTAAATAAATGTGTGTATTAACTTCAGTTTTCACTCATAATGGTAAAAGTGTATGTTGATCATTGTAACAGCATCATTATACAGTACTATGCAAAAGGTTAGTGTTGTTACTGTGCAAATATCACGACATTAGAGAATGGTAAACATCAGTGACCATATCACAAGTATCTAAATGTTAGGAAAGCTAAATGTTAGGAAATGTCTACAGCTAGCTAAATGTGAGGAAAGCTGGAACTTCATGGGCAGGTGCAACGTCAGTGCTCTCATAATGTAAATAGTTACACATCTCTTATAATCAGAAAAGTCTCTTTGGAAAATCAGCAGTTCACCATTTTCACATGTGTAATTATGTAAGAGAAAATGTGCTGTTACTATTAAGTTACACGAGTAAAAACTGATGTTAATAAATGCGTATGTACATTAGCTGTGCTACTGTAGCTGTTGTCATGTATAACTACTTAGTTATCAGAGACACAATATAAAGTGGGACCATTAAGGTATTTTATTCTGATTTTATGTCTTTAACCTGAATGATAACCACTGAAAATTCAAGGATTCACTTTAAATAATTCCAGGAGGCCTCGGCCTATTCCACTTATCTTAAAGCTGAATCCTCAAGGGTGGGCAACCCTGTGCACAGATCATTTTGTAGAACTGCTAAATTAGCTTTATTTTGTTTATTTTTTTGGAATTGTGAAAAGTAGGTAGATGTGATCGAGAGGATAAAAGCATAAATACTGATAATGGTGAGAATGCCTGACTGAAACCAAACAACAGGGTAAAGTGAAAGTTTGTGAGGGATGATTGTGTAAGACTTCAGTGCTCTTTGGATGTGCTCAGTGCACATTAAAGAGTTTTGCAACCACAGCTGTGCTCAGCTAGACTACAAACAGGCATAAATCTGTGAAGGAGCTTGCTTTCACAATA
Organism: Colossoma macropomum; assembly: GCF_904425465.1. NCBI lineage: Eukaryota > Metazoa > Chordata > Actinopteri > Characiformes > Serrasalmidae > Colossoma > Colossoma macropomum. Next base: position 26,596,241 of record NW_023494786.1, read on the forward strand.
GAGGAATTGCCCACATAGTGTAATCAAACATCTAGCATATGTCAACACTGTTTGAACATCATGACAAATATCTGAATCACTTTGGCTCTTTCACTCATTTGGTACAAGAAAAAAGAATTTTGCGTTTGGCTAAATGTTTTGACCAATTTGTCCAAATTGTAAATTTTTTTAGAATTTCTTGCTTAATAATCAAGATGTTATCAAAGTCATTCAGAGTGGTTTGGTGTGAAATGCTCCATTCTAGAGAAACTTTCTGAGTCAGAATTGTTCACAGTGGTGATGATAGGAACCAAACATCCCAAACGTTTAATGCCGCTAAAAGCCACCTCAGAGAAAGTTATTACATGAAATGGTTATGAATACACTGCCTGGTGACTGAGGCATTGTTTTTTAAAAAATCTATTAATGAAAGACGGGTGCATGCAGGCTAGTGTAATTCAAAATAGTCTCCAAAGAAAACTTTTTTCAGTTTTACCACCATTTAAAATCAACATTGCATATAAAACCTAGAAGATATAAGTTCACTGGAGGTTTTGGACAGTAAATGAAATGGCCATATTTATGTTGTAGACATTGTGACCCCTGGTTCCCATCAACACCACTGTAAAGAAATCAACGTTTCTGAACGTTTCTCTACAATGAACAATTTCACATCAAACCACTCACGTGACTTACGTGAATGATAAATCCATCCAGAACTTTTGAAAACAGGTGGAATTCCCTTTTAACCATATTCTGATCTGTATTAACATCAAGCAGAAATGAAAAAGAATGAAAAACTTATGCATCACTAATCTTTGTTTTCAGTTCTGCCTTTGTTTGAGGTCAATATACAGGCATCAAAACCTTACCTCATCCTGAACAGTGAGACTTTTCCATTCAGTGTCTCTGCCAGGTATGTTGCTTACCATATTTTACTTATAAGACAAGCATCTGTATTTAGTGTTTAGCATCTTATTTTCGTTATTTATGCTTGGTGTCCACAGATACACGTACGGAAAGGGAGTGAATGGCATAGCATATGTGCGATTTGGACTAACTGACAGTAAAGGAGAGAGGACATATCTACCTGGAATTGAAGAACAGATTGCAGTAAGTAAATTGCCTCTATTTATCCAATGGAACACTTTTATAAAGCGTTGTCAGAGCTTAGTTTTCTGGTTTTATGATGGAAAAAGACTGTTAACTAAAAGTATTCAAACTTACAATTGTGATTGTATTGTAAAACATACTTTGATGTCACTCCATGTTCTTTCATTCATAACATAGAATGAACTGAAGACACTGGATGTCTCAAAATACAGGCTTGCTTCATTAACCACTAAATGGAGCACTTTCACTACTAACAAAACAATAGCAGCATAAAGAAAGTGGAATTGCTTATTTCCTAAATCTAGAATTCTGACCGAATGTCAGGCCTTAATCATAAACTTTATTCTGCTGTTTAGGTTGAGGATGGCCATGCAGACCTTTTAGTCCAAACTGCAGAAATAGAGAGTGCTGCAGCTAATCAGAGCAAGCTGAATATAGAGGGCATGTACCTTTACATCGCAGCAACAGTTCTGGAAAAAGCAAGTGAGTTTCATGCTGTCCAGTCAGAAGATAAGCATTTATCATATCTGTGTTTCACAAACAGACCATTTATTGTCATTGTTCTCAGAAAACACACTGTAAAACCACTGTTACTATAGAACTAAGACATTTTCAGACGTTTCATCTACTAAAGTGCTCTTTTATACACAGTGCAAAGGGGAACTGATCAAAATTTCAGCATAATTAAATGGTTAAGATGTAAACAATGTCATTCAGAGTAGTTTAATATGAAATGATCCATTCTAGAGAAACATACAGAGGCAGTATTGTTCACAGTGGTGGTGATAGGAACCAGACCACTGACACATTATTTTACAAATATATTTGAAAAACTTTTTGGTTACAATGTATTTCATTAACTCTTTTAATGGTGAAGGGGTACATATAGTGTATTATAAGGCAAATTAGTCCTCAGAGAAAAAGTAATTTTTCTGATTTTCTATCATTAACATTACATATAAGACACGTGCAGGTTCACTGGTGATTTTGGGTAGTCAATAATCTATATTTGTGTTGTAGACATCACAACCCCTGGTTCATATCACCACCACAGTTTCTCTACAATGAACCATTTCACCTCAAACCACTCTGGATAACTCTGCTTACATCTCGACTATATAATCATGCAGAAATTTGGATACTTCTTATTTGTTACCTTTTGTGTAAAAGAGGTAACATTTCCAAGTTGACTCATTATAGAACCATTATGGGCACTTTATGGTTAATCACGGTCTGCAATTATCTTAGAACTTCTGTAATCATACATGCCTACATTTGTAAGCCTATAGGTTTAATGGACACCAATTAAGCCTAGTCTAGTCTTTTTTGCCATAGACTATGAAAGTCAATAGTCCAGTCCCAAATGACGCCCCAAGCCGTGCTGTTTTCCTTAAAGTCCACACTATGCAGACCTATAGGGCTTGGTTTAAACAAGTGAAACAGTCTTGTGAGGCTCTGCTTGAGCTGCATGTGGTGTATGATCACACTCTTTTTTAAATGAGCTAATTTGGGTTATCTACAGTATCTGGATTCAGATTATTAGTGTAATACAGTTTATGACACAAGTTAAACAAATACACTTTACTACTCATATCAGAAGATCTTCCTCTCCACCACGTTGGTCAGACAGCTTTAAACAAAGCATTCCAGCCTCACATTCACGTGCAATTGTGGATTGCTGGACCACGAGTGCAGCCTTTGGGACTGGGCTGAGGTATCTTACAAAGTCAGTGACTGACCGAGTGACTGACTGACACCCATTGTTGAAATTGCTTTTAACCCACATACTCGTACTAGGGATGGATGATACCAATGATTTTCTTGTTAATCTGATACCAAGGTTAATACCACAACACAAATACAGATACTTTTAAAATAGGGGTTTGTTGTAATACATATATGCATTTTTTGTCCATTATAGTACATTATTTTCTAAAAATAATATAATAAATACATATCACATTATTTTACAATACCTCTTTTATGTGAAACAATTCTCTGTGCATCCATCTAAAGTTCATTTTAGTTTCTTTTTGCCTCCAAAAATGTAAAAATGTCAGGTGTTGCAACCAACCAACCATATATGTTGATAAAGTAAACTATCACAAAAGGTAATGTAGTTATATAACCTTTAAAATATTATAATAACATAATTAAAATAAGAGCATAAAACTAATACAGAGTACGGTGGACACTTCTATAACATGAACACAATGCAGCCAGTGGTGATCCAGCAGAACAAGGCTTGCCTAGTCTTGTTATTCTGTCTAACTACCTACCTATCTACCTATGCATATGGTCACCAAACCTTCCTGTATTTACCTGGTTACTGCAGGTGGAGATCTGGAGGAAGCAGAGAGCTCATCAGTGAAGATCGTGACTTCTCCATATGTTGTTGATTTATCAAAGACAAAGCAATATTTCACTCCTGGTGGCATCTTCTCCATTCTGGTATGTGTGTCCAAATCAGGTGCTATAGACTTGCATAGAACCGTAAGCCTTATAGAGAGATCATTGGCACTTTGGCACTAGACTATAATAGACTTTTAGTTCCAGTTTCAGACTGGGATTAAAACTAGTCTTGGACTTCACAGCTTTCTGAATGGATATTTTCCATTTAAAGAAAATTGTAGTTGAGCACTAGGCTCAATCTCTGTGTAGATAAATGACACATATTGGAGCTCCACTGATTTTTTCAAAATTCACTGAGATATAAACTAAGTAATTCAAAGTGGTTTGATGCAAAATGCTGCACTGTAGATAAACATACTGACTTCTTTACAGTGGTGGTGACAGGAACTAGGAGTCATGATGTCTACAACACAAATACAGCCACTTTATTTACTATCCAAAAACAACTAGTGAACCTAAGTGTGACTTCTGAGTTTTTATGAAAAGCTGATAAGTGTAAAATACAGATAAATCTGAAAAAGAAAATAAACTGAACACGTTTGGAGACTATCTCTCCAACATTAATGGGTTTAAAAATTTGTTTTATGCCAAAATGTTACTGTGAAACAATATATCAAGTTTCAGGCAATGTATTCATAACCATTTTGTACATAACTTTCTGCGAGGGAGCTTTTAAAGCCATTAAACATTTTGGATGTCTGGTTCCTATCACCTCCACTGTGCGCAATTCTGACTCTGTAAGTTTCTCTAGAATTACTGTGTTCACATCAAACCACCCTGAATGACTTTATATACATCTTAACAATTTAATTATATAGAAGAATCAATGGAATTTCCCTTTAGTGGAGTAGATGTTGCTACACTGTTCTTTTTCATTCAACTACTACTATGAATATGTATTCAGGGGATTCTGAAATGTGAACTTGAAGATTTAGCCTCAGTTGTGTTACTCTACAGGGCACCACAACCTACCCAGATGGCTCCAGAGTGGCACGCTTAAAGGTCAAGGCAACCATCACCATAACTTCAGCTGAAGTTCTGATCAAGGACAGCAGGAGCGACAACATGGGGGATATAGCCATCAGCTTTCCAGTGCCAAAGCTGGCTAGAACTATGTCTATAGAGGTAACTTTGTTGAATGTTGCTCATTAAAAAACAGAGGTAGAAGTTTAGGCATCACTGGTTCAATTGCGTTTTGTTGATTTTGTGAAAAGAAGTAAATACATCCTCTACAGAGAAGACACATCTGTACATTTTAATGTACAATTACTGTTTATTTACTGAATTTAACGTATTGGGGAAAATTGTGGCATGTAAACAGAACATTTGCCCTAAACAAACAGAAAATGTCATACTTACGTGTGTTCTCTGTCGAGGATGTGTTACTTAGAAAATCAATAAAACATACTATTTGACTGGGGTTGTTCAAACTTTTACATACAATTGTGCTTATATTTGATTAGATGTGTAAATCAAAACATGCTGTAACATGACAGATTGGGAAGAGACAAATTTAGAAAAAGAGAAAAACTTGCGGGTATTTGAAGGTCTAAATGAAAATGTAAGTAGATTCAATAATATTGCGGTTAAAATATTCCAAAAAAATTATATTTAAAGCAACACAATGTAAGTCTGGCGTAAATTTGTAATTGCATGCTACGTGCAGAAGAACATTTTCCAACATGGGTTGTGCTTCAGACCTTCACAAGCAGATGAATTTGACTATTGAAAGCGTATAGATAAAGTATTTCCGAAAGAACTCAGTCTAACTTGGTGACTTCTGAGAATGTGAGAGAATTATCTACTGTAATCATATCTTCATCAGTATAATGTTGATTTGGCATTTGAGACCTAAACATCGACTCAGTGTGTTGCTTTAAATCACATACACTGCTCAGGATTTTGGGCTCCCTGAGAACTGCATGGGCCCCTTAACTCACCTCAATTACATCAGCAGAACCCGTCATGGCATGAGTGCATGTCAAAATACTCTCTACAACTGAGTGAAAATCTGTGTTGCATTTGAGCTGTCAAAGGAAAATTCTGTAATGGTCTGTTATTTACTACTATAGGACAGATACATTATTCAAAGACCACTAAAATCTCAACATAAACACTTGTTTACCCAGCTACAGATCATGAAACAGTCCAGGAGAAATGGAGATATTCTGGTTACATTTCAGTTGTAAAATGTTTAACACAAAAACAGAAAGGAGGATGTACATCAGTATTTATGAGGGAAAACCTGAAAACTGTGTGAATTTGCAGTAGAACATGAGGTTTTGTTTAGACAGCTCCAGCATATCATTTCCATTTGACAACTGCAGATGCAACAGCAGATGCTCCCTTTCTATTAACAGCTCCAGTGTATCTTTATAACCCAGACTTGTCTCTGAAAAACTGGTGTATTCACTATGTTTCCTGTAGTTCCCTTTTTATTTTCTTGGCATTTTTGAAAGAGCTGTTTCCTTGGTGGCAGCTTTATTGGAATTAACAGTGAAACATCAGCAGGCTAAACCACTGAATAGCAGCAGCAGACTAAATAGAGAGTATAGAGAGAGTTTTTCAGACCACATCATAAATCTTTACATATGAACATCACACACAAAGGCTCAAAAAGAAGGTCCAGCTCAATGTTCAGATCTCGGATGCCAAATTAACATTATACTGATGAAGATTCCTCACCAAGTTTTGATCAAGTTTTCTTTGAATACACTTTCAACACAGTTGCGTTGATCAATCCACTCAGGGAAGGGGTCTGATATCCACAACCCACATTACAAAATGTTTCTCTGCATGTTGTATGCAATTGCACATTTCCACCAGCAAGGTCTCCAAATCCCCAAATCTTGCATAGTGTAGCTTTAAATATAAAAACAAAGCACAGTTTCTTAATGTTTTTTTTTGTTTTTTTTACCCCTGATTAAAGCAATGTGGACAATCTTGGGGAAGCATATATTTCACAAACCTTGAATCATTTTATCATTAACTACTCTCGAATGCATTGATTTTTGGAATCCAGATACTTAATTATAGCTGCTTTGTTGTTCATTTATGGCAGGTGTCTGCGGAGGGACATGATGGGGAAGTCATCACTAATGCAGCTCGCATGACATCCACTGCCATCAAGCCTGAGGGGAACAGTTACCTGAGTGTGGAGGTACAGCATCAGGTCCTAGAGCCTGGCCAAAGCCTGCGAGTCACATTTAGAGACATCACACCACCTGGAACAGCGAGGCCCTCACACATCTACTACATGGTAAAGACCTGGAAATAGATTTTCCTGTACAGCTTTATGTAAATAGCTATAGATGCTATAAAGTTGTATCCGCCCTTATTGAAACATCAGGTTGGAGAATAGAAGTGTTATTTGGTACTGTTATGTGTGCCAGCTTGTTCAGGTATTATGTCCTATTAGATGTCTCTAATGACTTCCAGAAGGATCAGAAGGCTTGGTTAGTCCCCTCCCCCCTCCTATTGGAAATCAAAACATGATTAGTTGATTCCTCTGTCACTTTGTAATTATACTAATAGTTAATCATGATTCTATTGAGTAACAATGACATAAAAATTGCAGACATTAAATCATTAGAAGGTCCTGAGGGTTCTGCTCTAGTGTGGGTACAGGTAAAATTATATTGATTGGGCTCATTTTCAAGACCTGTATCCATAGGTCAGCTCTGCTTGTACTATTGCTGTTATCTTCCTTCTTTGCAGGTTTTGAGTAAAGGGAAAGTGCTGAAGGTTGACAGCGTCCAGAGAACTGATCTGACCTCCCTAAGCCTGGCCTTCTCTGCAGATATGGTGCCCTCATTCCGTCTGCTGGCCTACTATTACATAGAACATCAAGGCACCAAAATAGTGGCTGACTCAGTGTGGGTGGATGTGAAAGATGTGTGCAAAGGGAAGGTACTGTAGATACTGACCATACAGCTTTCTCCATAACTCTCTACTTGATATCAAGATACTTTTTCAAGTCGCACTTTAAAATAAATGTACATCACATTAACCGTATTTAACAGACAAATAAGAACTTGAAAATGCTTAATAATGCTGCAATTAATCATGTATTAATGCAATTAATAAACCAATGATATATATAGTCCATTAAAATGAAATCGGAAATGTTGTGATATTGACTTTTAATAATTTATAGTAACATTTTACTAAGTTAGCATTCATTTTACCTTACTTTTAATTTGCTTATTATTTTGCCATGTTGTTCAGACTAAATCTGCTTAGACTAAATGTATAAATATGTATGTTTAGACAGTTTTTGGCCATTCTAGATTAAACACAGACATTTAAAGTTACTAAAAGAAATGTCATGTTTTACTTTAAGCATGTGACAGCCAAATTAGCATATACATATAATATATATATATATATATATATATATATATATATATATATATATATATGTATAATACCAGAATTCGTCACTGACTCTGATTTTACATCACTGTTTGTCCAATCTATAGATAGAAATAGCTCCTCTCAGTGAGCTGAAGCCTGCGCAGCCTTTTGATGTGTTGGTCAGTACCGAATCAGACAGCAGAGTGGCCCTGTCTGCAGTGGATTCAGCTGTGTACATCCTCAATAAAAAGAACAAACTGAGCCCTCAAAAGGTAAAGACTCATTCACAAGGTAACAGATGTTAATATAGGAAATATTCAGAAATACTGATTCACATACTATACATGCTTTTTTCACTTGTTCCACTGACGTTGTTGATGAGAATTTAAGAGAATCATTATGTTTAGCTTATTTGTATGTGCTAGTACATATTTACCATTTACATTAATCAAAACCAGGTTCACCTGGCTTATATGTTGGCTGCAAAAGAGACCACCCTTTCATTGATTTGATTTCCAATCAAAACAGCCAGTAAGTACTAGTTATTTTTTTAAAGAGATACTTCTGAGGAGGTAAGACATAAGACAATTTGCTTGCACAATAAAATAGGGAAGTCAAAGAAAAATAAATGAATAAAAAAAAAACAAGAGTTTTCAGAATTCAAATTTTTGTTAATTAATTAAAAATTCATGATAAGCTAAAGAGAAAATGGGACACCTAACAACCTCCAAGTCCTGGCAGACCAGCAAAACTGTGCCCATCAGATAAACAGCACTTAAAGCTCTCATCTTTGAGAGATCTGGAAAAATGTTTTTTTTTTCAATAAACTTTAAAATAAATAAAATAATCAGCTTTTTTCCTAATGCTGAAAAGTTTGTACTTAATGGTCGTTTTGATTAGGAATTTAATAAATGAAAGGATGGTCTCTGACTTTTGCACAGTACTTTAGGTATACGAATACAGACTGTAGCCCATTTGTTTTTCAGACACAATTTATCAGCTCCACTTTACACCATTCATCATTAGTTTCTGACCACAGGATCGCCGTTGCCCAGATATTATTTGGGTCGTGGTCCATTCATAGCAGTGACACTGTTAATGGTGTTGGTGCAAGTGCAGGCACAGTGGTTTCACTCCTAGATTGAGAGTGGCCCCCCACCCCATCAAAACCTTTGATGAAGGACTAGAGGGTGCCTAACACAACAGATGGGCTGCGGTCTATAACTGTACACTGTACACAGCTACAAGACAGGGGTTTCTAATGAAACGCCAGTGACATTCTGACCTTCCCGCAGATGTTCGAGTACATGAACTCCTACGATCTGGCCTGCTCTGTAGGCGGTGGAGAAGACTCCTCATCTGTTCTGGAAAGGACTGGACTCACATTCATCTGCAACTGTGCAGCTAAAACACCAATCTTAAAAAGTAACATTTTACATCAGCAGATTGGAGCACATGAACTTTATCTAACTCTTAAACGCAACAGCAATTCAATCAGTGTAATAAAGTCATTTTCTGCTGTCTCCTGATTAGCGCATAAATGTTACAATGAACATCATCGGCACAAGAGGGATGTGGAATTCAACAAACTCAGTAAGATTTCAAAGTGCCTCTGGCTCTGCTCTGTGTTTACAAGCCATGACATTTGTAAACTCAACCTGAAATAATACAACAAATGCTTAGCTTTTCTTACTAATATGAAAAGATGCATATGACGTTGTGGTATGTGTAGTCAACAGCTTCAAGCATCCAGAAAGAAAATGCTGTGATGATGGAAGGAAGATAGGCCTGATGCTAAAATCATGTCAGCAAAGGATGAGACACACAACCCACCAATCAGAGAGCTGCCGCCAAGCTTTCAAAAAGTGCTGCGAGATGGCTACAGCATTGAGAAAGAAGGAGACAATTAAAAGAAGGAGACTCAGCCTGGGACGAGGTGAAGCTCTTTGCATTACAATGCACTGTAGTTAAGGCTTAACAGTGGTAAGTCCTGATTTTCCGCAGGTTGGCTGCCCAATTTCAAACATTAAAAAAGGAAGAAAGAATTCCTATTTTTCCAAATTAGTTTACCAAAATTTCCCTTAAAGAGTAACTACACCCACTCATTTCAGCTAACTCAACTTTGTAAAATGCTCAAAAATGGGAGGGGCATGCTGGGAGGGGCGCTGCAGTGATGTTTGGGTTTGGAGGTGGGGCTGCGAGGGAAACCGGGTGGGCTGGGCTGAGCAGCTGTGTTTTTATAGTTAAGATTAGCTACCAGAAAATATGGACAGTGATAGAATGAAACAGCACTTTTGCAACTTACGAGGCTGACGATTTTTCACTACTACCATCCCCATCTTCGAATAGAGAGAAGGTGTTTCTGACCATCTTGAGCCTTAACTGTATGAGCCACTGACTCAATCTGCCGAAGAGTTAACGTAGTGCCTGAAAAGCAGGAAAAAGCTTCAACAAAGGCTGTACGGATGAAAGGTTGACACAGTCGAAAACAATGGCCGTTTAACATTAACCTTTCCTGAACTGTTTCGCTTTCCACAGCTCCAGTGTTGCTTGCCGTTGATTTCTGTTCAGTGAGTCACGTGCCCGAGGGTCTGAGTTGTGAAGGGAAACTTGGAATTGGATGCAACACTGGCAGCTTAATGGAGACTCACAAGAATCCTCACTTAATTGGTCCAACATCTTTATTACAAACTAAGCTTAGATTCACTGGGTTATTTACAGTTGGTACAGACAGCTGCATTATTGCAGCCTTGTGAGGTGGTGCTGGGGGGAGTTAGCTCAGTACGTGAGCATGTTCATCTCCTCGCTCTGGGCTCCTATGCTTTTATGAGTGTGGCACGAGTAGGGCATCATCAGGGGGCAGTAATGTTGTTTGACTGATTTACATACTGTGACATCCGCACCTATAGCATAGTTGAACCAGAGGGGCGCCACAGAGGTGGAACTGACCACAATAAAAATGATATTTTTACAGTTTGGAAAGTTTGCAAGCAAGGCTGATATATTTTCTTATTACAGAGCAGTGTATTTCAGCTGTTAATGAAAAACAAAGGTCTTAGGTTGTAGGTACTCTTTAAAATGTTATCAGCAAAGGAGATTTGATTAGATAAAGATGGACAACAAAACATGAAGTGGAGAAATGGAGGTACAATTTAAAAAAGAGAGGTGAGAGGTAGTTGATGCTGCATCTTATTAGATACACCTATCTTGTATCTACACTCATTGTCCAATTTCAACGGTCATAGGACCTACACTGGCCAGAGGTATGTGGACGCCCCTCCTATTTATTCAGGTGTTTAAGGGACACGCATTGCTAACTGGTGAACAAAATTAAGCATATAGCCATGCAATCTCCCCAAACAAACACTGGCAGTAGAATGGGACATACTGAAGAGATCAGTGAGTGACTGGCACTGTCATAGGATGCCACCTACGCCACAGTTCACTTTGTGAAATTTATACCCTGCTTGATCTGTCCTGGTCAACTATAAGTGTTATTTTTGTGCAACAAAAGCATCTAGAAGCAACACCTGTTCAGCCACAAAGCAATAGACAAACAATCTCACAGAATGGGGCTGCAGAGTGCTGAATCACTTAGAGCCTACAAATCACCTATTCTCTGTTGAATCACTTTCTACAGAGTTCCAAACTGCATGTAAAACCAATATCTCCACAAGAACTGTGTGATTCTATAGCTGAGCAGCTGCACACACGCCTAAGATGTCATATCGCAAAGCCAAATGTTGGCTGGAGTGGTGTAAAACATGCCACCACTGGACTCTGGAGCAGTGGAAATCTGTTCTCTGGAGTGATTAATCATGCTTCACTGTCTGGCAGTCTGAAGGACAAATGTGAGTTTGGCAGATGCCAGGAGAACACTACCTACTGGAATGCATGGTACCAACAGTAAAGTTTGGTGGAGGAAGGATAACGACATCTTGGGCTGTTTTTCAGGGTTTGGACCTTTTAGTCTGAGTGAAGAGTAACATTAATGCTACAGCATACAAAGACATTTTAGACAATTATATGCCTCCACCTTTGTGGCAACAATGTGAAGAAGGCCCTTTCCTGTTCTGGCATGACTGTGTCCCTGTGCACAAAGTGACTTACATAAAGACGTGGTTTGTTAAGTTTGGTGTGGAGGAACTTCAGTGCCTGCACGGAGCTCTGACATCAACCCCACTAAACACTTTGGGGATGCATTGGAAGGTTGATTGCGAGCCAGGCCTTCTCATCCAAAATCATCCTTAACTCACAAATGTTCTTTTGACTGAATTGGCCCAAATTCCCTCAAAACACTCCAGAATCTTGTGGAAACCCTTCCCAGAAGAATGTTATCACCAAATTGTTTTGGCCAATGGTTTTGGAAAGAGATTTCCAACAAACTCATATAGGTCTGATGGTCAGGTGTCCACACATTTTTGGCCATTTTGTGTATATAAATAGATGTATGAATGGTCAAAATACATGTTAGATATGTTGTTATAATGGTGTCCAGACTTGAAAAAAGTAGTTGTGTAGTTGTAAAGGTAGAAGTTGTGAGCATAAAAAAATGAAGTAGGTATTGTGACTAAGCTTGTGCCCAATAAAAGTTCTGTAAGCCACGCATACTCGTCCCCCCTGATTGACATCAATAGCACAGTTTCCCCGTGTTTTTCCAAAGGCAGTCTCTGTTCGTCAGTCTGAACGCTATTGTATTTATTGAAATGGAGATAAAGAGGAACAGATCATCTTGACAGACATTCAGGCTTCTTTTCTCTTCCCCGCTTTGTGCAGCATTCAGCAGTATTGAGGAGGATGGTTTGATCGATGAGGCTGCTATCCACCTCCGCAGTTACTTTCCTCAGTCGTGGATGTGGGTGCTCTTAACGCCAGACGCTTCTGGGAACATCAGGTACTTTGCAGTTTAGACCACTTGGAAATGATAACTTTGACGATCCAGTATTTGCTGACTGAAAAGCTCTAGCAAGCAGTCGAGATGATATTTTTTATTAAAGATCTTAAATATGTGGATACATTAGAAAGCAAATATTCTGTTGAGCTTTTATAATGGTCTGAAAAACACAGTAAACCCTGTCAAGTTCACCTTTAGGATCATTTTTCCAGACATTCCGCAGTTGCTCCAGACTCCATAACCACATGGGAGGTCCAAGCTGTGGGTATTTCTCCGACAAAAGGTACCAACCTGAGCTCAGCAACCATTCTCAGTGATATAACCATTTTTTCTACAAAACCATTTTTTCCAGAAACGTTGCTAATAAAAACAGAAAGCAGTGATTAGTAAATTCTGTTTGACCTTAGTTAAATTGAAAACAGTACAAAAACAAGATATTCAATGTTTTACCTTATGAACTTTATTGTAAATACACACTTATTTCAAATTTAAAGCAACACATTCCAAAAAAAGTTAAAGCATAAGCATGTTTACCATTATGTTTCATTACTTTTCCTCTAAACAACAATTTATAATCACTTGGAAAGAACATATCAACCGACAGTTTTGAAAGTGAAACTATTTGCCAGTCTTCAGATGTGCAACTGTACTGGGCCTTCGTAAATCTATATTTGGCTAGTTTTCGTATTGTTGGTGTTTGGATCCTTGTTTGGAAAGCCATCAATGGACGTTAATAACCATTTCAAATAAAAAAACAGCAGACTTTATGCATCAGTATTTTTACACGTATGAATTATTACTTAATCAAACTACCTCATGTCATCAACAAGCAAATGAAATGACTCACCTGTGAGCAGAAACTGTCATTGATGCACAACTTTGGCTGATGTTAACTGCGCAGGTTAATCCAAATAGGTATTTTATTTCAGTTTTTTTCTTTGGAAATGAATACAAAACAACATCCTTCAGTCTGACAGGCTAGCTGGTACAGGCCCTTTATCACTGCATCTAGAGTTTTACATTCATGCATTTTGTTGCTGGCTCAGATTTTCATTGTTCTATAACATTTGAACATATTTACATTGTGTGAAAATATCATGATGAATGGATCAAAAAGAAATGCTCCACATTTGCATTGAATAAAGTATTTTTACATTAACTTACATTAAAAGCAAAGAACGTTTTTGCTTTCTCCTATAAAAGTTGCCATTTTGGAAATGTGTTTTTTTGTACAGCAACGATTTGTTAAAATTCGATGCACATCATTTTAGCGCTGTTCTTGCACTAATTTATTGGTCATTAAGGGGCAAAAGGACACATGCTCCACCACCTGCAGGTCAGCAAAGTAATACAGTAATAATCCTAAAGGGGCCCCATGGTGGCCGCAGGGTCCTAAGCACCTGCTAATGTCACTTAATAGGCAGAGTCAGCGCTGCATGATATTGTAATAAATACAGAATGTGGCTTGGACGTTGTTGTGTTGAAAAGCATGTCCACCCCTAAAAAAGACATCTAGAGGACAGATAATGTTGCTCCACAATGTGTAAATATCTTTCAGCATAAATGGTGCCCTCACAGATATGCTAGATACCCTTGTCCCATACCATGGCAGACCCTGGCTTTTTTAACCTCACACTGGTAACAATCTGGATAATAGATTTTCTTTGGCTAGAACAACATTCATTACATCCATAAACAAAGGAAATCTGAAAATCTGAAAGGTTGACTCGTCACGTTTCCACTGTGCAAGAGTCCATTTCAGATGAGCTGTAGCCCAGAGAAGTCAGTCCAGTCAGATTTCTGGATGTTATTGATATATGGCTTCCATTGTTGACACAGTCTTAATTTGCATTTGAGGATGCAATGAATGCGATGGATGTTCTTTACTGACAACAGTTTGTGGCAGTATCTATCATACTAGCATGCCGATTTTTAATGCAGTGCTGACCGAGAGAGTGAAGGTCACAGGCACAGTTGTGGATTTTGTCTTTACATGCAGTAAATTCTCTGGATTCCCTGAATCATTTGATGATATTGTCCACTGTAGATGGTGAAATACATAAAACCTTTGCAAGCGCTTGTTGAGGAATGTTGTTTTTAAACTGTTGGATTATTCACTGCTGCACTTTTTGGCAAAGTAGTGAGCCTCAAACCATTCTTGCTCCCTTCAGGGCTGCATCATTTGTTTAAGGTGTTTTTGAACATTACACAGCTTCCTCATTTTTTCAATAGCTATCACAACCTTTTTAAAACATGATACAGGAATCAATTTGGAATGAGTGTGTATTTACAAAAACAATGATGTTGATAAAGTAAAACTTCAAATACCGTATTTTTGTTTAAATATATGTTCAAGTGGATTTGAGGATTCACACATCTCTGCCTTTGATTTTATTATTATTACTATTATTATTTTTTTTATTTATTTATTTGGAAATGAACTTCGTATATTCCAACTCTTATTTGTTCGTTACATGCTTCCAGGATTTTGCATAGCAGATCCAAAGCCATTGAGAGTCTTCCAAGACTTTTTTGTGTCTGTTAAACTGCCCTACTCAGTGAAGCGGAATGAGCAGCTAGAGGTGAAAGCTGTTGTGTACAACTACAAGCAAGAGAGTTTAGAGGTAATGCTCATAATGACAACTATGACCAAAAACTGTTAATAACTGTGTGGATGTAATATATTTTATTCATGTAGAAATCATGTAGGGCAGTGAGAGCCACAGCCTGACACATGTTGCTTTTAACTAAATCATTTTTAATAGTTTGAGAAAGATTCATATTTTTTCTGTACTTCAAATGAAAATCGAAACTTTTTTGAGCAACAATTCATTCACAAAAAAGGCATCAGAGGACATGCCATTTCTCACGCTCTACATGGGGTTATATGTACAAGAATATTGCTTTTTAACCTTTAAATAGATAAAATACCTGTTATATTTTACCCCACCAGAGTTTGCTCTGTGCCCCCTTGCACATTTAAACTAAGTACATTCAATGTATTGCTTTTATCAGCACCTGATATGATCTAATCTGCTGTTTAACTCTCCCCAAGTGACGTCTTCTCCAACAAGCGCCACTGGAGTCTTAGTCTCAGATATGTTTCCAAAGTGTAGCTGAAGTCATTTTTGTGGCCACTAAACGTGTCAGTGCTCATCTGTCATGAATAACCAACATGCTGGCACCTCTCTCCTCCAGGTGAAGGTGAAGATGCAAAAGGCTGAGGGTCTGTGCAGTGCAGGCGAAGGGGACGTGGTGCAGGAGGTCACAGTGCCGGGACAGTCTGCAGTGGCTGTTTATTTCACCGTAGTGCCTTTAATTATTGGGAAAATCGCCATCAATGTGATGGCTTACGCCTCCCCCAGCGCCCAAGACCGGATACAGAAAGAGCTCAGAGTGCTGGTACTGTAGTGGATGAGAACTTTAACTGACTGAGATTATTATTCAGAGAGATAGGACTCCAAAATTAATGATGGCATTGAATCCGAGACGGTTAAAGCAATAGTTCAGCAAAAATCAAACTTTCTCCAAATGTAGCCCATCAGCTAAGACAGTGTTGGTGTCCAAAGTTTACTTCTTGCTTGTGGTTTCTGTGACAAAAAATGGACAAATGTTCTGACAAAATTCAGACTTCAAAATGACTCTACTGGTTCTAGCTAAGTGATGTATGTTCATTTTTTTAGATAACAGTGTGTCATACAGTGTCAGAAACCACATTAGCTAGTCTATATGAGATTACTTATCAACAAACCCCGGTTTGAGGTAGGGGTGAGCAATATGGTGATATTTTATCGTTCCTGTGATAACATGATACACAATATGCTTAACTGTTGTACTGACTCCACACACCCCGTCTTGTCTCCAGGCTTTTTATTTTATTGTTCTGTTTTAAAACATTAGATTATGAAAGGTACAAATACGAACTTTTCACCTGGAAAAACTTACATAAGGTTCATAATTGGACCTTAAAACCACTGTTGTACCTTTGAAGGAACATTTACATTGTTTGTACCTTGATGAATGAAAAATGTACCTGCCCAGAACCTTTTTTTTTAACAGTGTAGATAAATGCTCCAAGAAGTCCGAGCTGCTGTCTGCTCATAACTGGGTGGGCATGTCAGATCAAATAATGATTGACAGTTGCGTCTCTCTGGCAATGTAAACACCTCGGCTTCAGTGACAGTGGTGGGCAATACCACCAACGATGCTAGAGAGGCACAGCAGGCAGGATTGGTGTGGTTCAGCCCTACACTGCTGATTTTAACTTAAACCTAGCTAGCTAACTGCTGGGCTGTGCTTCCGAAACTGAGGTCACACAAACTCCCGTTATGAGTCAGTATGATCATAATCGCAGACACTGGGGAGAAATTTCTCATGTGTCTTATTGTGCACCAAGCCTATATAGTTTGACTGCTGGGAAACACTGTGAGCCTTGGGGAGCTGGCTTGGGCTAAACTAACACTAAGATAAAGTATGAGTTGAAATGGGCCACTAGCTACCATGTTCTTTTAAATGAAGTTAATTGCTTATAGTAGTATCCTTCAACAGGTGGCTACTCCAAGTAGGAAGCAGCATCTAGCTACACTACAAACAACGGTGTAATTAACCTTTATAACAAGCACTGTTAAATTGAGAAAAGCTTAAATAACCTACTTACCTGGAGTTTTGTCTGAGACTCGGAGCAGGGGGAGATCAGTCACTTTACATGAGGAAGTGGAAGGCAAGTAGCAGACGCATATATTGCCAACTCTGATTGGTACTTTGACAGATCTGACATCACCTACACCAAATTTAGTCTTGCCCAAATCAAACTGAACTGAAGAAAACAGCTGAACAGAGTAATTTTAAAAATCTCTCAATGGAAAAGACCAACATCATTCTTTCTCATAGTAAAACACCTCAAAAAACTAGAGAAAGTGAAAGAAATGAGTAGACGGGGCTTTAAAAACACGTTTCATTGCAAAGAGCGCCTAATCAGTGCTGTTTAGTGTAGTATAGTATGAGAAATGTTGAACAATAAACATTGTATTTGTAGTTTTTGATATCAGTTTATAAATGACACTATTTTGTCTGTGTATCATGATACATGCATTGTGAAAATGTCTTTAAGCAAGGTGCGAAATACTGGGGGTCCTGGGGGGTCCACCATCTCCTAATTAATCTCTTGGATCCCCTGAATGTCTCAAAATCAAATCCCTGTAAACAAACTTATCATGAAGGTTATGCTGTTCATCAGGGAAAACAGACACTCAAATACAAATTCAGGCAAAGCTCATTATTTATCCTACCTCACAACTGGCAAACTTCTATCTTTAACATTCTCATGCAGCACTGGTCTGCCTCAGGATGGTGCTGTAGCAAATTAGCTCACTCAGTTGGTCTGTCATGGCCTGCCAACTGTAACTATGCCTGGGATACCCTTGAAAAACATTACAATATGCTGTAGCACATTTGTAAATGTGAAAACAAGAGTTTGGTGGTAAGAGTGAATTGTAACTCAATTCTCAAACCAAAGACACAAGCTAGCACCAGAGCTGCTAAGGGGAGTAAGCTAGCCATTAGCCAACACTGGTGTAGCCAGCCAAAATGGGACCCCAAACATCTTTACGTCTTTAAGTATCATGATGTACAATTTTTTCCATATTGCTCACCCCCAAAGTTTGATGCAAGTGTGCAATGACTTAGTCAGCACGTTTGCATGATGCTAATTGATGGAATATAAGCTTCCATTGGTTGTTAGCTACATTAGCCTCTCGGCTCCAGTGCAAAGCTAAAGAATCAAACTTCAGGAAACATCTTAGTTAATCCACTACATTTGATGAAATGCAGTGAATATGATTTTTCAACAAACTATTGCTTTAATTCCAACTTAATATGGATGATTGAACACCTAAATAATTCAAAAGCATATTTTAACATCTAACTGACAAAACTGTGGCTTATCTGTGTTTTTGATTCCTACATGTAGGGCGAAGGCGAACTGGTTTCTATCCAAACAGAGCGCAACATTGATTCAAGGAGTAAGACATACTGTAGCTAACTAAGAAACCACAGTGTTCAAAGGTATCTGGAGGTTAATAATGTTAGTAAACTGCTGATTCTCTACAGGTGACAAGAAACTGGAATTTGACATTCCAGCCCCTGAAGATGAGGTACCGGGACAGGATTCCACCACCTTAATAAGCTTTAAAGGTGAGTAGCTCTGTTAGAAAAATACATATATTGTGTTAGATGCATGGATAAAGAGAGATCAAATCTGTTTTGGCTGGATACATGCATAATGTATATACTGCGAAGGAGGATTGGGGTAGAAAGCAACTTCAGAAGCCACAATTAAATATTTAAATATATATATATCAGTATGTGCAGCGATGTTTCGTCTGTTCATTTGAGATATAAACTGAATGAACCTTACCTATTTTATTAAAATCACCTAACTGGTGTACAACTAGAGTGTTTTTACACTGCACTTTTAAAAAAAGATCTGAATCAAATCCAAACAGGAACCAATGGGACTTGGGGTTCTAGATCTGAGACAGTCATTGATGGCATTGAAAACTGGCTCATGCATGGACCAATCACATTCACAGTCATTTGGCTGAATATGAACAGTCATATAAATAATCATGGTTAACAATTTAAATGTTGGCCATTTTATGTTACTGTCAAGCGTCTGAACTGGATAATTAGCCATCTTGCTTGCTGGGTAGCTTAACTTTTTAGATAACAACAAAAAAAAAAAACAACATGTACAACATGAAACATGAAACATGTCAAGCAAAGCTTCCAATTTTCCTTTTTTTCTTGTGAAACCATGAGCAAAAACACTTCCTCTGTGGCTGCTAGCACAAATGCTAATAACATTAGCATTACGTACTTAACTTGCTGACACCACTCTTTACACAGTGATCATTAAAAATATCTATTTACAAGTCAACATACTATTCAAGATTACATTCTGCTGCACGTACTGGTGATTGCTGACTAACTTCACCTGCTACAGTAAAGAACTCGCGACAAGGTCATTTTGTGTTGCCAAATATGGGAATATATGATTGTGAAACCTAAAGACTGTAGAAAATAATCATAATGCCTGCATCTGGTCATTGTTCTATGGTTACGTTTTTTCAGATTTTTGTGTTTTTGTGTCATGTTATCCTTGCTTAACCAATCAACATTGCTTCTAGACCAGGGGTCGGCAACATGTGGATCCAGAGCTGCTTCCGGCTCTTTACTGCCCTGTTGTGGCTCCACAGCTAATAGATTTTTATGTAAAAATAAAATAATCCTCCTTTGCAGTAAAATAAAGCTCTGCTGGTTGTTCTAACACAGTTTTAACAATAAATGGACGGATTAAACACTGGAGTTAATGTATAACTGCTAATTCATGCTTTAACCTTGTAGGTTGACGCACAGACTGCTGGTCACCATAGCAACACAGACAACAATTTCGCCTAGCTAGTAGCTAATGAAAAAGCAAAGAGAGAGATTTAAGATGAACATCTACAATTTGGAGATGAATTGACGTATTTCCATTTATTAGCACCCCAGCTGATACATTTAATCTGCAGCAAGAAACTATCAAAGACTAAAAAGTTGCGAAGCTGAAGTCAGCTTGTCATTCGCCGGCTTCCACCTTAAATGGTGCAGTGGTTACTTTCTGATGCCTCAGGCATCATTTAAGGTGGAACGGGACTATAGCCTCGTAAAAAGTTGCATGTTAAGATATATTTTACAAGAAACTATTATACTTTTGTGGAAAAGATTCCTGCAGGAGATGCGAGAAACGTGGCTATAGCTAAGTTGAAGCTTAACCCTTTAATGTCCTCACCAAGAAAAAAGCAATGGGCTTTCATATTTTGTATTTTTTATTTGTTTGGTGCAATAATAAAAACAATTGGTGCTTTTTTTTTCGTTTTTTTGACCCCACAATTTTAAAAATATTCATGTCTACCAAACGGTTGAGATGGCACTTTGTGGCACATATAGTGACTCAAAATGTGCTCTACCAAATGGTTGAGCAGAACATTAAAGGGTTAAAGCAGAGCAAAGTAAGTCTGCGTTTTTGTTTACATTTTTTAGTCTACACTAGTACATTAGCACATACTGAGACATATTCACAGCCAAGATGGTAAAATATTACTTAATAAATGGACATAAAATGTTCCAGGTGGAGTGATGGGGGAATCAGTAGATAACTGCCTGAACTTGGAGGGAGTGGACAGCCTCATCCAGCTGCCCACAGGCTGTGCAGAACAGACAATGGTGAAGATGTCTCCTGCTATTCATGCCATGAAGTACCTGGATGCCACCCACCAGTGGCTGTTCCTGAAAGCTGAACGCAGGGAAGAGGCTCAAGCCATGATCCAAACTGGTGGGTCAGAAACAGAGCATGTGTTTAAATAAATGTGTTAAATAATCTGTTAGCACTGAGGTGTCTCTCAGAAATTAAGGTTCCTTTATATAACAGGATATAACCGGGTTCTCACCTACAAGAAAGAAGATGGATCCTATGGGGCCTTCCTGAAAACACCCAGCAGCAACTGGTGATTCATTTTCCTTAATTTAATTAGTGGAATATGCATTGAGAGTAAGAATGTCATTGCAGTGACTTCCAGAAATAATGGCAGCCTTGATAAGTCTAAACCAAAGCATACCTCTAAATACACAAACATCGACTCACTAACAACAGAATTAAGTGTCTGCAGTAGCCATAGCTGTCCAAGTCCAGTGAGCTGAAGGAAAGGACAATGAACTCACAGATCAGATCACTTTCATTTGTCATACTCCTTCATCCAGTATTATAACAGATGACTCAGTGTTGTTTTCTTGGGAAAAGTATGGTGCACACAGTATTTGTGTTCACTAAATTGTTTGAAGACAATATTTTCATTACTCTGAAGGTTTTCCTTAAGGAGAAAAAGCCAAGATGGTCATTTTTTTTCTTTTCTTTTTTTTGGCTGTAGTCTGGGTTGAAAGCTCTTCAGTAACTATTTTTCAACTCCCAAAGTCAACATGGCAGAATGATCTCTGTTCTATAGGGGAGGTGATAACAATTCTCAGGGAAACAAAGACAAAGGAGACTCCAGGGCCTGATGACATTCCCTCATGGCTCTTGATGGAATGTGCAGAGGATTTGGCTCAGATCATTACTCATCTGTTTAATCAGTCTTTTTCTGAAGGACTGTGTGGGAAAGTCCTAATGTTGTTTGAATTCCCAAAGAACAAGGAGCAGATCAGCCTGAACACCACAGTTGAATTGTCTTAACAAGTATAGCTGGCAAATTACTTGGAAAATGTATGCTTAAAATACATGCCGTCTTGTTATTTTGGTGGTTATGGATCAATATACCTATCAAAAGAAATCTTCAAACACAGTGGCCTTGGTGAAAGCCAATCATTCTTGGCTTATTACATTGGATGAGAGAGGTGGTAAAGTGGTCAAAAGTCTGTTGCTGGACATGAATAAAGCTTTTGATCAAGTTAATCACGCTACTCTGATGCTTCAGTTTTGCGAGCTCGTTGAGAAACCCTGTGATATAGCATGGCCCGAGCTACCTTCAAGGTAGGAGGCAGCTTGCGGTTACCTTGCTGGTAAGGAGGTGCATGTAGTTTCAAATGCCTATTATTTGGGATGGTTTGTTGACTACACACTTTTCTCATTTATTCCAGGTTCAGGCCAAGGTCAGAAAGGCAGCTAAGCCACTTTATCTATTACACGTATTGGCAAGAACCCATATGTCAGTGAAAGATCTCTTGGTTTACTTTGCTCTCATTAGATTAGCCTCAGAGCATGGTCATATTCTATAGGGTTGGGTGTTCCAAAGCTCAACAAGAACAGCTTGAATGGGTGCAAAACAGGTCCCTTAAAAAAATCTCAAGAAAAGAAACATGCTCACTTCTACCAGTTCAGTCGCTGAAAGAATGAAGAGATAAAGCTGCCTTTTCTCTTTTGAGAGAGATGATGAACCCACAACATGCAATACATGATATGGTTCTCTCCACCAGACAAAACTTGGTCAACAAGTAGCAGTTTGGCCCTCTTTTTGCCACCTGCAACAGTTCTTTCTGCACAAAGCTATTAATGCTTTATGTCATGTTTAATGAATTTTGCATAGAATGTATTTCAATTTTCTGTCTGGGAAACTCTTCTAAAGTAAACGAAAGATCAGGCTGATGAAAAAATTCGGAGAAAGTTGTACCTCGCTTAGTTCTGCCAACTTTTCAGGTCAGAGTCCCTGGTAGAATCTGTAACACTTGTGCTAACAGAGTAAAGTTCAATAGCACAAAGGAAAAGAAGCACACATGTTTGAAACATTTTGTATTCAAAAATAAACTGGCTTTAGAAGATGTTAAGAGCAGAGATACATGCTTGAAAACTGACAAAAGGTGAATGATGGCCAATTTAAAGCAAAAAATGGATTCTGGAAGCCAAATCTACATTAATCAAATCATTTAGTCACTCCCTCTGTTGCAGGAGGTTTTAGCAACAGAAGCTACCCCTTTGGATGGACTAATGCCAAAGCTCACAGTGGAGCTAGTCATCTTTTACATAAAGTCTTTCAGAAAACTTTAATGAAACAGTTACCTTAAAGCCAGTGTAAGTCTGCCTGTTAATAGTTTTGAACTGTGAGTTTGGTCTTCCACAGAGTTTAATCCAAAACTTTTCCAGCTTTAGGAATGAATTAGAAACAGCACCACTCTCCAGAGGATCAGAATAGCATTGTCAGGCATTGCAGGTTCCTCAGTAACACCTTTCTTAGTCTTAATAATTCTGAGTAATTTACTGCCACCACTGATCTCACTGCAAGTTTGTTTTGAGCAATTTTCCACATTTTTTGGGGAATATTTTTTTAAAGGTGCAATTCATTTGGCAGGGTACTGTATAATTTTTGACATCCAAAGGTCTAATTCCTGGATGACCATTGATTGCTCCCACCAGGTTAACTGCCTTTATTGCAAAGGAGCTGACACAGTCAAGGGAAATAATCGAAGTGAGAGAACTGTATGTTCAGGAAGCCATGGCCTATCTGATGTCCAAGCAGAAAGCCAGTGGAGCATGGGATGACCCAAATCCACTCTATGACAAAAGAATGAAGGTGGGAGATCACCATAAACCAATGCACGATTATGTTTTTCTCTAAAATATTCATAAAACAAGCTTTTAAAATGTGTGTTCTCAGGGTGGAGTTGGACAGGCTGAAGACGACGCACCCTTGACTGCGTTCATCCTCCTATCAATGAAACATGCTATGCAAGTGTACGAGTTGGGAACAGACACAGAACTGGTATAAAATCAGGATATTACACAGTTTATTCACAATTCTTCATATCCTGCTCTTTCACTGGTGTGGCACAAAGATCTTCTACTGTAATATGAATTTTCCAGATCTCTTGCACCCTTATAAGGTACGCATTAACACTGTCTATCTTTCTCTTTCAGAGAGTGGCCATGGAAAAGGCTACGTCCTATCTGATCCAGAATTTGCCTAGACTGCAGAGTCCTTATGCTGTGGCCATTACAGCATATGCCCTGTCTCTAAATGATCCTCAAAGCTCAGAAGCCAAGGCAGCTCACAGGAAGCTGATGGAGATGGCCACATGTGATACCAGTTACGGCTACTGCCCCTTGCGCTTTGCCAAATGATGCAATAACCTGTTTCTTTTTGGTCTCTTTTCATGTCATTTGAATGACTCTTGACTTTTAAAGATTATACCAGCATTGCTCAACTCCTGTCCTATTAGCTACCTAGAGGTTGCTTGACTCTTCATTTTTACTAGTTGACTAGTCATTCGAAATCAGTGGACTAGTTTTCATCACCATACCCCCCCTCCCCAAAAAGTTCCAGAGGTCGGTAAAAGGTATTTTGCTAATAGGGGCTGGTTCTAGAGGCAGAAGCTGAAGACCATATTGTTGTATTTCAGTAAGTTTTGCCTCAGACACTCTACAGAGTTATACAGAGTGTCTGATGTAAACTGCACGCTGAAATCATCACAAGCTCTCAGAAACTTACCTCCAATGGAGAATTTAAACTCGCTCTGGACATCCACACTTCTGTGAACCAGCTTCATCAGTCTGAAATGACTGTTTATCAGGCTTATGCTAAGAGCAAACAGTTGCATCTCTATATATGCGCCATCAGAGTGAGATATATATTCATCCTATCCCGTTTTAGTAAGTTGTTCCTGATTTATTATTATTATTATTATTATTATTATTATTATAGTTATTATTTTAAACCATCTGTGATTGCTGTGCGTTTGCCAGCCACTATTCCACTTTATCTAGCGCTAGTTAGTTTTGGTCATGGGGATATGACGCCAAGCGTTCTGTGATTGGTCAGTTTACGTGTCAGTTAAACATTGGTCAAAATTGGTCAATTTACATGTCAGTTTTCTGGAATTTGTATTTTTTCTTTTATGTTTCATTTACATATTTATTTCACCATCTGCACTGTTAAAGTTACCACTGTAAGTAAGCCAAATCACATTCCTTTCCAACTGGTGGTCACTTTGATGGTGTGCCACTAAAAGCAAATTTAGCAACTTTAGGTGTCCAAAGTGAATGTGTTTACAGACCTGTAGTCCATTTCTGAGGCCCGAACAGCTTTTAACTTAACCTCTTAACATTCCTGGTTTATAACTTAGAAAGGCTTGTTATTCAGTAACTACATGGACTTCAGTGCAAACTTACAGGGCTATTCTTAGATTAAACAAGTGTGTAATAGAACTTTGGGCCTGCCGGTGGGACCATGGCTTGTAAAGGCGTTAAATAAAAACAAGTAACAATCATTTACATTTTGAATACATTAGTTGTTTTTCATCCATTATATCTCTGAAGCCATATTTATCAAACTGTAGTGACATTTAAGATTTTGTGATGCACTGAATCATTTCCAAAAGAATCGTAATTATGAGATCACAGATTCAGACCCCTTCTTCAGCTTGATCAGGGGTGTTACATTAGGAAAAGCTCTAAACTGTCCACTGCAGATGGACTACAGGACTGGAGTTGGGACAGTGGATTATGCCTTACAGTCTGCTATTTGCTTCTATTGTGTTTACCCTGGGTAAAATCTTTGTAAAACCAGCATTACTAAATCCTGTTTTCTTCTCCAATCAGAGCGGTGTTTCTGGAATGTGAGAGGGACGGTGGAGGGTGTGGACAGTAAAGCAGACGCTATCTCTATAGAGACCACAGCCTATGGCCTGCTGCATGCTCTGAATATGCAGGACAAGGCCAAAGCTCTACGCATTGCTACCTGGCTGACTGAACAGCGCAAGTACGGAGGCGGATTCCGCTCCACACAGGTATTCTATAGCTGCAAACCAACTGAGAGGTCCCCATCACCTAATCCCTTAAACTCTGGTGGATCTGTACTTTAATTTCTCATGATTACATACATTACATATTAGTTTTATAGTAGTTACTCAGTTATTAATAGTAATGTCTGTGTAATAAGACTTTACATGAACAGGGCTGTCTTGATTACACAATGTGACTCTAATTAAAACAATTAAGTGCTTAGTGTATTTATGATCTTCCTTATCTGTTTCCAATGAAACATTTTAAAGGTTTGACAGGAAATGTATGGTTTATTATTATTCATTTAAGTCAATCTTTTGGCCTTTAAAAACAACAAAACACAAAAACAATTTGGTTAATTGTCAAAATTCTTGGTAGATTAGACTCAGTTACTAATAAAATTGACAATAACATCCTTATGGATTAATAACTGTATAATAAGCCTAGAGTTTAAGGGATTCAAGTATATCATACCTATAGATTAAATGTAATTTTGGCCTGTGGAAGTGATTACTTCTGATTTAAATTGCTTCTTTGCCTCATTTACTTTACCTAACTCCATGTCCTCTGTTCCTTAGGATACGGTCGTAGCCCTTGAGGCTCTGTCCAAATTCAGCATACAGAACAATGACGTGGAAGATTTGGACCTGACAGTAGAAATGTGTCTGAACGATAAGCGAACACAGAACCTGCATTTAACCAAGAATAACGCACTGACCCTATCAGCCATTCAGGTGAGATGAACATCCAGTTCTGTATTTTGGGAACTAAAAGGAAATATAGAACACTCTCTGCAGAGGTACACAGACTGTCTGATGTAAACTGCACGCCAACATCACCATAGCTCTAAGAATCTCAACTGAGAGCTGAGAATTTAAACTGGCACTGCCTATTAGTATTCTCTCAATCTGGCTTTATCAGTGCAAAGCAACTGTTAATCATGCTAAATGCAGGTAGATATATAGGAGTTGCCTCTCTATAGATCAGCCTTTCAGAGTAGTTGCTGAACCAGAACATTCATGCTATCACATCTTAAGAGGCTATTCCTAAATTCTGTACAAGGAATACCACACTAAACTTTCTGTGACTGGTCGATTTGCATGTCAATCACTCTTTTCCATCTAAGGCTGGACCTACACTACACTTTTAAAATCTTTAAAGATTTCGTTTGTGTCTTTTTGTCGTGTGGGAGCTCACACAAGAGGTCAGGGCAAAGAGAAAGTATACAGAATGAGTTTGGGCTACAAATAAGAACTCAAACCCCCAGATCTCCTCAGAGATCACGTGACACAAACAGAGCTGAACTTAGTGGACCTATTTGTGCTTTTATGCGTAGCAAAAGCGCAAATTGGGGATTAATATGTGGTGAGAAGTGTTGATACAGTGAGAGCTGGAGAACTGTTTCACTACAAACTGGCATCTGAGCTGAACCTGTAAAGAGAGTGACTTGACCTTTGGATCCATACATTACAAACATGCTATCGGCTCTTATTTGCTTGTGTTTTACGCACAGCTCCTCTGTCTCCGCTCCGCTGTTCATGTGGTGTCCGTGCACATCTCTGCCTGTTTCTCCACTCTTCTAGCTCTCTGATTGGCTGTTGTGTGAATAACTCATTGAGTAAATCTTTGACCTTCTTACACTACAGGACTCGTGAATGTTATCGGTCATAAATATCATAATAATGGAGGGCCTCTGATCACTCCAGAGTTTGATCGGAGGGCGAAAGATTCACTCGTTTCTCCTCTTACACTACCAGATCATCTACGCCGTCAGTCGCTTCTGATTGAGCTCCCAACCTGGAAAATCACTTCAGGTTGTGAAAATTTGTCGTAAAGGGCAAAACCTCAAAACCTACCTGGTCTGTATTTCATCCCACACTTACAAAGTACTTTATAAAGTACTTTGGTTTAGCAGAAAAACTGATTTCTGTACTCTCCTCCAGCCTGTTGCCCACTGCGCCAACTAGTGGAATTATTAGTTGACTAGTTTATGCAACCCCTAACATGCACTGCATAACTTAGTGTTTTTCCTGCACTAGTGACACATCAGTAGCTAACAGGGATGTCGAGATGCATCATGATGCATCAGACTGAAAGGGCAAATTGTAAACATTTGTGCAAAATATGTGAACCCTTTGTATTATACCTGTATTTATCCATAAAGTGGTTTTAAAATATGCTCTGGGCTTAATCCAAGCTACAATAAAGAACAAAAACAATCTGTTTAAACTAATAACACACAATATAATGTATCATTCTTGTTTATATAAATACATCATTAAACATTTATAGTGCAGGTTGGGATTATGACTTCAACAAAAGCTAACTGGAGTCAGGAGTTAGCAGAACCTGGAGTCCAATCAATGAAATGAGATTGGAGTTGTGGGTTAGAGCTACCTGTAAAAACCACTCAAACATTTAGAACTGGCAATGCCCAAGAAACATTTACTGCCGTGAATCACCCCTCACAAAAAAGAGATCGCAGAAGATCTACATTCAAAAATGTTTTATTTGCATGAAGCTGAGAGCAGGTTTGACCTGTTATTAAATCCAATTTCTTTTTACCACCAGCACTGTGAATATTAAATTGGTGTGCACAATAAAGACATGAAAGATTTGTGTTATTAGCTTTAGCACATTGTGTTTGTCTATATATTTTACGTAGATGAAGAACAGATCTCCATTTATGACCAATTAATGCAGAAAACTGCGTTCCAAAAAGGCTCAAATACTTTTTCTTGCCAACTTTTTTTGTTTAATTTTTGCTAAACAACGTGACCAAAGAAATCAATTTTGCTGTTTTACTAATGCAGAAATAAAAACTCTTCTCCTAGGTCAAAGACGTAGGCAAAGTGGCGTTCGACATAAAGGGACGAGGAAAGGGGACGTTGACAGTGAGTGCTCCTCTAAACACACATTCATTCTTGACCACAAACATGACAGAACACTTTCTCATCCATGGCTTTGTACTTTTAACAGATCGTGCAAACGTACAGGTCCCTCAAAAAGGACGAGTCGCACTGTGACCATTTCCACCTTAGTGTTGAAGTGGAAGGGGAGCTTGTGCTCAGTAAGTGCCTACTGTGCGGAAAATCACTTTTCACTGTGTGAATGCAGGGTTTACATTAACTGAACCTGAAACTTACTTGATATAGTGGAAGCTCTTAAGTGAACTGGAGATTTCCACTAGTTAGGTTGCTTCTCATTGATTTAACCATAGGTCTTCTGCGAGCACTGTTCAGCATAGTGTTCCGAAGGTGTCGCTTTGAAAGCCACTTAAAAGCTATATTTGCATGAGAGTGCTACAATCACAGATTCTACCAGAGCAACAAACAGTGAACTGCAGCTTCATCCTGGAACTATTACAGATGGTTCAAATGGTCGAACCACAAAAATTCTTCAACAGTACAAAAAAATGGTTAATAATTGATCGTGTTACTTTGACAGCACTAAAATAAACGCAAATTATTTTGGTCAAAATCATGTCATCAGTGGTTCATCATTATGTTTTAACTTATTTCAATGTATTTTTCAATTACAATGTACACCGATCAGTCATGACATTATGACCACCTCCTTGTTTCTATGCTCATTGTCCATTTTATCAGCTCCACTTACTATATAGGTGCACTTTGTAGTTCTGCAGTTACAGACTGTAGTCCATCTGTTTCTCTGCACACTTTGTTAGCCCCCTTTTACCCTGTTCTTCAGTGGTCAGGACCTCCATGGACCCTCACAAAGTAGGTACTATTTGGGTGGTGGATCATTCTCAGCACTGCAGTAACACTGACGTGGTGGTGGTGTGTTAGTGTGTGTTGTGCTGGTACCTTGTCAGTCCACCTTGTAGATGTAAAGTCAGAGACGATAGCTCATCTGCTGACGCACAGTTTATGTTGGTCATCCTTTAGTCCTTCATCAGTGGTCACAGGACGCTGCCCACAGGACACTGTTGGCTGGATATTTTTTGTTGGTGGACTATTCTCAGTCCAGCAGTGACACTGAGGTGTTTAAAAACTCCAGCAGCTCTGCTGTGTCTGATCCACTCAGACCAGCGCAACACACACTAACACACCACCACCACGTCAGTGTCACTGCAGTGCTGAGAGTGATCCACCACCCAAATAGTACCTGCGAGGGTCCATTCACATATTCATCAGTTTACCAATTATTACTAAAAACTATTCATTATCCTGTGATTTTGGCTAAAAATGAAAATTCAATTTCCATTTTAATTTTCCATTTTGCATACTAGTACTGACGTTTCATTTATGCAGAGATTTAGATGCTTTATGAGTAGTTTTATTTAAATTAAAATGTATTTCCAGAACTGTATAGTTTTGTTTCATCTGATTACAATAGTAGTGTTAAAATGATCGTTCAAGTGTATTTTACCTCATAGGCATTTGACTTAATTATGTATTTGACATTCTTTGATAATGCAATTGTTTTCTTTGATAATGCAATTCCAAATGTATTATTAGAGAGTGTAAACATTGAGCCCAACATTGCATTACATGAGTGGAAAATCGAAATTCAAACCTACAAATAAACTGCCATTGTGCATGTTACATTTTCACTGCAAGTTTGTTACTGATATGCTTCCCTAATCAAGACTTTAAACTTGAGCACTTCTGCAGAAAGCCCTGATGAGGATGAAGAGCAGCTGGATGATTATTACAACTACGACACTGATGAGGGGTTAGAGAGAAGAGAGGAACCCATGAGCCGAGAGGACTGGTTTGACCTCCGCACTCGCAGAAAGAGACACGCCCCGGAGCAGCCCAAGAAAGAAAGCACTCTGGTTTACACAGTCTGTGCGGGGTAAGCATGCTCCCATCTGCAACAGATTGCTCAGCCCCATAGGATTAGCAACGATTCAAATGCTTGAAATTTAATCATTGTTCCACACACACTGACCCTACAGGCTGAAAAATGGAAATTCCAGTGGCATGGTCGTAGTGGACATCTCACTCCTGAGTGGACTCACACCAAACATCCAAGACTTGGAAGATGTATGTTAATCATAGTAATTATTTCTCATTATTTGGTGTATGTTAGCGCGTGATAGGGCATTTGAACCAGTGTTCTAATGAACTGTATATTTTCACCTCATAAATCAATGTTCTAATGAAAGTTTGTTTGTTCTGTAGAATGTAAAGGGCACCGAGAGGTACATTGATCATTATGATTTCCACCACAACAAAGTATTTCTCTACTTTCATAAGGTAATGCGAACATTTATGACTATGTCTGTATGTGTGGTTATATGTATGTATTGTCTCTACTGTTATTTTTATGCTTTTTTCTCTTGTAGAATTTCTATAAATGATTTTAAAAATGCCAGAATTTTTCTTTTTTAAAGTTACTCTTTTATTTATATGCTTTTTACTCTTGTAGAATTTCTATAAATTCTATAAAACTGCCAGAATTTTTTTAAGCTACTCTTTCATTTTTATGTTTTCCTTTTGTAGATTTTCTATGAATTCTATAAAACTGCCAGAATTTTTTTCTTTTTTAAGCTTCTTTCATTTTTATGCTATTTCTCTTTGTATAATTTCTATCAATTCTATAAAACTGCCAGATTTATTTTCTTTTTTTAAGCTACTTTTTCATTGTTTTGCTATTTTTCTTTTTGTAAGCTACTTCCATTTTGTCTAATTAAATCAAATGAAATCTTTGTAATTGTTTAATTTTGTGGATGCATTTTTACCCTTTTAGGATTTGAAGCAAAATTACCTATTTTTTTTTTCCCCCTGACCTGTTATAGGTAGTTTACCTGGGGGTGTGGACCAAAACAAAGCCCTAAAGACTCCACACACCCTGCAGAAGATGAAGTGTTAAATTATTTTCCCTTAGAAAACCAACACTAGGGGTGCACTAACTTTTGCATACGGCTGTAACGGTAATCCCGTGTTACGTCTTATGGTTCTTCTCGACAGCTCACTGAAGAGAGGGACTGTCTCCGGTTCCGTGTAGAGCAGATCGTTCCTGTCGGACTCGTTCAGCCAGCAGCTGCAGTTGTTTATGACTATTACAGTCCAGGTAATTGGTCAGTACAGCACTTAGCTGAGGCCTCTGCTTAACAGCAATACATACATGTTCATTCATCCACTCTGTTGGGTTTACAGACAGGAGGTGCAGCATATTCTACACTGCGCCCAAGAGCAGCCCCATGCTGTCCAAACTGTGTGAGGCAGACGTGTGTACATGTGCTGAGGGTGAGTATGGTGTCCATCTGCGCCGTAAACAACATGAGAGCAAATGTCTAACACAAGAAAATGAACAATGAAAAACTTCACAATTTAGTCCTAACAAAGAATAGGGCATAAGTTTGTGGTCCATATTTCATGCCGAACTGTATGCACTTCTTTTCCTACGTATGATGCATTTCAGGCTATTTGCTACACTCTTAAAAAAGATGGTTCTTCAAGGGTTCTTTATTGAAGAAAATGGTTCTGTATAGAACCATGAACACTTAAAGAACCCTCTGCATGATTAAAGGTTATTTACATCATGAAAACGTTCTTTAGATTGATGGAGAGTGTGCTGTAGACGGTTCTATATAGAACCTTCTGGAAAATGGTTCTATATAGCATCCAAAAGCGTTCTTTAATTATTATGATGTCAAGCTTGTCACAATAGAAGAACACTTTTGGGTGCTATATAGAACTCTTTTCAAAAAGGTTCTATATATTTTTTTGTTACTGTGTCTGACGTACTGTATGTAAATAAGCTATGTTCTGATTGGCTGCTCTACATTGTGCCTCATATAGAAGTCTTTTCAAAAAGGTTCCATATAACCCTTACAAGATGCAAAGAACACTTTAATCTTGCAAAAGGTTCTTTGAGCGTTTGTGGTTCTATATAGAACCATTTTCTTCACTAAAGAACCCTTGAAGAACCTCTTAGAGTATATAAGAGAGTATTTAATCCTTTTGTATTTGGTGCATAAACCCAAATGAAAACCTTATTTAAAAAATAAATAAATAAATAAATAAATAAAAAAGTAGGATATGGGCCCTTTAAAAGCACTTTTTTGTTACTATGTTGATATACTGTATGTAAATAAGCTATGTTCTGATTGGCTGCTCTATATTGTGCCTCATATAGAAGTCTTTTCAAAACGGCTCTATGAAGGACCGTCTATAGCACATTCATGCACAAACTCCATCAATCTGAAGAACCCTTTCATGATGCAAAGAACCCTTTAATCATGAAAAGGGTTCTTTGAGTGTTCATGGTTTTATATAAAATAATTTTCTTTATTACAGCTTGTCACAATAGAAGAACCATCTTTTTTTTAGAGTGTATACTTTAATTACATTCTTCTCATGTAGCTGAAGGTAAATATTCCATACTGATGTTTTGATCAGGTAAAAATTAAAGGTAGTATGTGGAGTAGGTGGCCTTCAGGCACTGTGACCTTAGTAACTATGGCCTATGCACAAAAGATGGCCTGTGCAAAAGTTGCACTATATACAATATGTTCCCCCTCAATATGTTAAATGTTTACATTTGTAAGAAAAAAGATACTGAAAGTTAACGTAGAGGATGTTTTAACCTACTTTCACTAATCAACAAAACAATTTCACTAGGAATTTTCAAACAGATCTGAAAATTAACATTGCGAAACTTTAACAATGTTTAAATACTACATTAAACTTATTTTGAAAAAGCAAGGAAACTTAAGTTTTCCATAATATGGGCCCTTTAATATTCCAAATCCCTGAACTGACCATATACATCTGACTATATTAGTGCACATCTGCTGTACATGACCAACTCTTTACTTTACTGTAGGCGGCTGTCCACGCATGAAAGTCACATTCAGCAAGAATATGGAACAAGACACCCGCAGCCGTTACGCCTGCTTTTCTCCCATCGTTGATTACGGTAAGGAAATTAGATGTTGGAAAAAGAAGAGCCTAAAATTCATAAATAAGCGAATGAATGCATGACTGAATTCCTTTCTACAGTTTACACTGTCAAGATCCTGAACTCCAGCGATGACGGTGTGTTCATAACTTACTCTACGACAATCACCAACGTCCTTCAGATAGGTGAGACAAATTAGTCTGATTTGTTTTTCTATTTAGAAATTGCTGCTTGCACGAGTTTATAGACTAAACTGGGTTTATTTCTCTAAATAATAACAATAAAAAAACACAGGTAAGGATACCAAAATCCAGACAGGTGCCTATCGAGAGATGATCCAGCGCGGGGCCTGTGTTGAAGTGGACATGAAGAATGACGCAGAATATCTGATCATGGGGACAGATGACAGCATCTCCACATTGAAGGACAAGTAAGCTCTGGTTTGTTTACTTGAAACAGGATCCATGTGCTTCTCTAAATGGCCCATATCATACATTTCTGTCCCAATTGAGGTCCATTTATAAGGCTTGTGTGGGTTTATGTACCAAAACTAGTCATAATTCATTTTTACATGACCATTTTTCCAGCCTCCCTTTATCCCTTAAGGGGTGCGTATCATGGAAAACTGAATTTTCATCACTTTATTGAGATTAAAGGGTTTGAACATATCCATCTATTCAGCCTACAGCAGTTTAGTTATGCCTGCTTACTTATAGTGTTTCAGTTTCAGTCTTGACTGCTTTTTGAACAAGGCACAATAGAGCACAGCCAATCAGAGCAGAGCTCACGTACATATATCAGCCTTAAATGCACAGCAACAAACACAGCCTGTTTGATTCTGGAGAATAAAGAGATTTAATCTGACTGCTTTTGGTGCATAAACCCAAATAAAAACCTGATATGAGGCTCTCAGGGAAAAAAGTAGGATATGGGCCCTTTAAAAGCATTGTTTTTGTTACTGTGTCTGATATACTGTATGTAAATAAGCTATGTTCTGATTTGCTGCTCTGTATTGTGCCTCATTCAAAAAGCAGTTCAGGCTGCACTCCGTAGAACTCACACAAATGTGTGGCGCTGAGCTGCTGTGGGTTGGATATCCAGATATGTCTAAATGCATTGGTTTTTGTGACATCACAAAAAGAATGAATTTAAATTGACTTTTTTGCAGCCTATTTTCCATACATGTGGTACATTTTGGAATTCTCACGTTTACAGCTCCTTTTTGACTTGAAATTTAAAAAAAGTGAGAAAATGCTGTTTTTCCTCTTTAACCTCTTATTGACCAGGGTATATTTTGGTTTTTCCATCTGACATTACATGACCAAATCGTAAGGCAAATTATTCAGTAACTGCATTAAATAAATGTAAATTTTTATTTTATTTATTTTTTGTAAAAGCTCCCCTCAAATTAACAGAACATGTTTTATGATCATACACATATTGTTATACGCTTACAATTTACTGCTGAAAGCCAAAAATCTTAGATGCTCTTTGTAATTTTTAAAAAAAATATTTTTTCAGAGCAGATCACTGAAGAGATGCCATTTGTTTATAGTTTATAGCCCAGATTTGTGGAAAAATGGGTCGACTTTCACTAGACAAAAAATTGTGAGTTCAGCTTCTTTTATTATAAGGGTTTAAAATTACATCACCCATCTATTTGACTGGAAAGAAGACAGTTACAGCTCTCATACGACCCCCACCTTTTGAATGTAGCTTATGAAATATTAAAGTTATGAAGAATGTGATGAAGTGCGTTTTGGAACCACCGGTGGTCCCAAGGTGTTGAAAAGGTTAAAGAGTTTGCTGATTTTGCTCAAAGTCTGCATGGCGCTCTGAGCTCAGCATATTTCTGCACACGTTTGAGTTAAAGTCACCCATGTGTTTTTCAGATTTAAGTACATCTTGAACAATAAGATGTGGATCGAAGAGGTGCCACCGGAAAAGAAATGCAAGGCATCCAGAAACAGGCTTGCTTGTCAACATCTGAAGGACTTCATGGACCAACACCTTGTAAACCAGTGCCAGTATTAGTATTAGTCACACAGAAGGAGAGGATGGCCTGGAGAAAGCATCTGGAGGACTACACTTAGCAGAGTAAATCGTGTGCTTTTATTTTCAGTGCATCTGACAAAGAAAGAAAAGCAATTTGTGGAACAGCACAGTTTAAAGTTCAGCAGAAGCATGTCGTAGCGTTGACCTTCTCACGAAGAGTCCATGTTTGGCAATGCTGCGTTTAAGCATGACTTTTGTTACGTAAAAGGTACTCTTGAGACCATACCTTCTGGAATGCACACTTATGAGATATTAGTCCTTGACATTGAGTCATGTAGCATGTAGCATTACCTAACAAAGATTATGCCTTTCAGACAGTGATATTTGGATCAGTGATCAATGTGAGATTAACCACTGAGTCCCTGCCTTGCTTTGCCTGAAGCATTTAAAGTTCATGTTACGAGACGACTGGTCTTAAAAAGCGAACCTGAAACTGTTGAAACTCAAACTGAATACTGACTGAAATGTCACTGAAATGTCTGCCTTTATATGCCAAATATGTAGCCTGAGTAAGGAGGATGTTATCTCAAATAAAGAACACTAAAGAATGGATTGCTTCACTGATACTTCCTGTTGAATATAGCTTCTAGTAGGGAACAGTGGTTTTAATGGCTTTCTACTGAGTTATACTAGGCTTAAGTCAAGTAGACTTAGAAAATAAGCAATGCATACTAGTCCAGATGGGTAGAAGCTGGATTTGGAGATAAGCTATCAAACGTTAGGAGTAGAACTATTTACACTTCTAGTAACCTTCTTTGTGGATCAAACTATCAGCAGATTCTTGGCACAAATCTTTGTGAGTTTTAGCTTCCTAAAGGAAAGGTTCAAACTGACACAGTCTTCCACTTACCCCAGTTGTAATTGATCAGCCGAGACTTGTTTAGTGTCCAAATTTTGTTTCTTTAGTTTAGCGCTTGGGCTACGAGGCCAACACTGATAAACATTAGAATTCAATAAATCTATTCTCAAAACTCCTCTCAACCACATCCAGGTTAATCCACCTTCATTAAGGTAACACAGACTTGTCAAAGTGTGGTTTATAAACAATATAAACAAAACCTCAAACTCAGACTAAACACCAAGCTAAACCACAGCCAATGAAGACAGAGCCGTAGTAAGGTTGACCAATTACTGTCACTCTTCCTCATTAGCATGCAGGTGAAAACTGTAAATAAACAATACAAAACGTGTTCAGTGCCTGTGTTCTTAATTATACATTGTACATAGTTGTAAACATTGCCATATACATTGCTGACCTGTACTGTAGGCAGAGGTTACCATGGCTGCTAATATATCTATTAGCTTATACACAACTGTAAACAAACCAATCTTTCTCTTTTCTTAACTAAAGAAAGTTAAGAAGTGACGTTATCGTGCGTTTCGACCAGAAACCAATTTTATAAATAAACTTGTTAAACTAAAGATTAGTTATTTAGGTCCCTTTTTTCTTATTTAAGACAAGAAATAAGCAACAACAAATCGTTAAATACAAGAAAGAAAAATGAAAAATGAAAAGATTAACTAAATGCCTTAAGGGCATCGCATTCACTGTGTAGCTGAATGCAGCGGCCAGCCATTGTAGTCAAAAAATTTTTGTGCCACAGAATCCAACTTCCCTTCATGGTGAGGCGCGTCAAGCAGGCTAAATTAGATTCACGCTTTCTGTTGTTTCCATTATTAAAAGTCTATATCTTCATTTTGAAAATTAATGCATACTTCAAGGTTATTTAAAAAACAGAAATTGAGAATGTGATGTGATGCATGCATCTCACATTGGTGCTCCTAAACAAAAATTCTGGTCACATTTGTTTTAAAAAGAAGGAGCAAATGGCAGCATTTTGCTTGCACTGTAGAATCCTGCACTGTATGTCTTACTGTATATGATAGAAATGAACAAACCTGCACAGTAGAATCAACAGAATCAACAGCTGTTATATTAAGTTATCTTAACTGTGCAGTTTTGTTCATTTCTATCATGTACAATGACGTGTGTCACTGGCCCTACTGCTACTACATCTATAAAACATGGAGCATATCACAAGAAGCCTAGTCTCACAAGCTAGACATATCGGCAGAGATTCTGGTGCTTTTCACTGCAAAATGCGATGTGCAAAATGACCAATCACAGCCTGCTGTTTTGGCCTTTTGTGTAGGAGGAGGCAACTGTGAAAATGCCACAAATATATCCTGCCCTGAAAGGTTTATTCTTCATTACAATGTCCAGTGTGGGCAGCTGTTCTCTATCACTGACTAGGATTTAGCTAGAAAAACAAAACCTTGTTTCCTGACTATATGGTAAAAAAACACTGCACAGAAGTGCATATATACAGACGTGTGGAGAGCCAATCAGAATGCAACATCGATAGTTGTGGTTGGCAGTTCACTCGGTATCATCTGAAGCTGAGACTACAAGAAGCTAACCGACCTGAAAAATAACTAATCTGTATAACTGTCAGAGGAGGAGATCAGTTAAAAACTGCTGATTGACTGTTTGAGTCACCTCTTTTGCATTTGCTGTGGTCTCAAGACAGTGAACGTATATCCCACGGGTTAAAAAGTTTATCACAAGTTGTGCAGGAGCATCACAGAAGAAGCCGATACTGGGCTTGACTACTTATATGCAGCACAGCGCTATTAGGCAATACAGCAACTTTAAATAAAGCCTAGATTGTGCATTTTGCATGCAGGCATTAAACAGGTTACCAAAACACAGCTAAATGGCCTTCTTATACTACAGGAAAATCTGCCTAAGGAGCATTGAGAAGGTATGATTGGGGTAAATTTGTATAATTTGTAGATGTGCTGTAAATATTGTGGCATCAGGGCTGTTTATATTAAAAAACACCATTTCTATAACTTACTTACTTTACAGTAAGAACTGGCTATCCAGCAAACAGGCTTGCAGACCGAGAAAGACTTTAACTTTGTGTAAATTAAATATGATATAAAACACAGGAACCCAGATTATATAAATATACTACAAGATTATATAAATAAACTACAGGAAAATAACATAATCAATACCGAATTACTGCAAAGGACTTCTTAATGTTGTTTAGGCAATCTTCGACAATCTAGGAATAAATCTCATTACTGAATTAAACATCCTTTCTGACTGATAAGAGAAATGAAAAGAATGTATAAAAAAGTTCATATTAAGTTTGTGCTCACATATTTATTTCCAGTGCATCAGTGCTCCTTGGCAAAACGCTTACATAGACCAGTGGTCATCAACCTTCCTGCAGAGTTTACTTCCAACCTGCATTTAACATGCTGCTCTTCAACTATCTAACACTGATGCATCTAATCCAGCCTATCAAGAACCTCTGAAGAAGTTTATTAGCTGGATTGAGAATGGTTGGAACAAGACCATGCAGGATGACAGATATCCAGGACCAGGGTTGGTGATCACTGCTGTAGGCATTAATGAAGATCTAGATACGGTCTGAGTGGGTTGAGAGAAGTTCTGGGAATGTATTTACGGGAAAGATTTGGGTGACTATTGATTTCCAGTGTAGGCGACATTAGCCTAATAGGACACCGAGCATATCTACATTTGGGTAAGTGGAAAACTGTGTAAATTTGATTTCTCGCTGAGCCTTTAACATTTCCTTCTTAAAAGGCAAAGTTTCTGTACATGTTTTGAATCATTCACATTTTGGCAATGTGTTTACGTCCTACGCTGAAGCGTTTCATGCAAAAGCGTCTGCTGTATGTATGTCAAGGCATTGGTATTGATATTGCAGAAACATGGAAATTAGAAAAGATAACCCGTAAATCATAACATTGAATACAAAATTAAAATAAATTAACATTTTTTTTTCCCTCTTCAAAAAGAGCAGACAACATTCTAAATTTGTGCTGTTGTGGTGTGTGATATGGCTAACACCCTTGTCAGAAATATGCAGAGATTTTGAAGGCAAACGCACACTAAAACTATAAGCTGCTCTTCTTCTACATTTACAGCTAAGACCATGGGCATCCTAAGCTCAACCCTACTGAAGGAGTGAGGCTTTCCAAACTCATATTACAGCAAAAAAAAGCTATCAAATGTACATACGATATGATACAAATGCGTCAACATATACAGCGAGTCAATGCACAAATAGTCGGATCAGTTTGATACGAAATGGCTTGCTTTCACAGTACATTTATAAGATAGATCACTGATCGTTCGTGAAGTAAACTCCTAAGGAACTTTGCTTCCATGTCGTTGGAAAGGGTTTTTGTATTTCATTAAGATGATGGCTATACCAAGTGGCTTTTAGCTAAACCAAGACGTTCATAAAATACTTCATAAAGTACTTTAAAAGCTTAAAGAGTAGCTGCCCTCACAAGCACTGCTGAGAGTACTGTGACTATTATTACTCACTTGTGTTGGCGGTCTGCAGTCTGATTCGGATTTACGCAAAAATTCACAATCAATCCAAATCAGTGCAATAAAGAATACAGGATAAATGTTAAGCTCCGGTCCAATTAGCATCAATTCAGCTCAAATAAAATGGTTGGCTGTTAACGTCTCCCTAAAGGTTACTTCAGTGGCTGAGACCCTTCCGGTGTGCAAAATAAAACGGTAAATGCTAAAGGTCATTGCACCTGTACAATACATTTGCTGGGTCGTCCTTCTCTGGCAGTAGCGGCCCGTTCCTACTGCAGGTAGCGGTACACTTTGAAACAGTGGTTCCCAGAGTCCGCCACGGCTACGTGACCGTCGGAGGTGAGAGCCAGGCCTTGCGGGCCGTACAGCGGGTCCGCTGTCGTGTTGATGTACGACAGGAAGGATCCTGAACTGTCAAACACCTGCGGCAGAAATACAGTGTAGAGCATTGGTAGCATGTTTAGATATGTGGTCACTAAACTCAACACTGACTTAAATTTCTATTACACCATTACTAATACTGTTCTAAGCCCTATTGGAGCTGGATTAGTTTTACTTGGGAGCTGCTGTAATTTGAGTTCTTAGTGAAGAGATCTGTGATTTTAATCCAGAACTAATATGCGATGTCTCTTACAAGGTAGAGCGGTTTCTGTCCTGTTGGGTGACATTTGTCAGTGTAGCCCATTTTACTAGCCTAATGCTGTTCTGTCTGGTATTGAACTGGAAGTTGAACTAGAAGTTCGTCTTTGTTGTTTGTTTGTTTAAATCTGTTTAAGACATCTTAACACTGAAGTGAACATCCAAGCGATGATGTTTCCAGGCTATCTGAGGTCATTTTGGGAAACTGTATATATTCTTGATCCTGTATGAATCGGCCAATCAAATCCCTTACAAATAGCGTTAGCAGACCTCCTCTCGTAAAAATAAACCAGCTCAAATAGAGCTTAAATCCTGCATTTACGCATGCAGTCTAAAGGCTGAAATAACACAAGCATGGGCACTAGGGGGCAGTGTTCAAACCAGAATGTACAGAAAAAATAATACCCCATATTTACTCTCTCTCCTCAATAACAGTTTGTAATATTTTGAAGATGGGTCATGTAAATGTTTGTAATAGTGCATCTCAAACGGCTCTCTTTGCTGTTTTAGGTCAAGTACTGTTTGGATCTCATCCTAGATGATTAAAAAATAAACTCTCTATTTTTGGGGTTTTTTTTTCAAATTTGTACATTTCATCTAGGAAAAATGCATTTACTTATTCAAACAGTGTGTTAACTCATCTCAGGAGCAATATCTATATTTTTATAGGGTTCTTCGTCGACAATGGCTTAAACGAGTAACAGCGTTGAAGGTAACTGCACTGGATGTGGTTCAAATGTGGTTAACTAGCGTCCATTAAGGATGTACTAATGATGTATTTCATTTTAATTTAATTTTATTTCATTTTACTCATATTTTGTAATTAATAATTCACTTTCATTCCATGATTTAGGTAAACTTGATTGTACTTCCAAAGTGACCTCATCAGCCAATATATAAATAATATATAATAATCATAATAATAAAAAAATAAAAACAAAAAGAATGTGAGGACTTATTTCTCTTCCCATTATCTTCAGGGAATTCAGATAAATATAAATTTCCATTGATTATGTCACTAATGGAGTATTCCAGATATTTCATAGTGGTGAATGTGTTCAGCTAACATAACCTTTAATAGAGGACTCCTAAAAAAAAGACTGTTTCAAGCATGAGATGTTACACAGATTCGCACAATACTGCAAAAATAATCTGATTCTGGAAGTATTTTGAACATTATATTGCAAAGTGTAGCCATGATGGGCTGGGACAGGAACAAATACTGCTTTCTAAGTGCTGTTTAGGTTTCATTCATCTGAAACAAGCATATAAATGTCTTTTAGCTTTACATACATATTTGTAAATGTACTAACAGTGGGATATAAATGGAGCCCCCTTTTGTGGAATCACTCTTCCACCCCAAACGCATCAGGAGCCAGTCAAGGTTTGCTTGACACATGGACTCACACAATGCACAGTTTTCTTCTCTGCGTTTTCCGTTCCACCTTAAATAGTACAGCAGTTAGCAGGCACCTGTACAGGTTCCAGAATGAAACTGTGGCTCCATTTAAGGTGGAACAAAAATTAGAATAAGAAACAGGCGAATAGGAAGTCAACTTCAGCTTTGTGTGACCGCAGTGGTAAGTGTGTTTATGAATAACACAAGTAGGAATTCAGGTAGCCGGCCAGGAAAGGTTTGGCCAAACTTATATATGAAGTTTGTCGGTTTTGCAAACTCTCAAACTGCATCATCATGATTTTAGTATCACACTACACTGCTTCTATAATATGGATGTTTCGTTATGACATATATTTATAAATATTCCGTAAGAGCAGCCTGCTTAATCTTTCACATCACTGCTGTCGGAACAAAATGACAACTTTACAGGAGAAAGAACAACATACTTTATTTTTAATGTAAGTCAATGGAACCAGACTTTTTACCAAGTCATTTTGGGTAATTTCTTTTGGTCCATTCGTCATGAAACTTATGCAAAATGTTAAGGTCAACAGGCATTTTCAAATGATGTCAAAAACTGAAAAACGGCAAAAAATGGAGACACGAGGTTTTGGTCAGACGGCAGTGATATGTTAAGTTCAAAAAATGTAAAGCTAGGTGTGATAACATTTACTGAGTAATCTATTTACTGTAGATGGTTAAACTATACAAAGTCAATCTTCTGGCAATTTTTGCTTTATTCATAGAGCCACCAGTTCACGTAAATAAAGTGTACCTGTATCCTACTGTTACCCCAGTCTGCAACAATGATGTTTCCATTGGTGTCCACTGCCACCCCCGTGGGAGCATTGAACTGGCCGTTCCCTTCCCCATGAGAACCGAATTTAAACAGGAACTCCCCATCTGCATTATAGACCTGAGCAGAGGAATGAGATCCACATTAGCTGACAGCAAACAGATGTGCTTCCATGCAGAGAAAGAACATAAATATGTTAGCCACTGTATGCTGTCTTTTAAAGAGGGACAGGCCTACTTATCATTAGATATGACACAGAATAATATGACATTATAACCATGGGAGAAATAAATGAAAATACGTTGTTTTCCATCTCACTGCACAATGCTAATACCCGAAGACATGTGAAACAGCTGAAGCAATAGGCAGAGACAGCCATAGCATACCTTAACAGAATGATTGTGGAAATCTGTCACAATGATTTCATTCTTGTTGTTCACGGCTACAAAATGGGG
The DNA here is from genome assembly GCF_904425465.1 of Colossoma macropomum. NCBI lineage: Eukaryota > Metazoa > Chordata > Actinopteri > Characiformes > Serrasalmidae > Colossoma > Colossoma macropomum. Next base: position 26,639,898 of record NW_023494786.1, read on the forward strand.
ACCTACATATGACAGTAGAGAGGCAAGAGGAGAAGATAGAAACAGAGAGAAAGAGTGAGATTTTGTTTGGAAATTGTACATCACTTTTTATTATATGGTTCAAACCGAAACTGTGTGGTTCGCATATGAATTTCTTTTAGAGCCCATTTTCAAGACATGGATTAAGCCTAGTCTTGGACTAAATTTATAACTCAACAGTGATTCACCTTCAGAAAGTTTGGTAGCACTTTATTTGGAGTGGTCCTTTGTAGGTGATTAATAAACTCTTAAAAGATTATCAGTAACACATCAATAACACATCAGTGAAGTAGCAGTAATGAAGCATCTGAATACACTGAAGTAAATATCTTGTAGATGTTCTGTTGATACATTACTTACATTAAGTAGATGTGTTATTAATATGTTACTTCCATTAAGCAAAACCTAACCTTACCCAACCTTACTCAACACCTAACCCTAACCGTGGCCCTAATCCTAACCCTAACCTTAAACTCAACCCAGAACCTAATCCTAAACCTCATATGTTTTTGACATGTTACTGAGAGTCCACTGAGTGTTTGTTTCATCTAAAAGGGCCACTCAAAGTAAAGTCTAGGCTTAAACTTAATCTGGAAACCAGCCTCTTCTTTTAGCTGTTTAATTTTATGACGAGTTGTTCTTTCTCTGAGATATTTTAAGGCTACTTACTGAAGACAGGGCCGGATTTACTGAGTTTCGGCTCCGTTGGAGTGTTTGGAGCACTTTTGTCTAGGATGAACAGAAAGAAGAGAGTTAGTGCATCATCATTTTTTATAGGCCTGAATTTATATGCCTGTACTGCATGTAGATACTCTGTAGATACTGGCAGAGTTGGGCTGCAATTATACTTTTTGAATCACTGTATTATATAAATGATACATAAATTATATGATAATAATATTGTATTATAAATAGATGCAACACTTGAATGGCAGTTGAATAGCATGCTAATCGCACCTTATCATAGTTATGAGAATGAATTTCAGTTATGAAATGAGAATCACAATAAGGCTGTAGCAGCAACACTACAGAATGATTTATCAAGAACAGATACAGAAGCCTCTTCCATCCACAGTCTGGCATTACATGGACCATTGGGGCAGTCATGGGCTGGAGGTTAGGGAACCAGCCCTGTGACCGGAAGGTCGCCAGTTTGATCCTCTGAGCCGAGAGTATGTGACTGAGGTGCCCCTGAGCAAGGCACCTAACTCCCAACTGCTCCCCCGGCACTGTGGATAGGGCTGCCCACCGCTCCCTAGTGTGTGTGCTTTCACTAGTGTGTATGTGGTGTTTCACTGCACGGATGGGTCAAATGCAGAGGTACTGTGTATATATATATATATTATTCATGCCTTAGATATTTACAAGGATTATGTTATGATCTATTTAAACCCAAGGCATTAATGGACAAAGTCTGGAAATCAGTGTGTAACATTAAGAATTGTCACCACCGAAACACATATTTTCTGCACTTAAGTAATCTTTTTAGTGTTTTAATGGAAATATTATGATTTAATGTGTGTACAACTGTTCAAAGCTGTGCATGATACTCATATACTGGCTAGCATTGCTGTGTTATGCTCAAAATTAATGCTGATCATTTCAGAGCATTCAGCATACAGAGAAAAGTGAAGCACCTGAAAACTGCCTGTCCGATGTTCCCTTTGCTCCAAATTTGGTCACCAGTTTGCCGTTGGACTGGAAGATGAAGACGCAGCAGGCTTTGTTGTCTGCAGCTATGATGTGGCCATTTTTATCCACAGCTACTCCTTTAGGTCCCATCAGCCGCCCCGCTCCAATCTTATTCTAAAACACAAGCAAAGGACAGTTAAACAGCAAACAAAGGACGAGTGAGAGGGCACTCAGAGTATCAACAGCTGAACCTACGTTTTGGCAAACACCTATTATATTAAGCTTTTGTGTTATTTTACATACATATAACTATAACAATATAGACACCAAGTGCATTTTTAGACATTTTATTCAATATCTCAAGGATTCTGAGTTATTATATGTATTATATGTAGATGTGATCACCATTTTATGAGGTATTCTGGGTGTTATATAACACAATCCTCAAAGTTATACATCTTTCCCAGTTCACATGGAATGTTCTACAGCTCTGTTCATCAGTCTGAACACATCTAACTTTTCCTCATGGTAAAACCGATGAACTTTAACAGAACTAGCCTACCAATAACATAATTATATAACATAATTTAATATATTTCATATAATTTAACACATTTATCTGGAATCAGGCTCATTTTATATTATTTTTTGAACAGTGAAACTTTTGAATGGTATAAAATATTTGAATGGTATAGTATTTTCTATAATATTTCTACTTTGGTATTTTATTTTTAAAATAATTGAATTCTTCTATTCGGACTTAATTACTTTCCAAAATAAATATACAACACAAATTGGAACAAAATTTGTGGATGAATGGATGAATGAACGAATTAATGGACAGACATATAATATTAATTTTTTAAGGCTCTAAAAAAGCAACATAATTACAATCACTCACTTTAAATTTGCCATCAGAGGAGAAGATAGTGATCCATCTGTTGTCATAGTCAGCCACAATAATATCTCCGTTCATGTCCACTGTGACGCCAGTGGGGCGCTGCAGCTGCCCTGGAGAACGACCTCTCACTCCAAACCTCATCTTAAACTGACCGTCATTAGAAAATACCTGCCAAATGTCCACAACCACAAATTTAAGACCAATGACAAGCAGACATTCAAACACTGCACTTTAAATGTGCACCTGCTGTATGTAGTGTAATATGAGCATTACTGAATTGCACCTGTATGCACTGGTTATTACTGTCAGCCACCACTATGCGTCCGTTGCTGGAGGTGGAGATGCCCTGCAGGTTGGAGAATTCTCCTCGCTCTCGCCCCCTCGTCCCTGTGACACACAGATAACACACACACACACACACACACACACACACACACACACACACACACACACACACACACACACAGAGTGAGGCAAAGCAAATTTAGCTATAGTTACATTATGCAAGGGCTAACAATGATATTGCAGAACAAAATTTATAGCTAATCCATGAAATGTTTTGCTTAAAGTGACAGTTCAGCAAAAAATCAAATTTCCATAACTTTCCACTAATCCACAAGTAGTCAATCAGCCAAGGCATGTTTGGTGTTGGAAACTTGCTTCTTAAGTTTTGCACCATGAGCTATGAGCTAGAGGTCTCCACTCCCGTGGATTCCCGCAGGACCTGTGAGACCCGCCACAATATTTTGTGGCGTGGGACTAGTGTGTTGCATGCTGGTGCAGGCGGGAAACCAGCCTACTGCAGACAGGAGCGGGACAAAGCACACAAGAAGAGAAATCCCATATATATATGTTTGTCAATAAAATGGCTAAATTTGCACTGTAGACATGTGACCCCTGGTTCCTATCACCACCACTGTGAAGATATCCGAGCTAGTAAGTGTCTCTACAATTTCACATTAAAAAAAAACACTGAATGACTGTTTGCATCTCACCAATTCAATTATACTGAAACCTTCAGCACTTTCAATTTATAAGTAGTCTCTAATCGACTAGCTTATGTGGTTTCTGACACTGTATGACATGCTGTTAGCTCTAAAAAAATGGGTGAAAAGTATGTTGCACAGCTAAAATAGTAGTAGCAGACATACTGAAGCCTGAAATTTGAGAACAGTATGTCAAACAGTGTTAGAAACAATGTGACATGTTGGATTGCACTTGATGATTCAGGCATGTATAAGCTTCCTTTATTTGTTAGCTACATTAGGCTCATACTCCAGCAAATTTTATATTATACAAAATGTTAATAGAGCAAGTGATTCCAAACATATCCAAACAGTAGTTAAATGGAACAGGTAAACAGTTTTTTTTTTCCAGCAGCTGCACCACAGGAAGCTGTGAGAAACACTAATGTACCGCTCTTTGGTCTTTGTTCACACGCACCCACTCTGTAGATGAGCTCGTCCTCTATGGGGTTTTCCTTCTTCTTGGTAGTGCTGTACATGCTGGAGGGCCTCCGCACTGCTTTCTGCCGGACATGTCCCCCACCTCCCCCTCCGCCGGGGGACTTTACACGCCTCTTCACGTCGTCCGGGGACTGCGGGGCATCGCAGGGTTTAACGGCCCGAAGGCGGAAAGGGCTGCCGCGTACAGGCTGGCCGTACAGCAGCAGAGAGAAGGAGAACTCCCCTTCACTCCACAGCGTGTAGCCCACATCATACGTGCCGTTCTTATTGTCTGTCACCTCAGCATTAGTGACAGAGCCAGCTGGGCCGGTGATCTGAGCCTTTAGAGCTGCGTTCCCAGTCTTTACCAGCTCACCAGCCTTATCCTGTTAGAAAAACAAACCAAAAAAAAAAAATCAAATGTGACATACCCATTTTCATTTGTGCAACATAAAGCATATTTCTGCTGATTCTTAAGGCAATGTCAATAATTCTGTAAATCAGGTCTGGAAGATATTTTAGATGGACCTGGCCTGTAATTAAGCAACAAATGGAGTAACAAACCACATAACACACAAAGTGACAAACTGCCTAACTAACAAAGTGACAAACCGCCTAACTAACAAAGTGACAAACCGCATAACACACAAAGTGACAAACCGCCTAACTAACAAAGTGACAAACCGCCTAACTAACAAAGTGACAAACCGCTTAACACATAAAGTGACAAACCGCCTAACTAAGTGACAAACCACGTAAGACACAAAGTGACAAACCGCCTAACTAACAAAGTGACAAACCGCCTAACTAACAAAGTGACAAACCGCCTAACTAACTAGTGACAAACCCGCCTAACTAACAAAGTGACAAACTGCATAACACACAGTGACAAACCGCCTAACTAACAAAGTGACAAACCGCCTAACTAACAAAGTGACAAACTGCATAACACACAGTGACAAACCGCCTAACTAACAAAGTGACAAACCGCCTAACTAACAAAGTGACAAACCGCCTAACTAACAAAGTGACAAACTGCATAACACACAAAGTGACAAACCGCGTAAGACACAAAGTGACTAAGCATGTAACACATTAAAGTGACAAACCACTCACTCACTCACTCACTCACTCACTCACTCACTCACTCACTCAGCTAAAGGCTGCTATTAGCACTCCAGTAGCTTTTAACGCTTTATAAAAGTTTCAGTTCGCATTTTCAAACATATTCCAAACATGACAATAAGCATTTTATGACGCTACCTTGCTAACGATAGCACTGGGTGCTATTAAGAATGACTCCAAAGTTATTTCCAAACAACAATATTCCCTAAGCAAAGCAGGTAACTAGATGTGAAATTACCATAAAGAGATAATTATAGTATATTAATAATTACAGTCAGTTAAATCCTGTATAATTCTTCTACATAATTCTAAAAATATAGTAATATTGCAATATTCCAAATTTTTACACGGTCGTGTACAGAGCAGTTCTGGATCTAATTTCCACCCTGACCCAACTGCAGTCGAAATTAGCAGTGTGACCCACCTTGGTGGTGACAGTGACAGTAGTGGACTGTCCCACCACAGCATGCCGGAGCCCCTCTCCTGTAGCCACGCTAGTGTGTCCCACAGCACTGGTGGTCAGGAGGACCCCCAGGTTCTGGATGGAGCGCCGCAGCCCCTCCGTCTCCACTTGGCACTGCAGGTGGCCGTTCTCGTGCGGCTGCTCTGGGAACGCGTGACGCTCTAGTGCCCCCATCCGCTCGCCCATCTGCTTCTGCACCAGTAGCACCTCGGTGGCGCTGCCGTGGTTCAGAGCCTGCTCAGTGAAACTGCAGCTGCTCAGGATGTTCTCCTTCCCCTGCAGCAGAGCAGCCAGCTGAGCCTGCAGCACCTACACACAGCAGATAACATACAACGGCAGAGTTATACACTCAGCTGGAGAACTCCCTGAGAAGCTGCTTTGTGATAATATCCATCGAATTAGGGCTGGGCGATTTGCATCGCAATACTTCAAGGCATTTTCATGATACATAATATGCATCAAGAAATTTCATTTTTCTGAGATTTAATGAGTTGAAACACAAAACAGAACCTGTAGTGTCACATATAAAAATACTACTACAATATTACAATAAATCTACAACTACAGTGATTTCTATTGGATGTTTTACAAACTGTACTGCAATAAATCCAATTAAACAGGACTAAATAAGGTCACTCAGCAACGAAATATACAGTTGCTCAGTATGCTTCACATAATGATGATATCCACGAGGTGCTCAGAAAAGCGTATGGTGACATAATTTATCACGATAATGATATCATCACACTGCCCACCCCTACACTGAACTGTCTGCTTAATGCACTTCTCTGCTGTTTCGACTCGAGATTTACAAGATACAAGTATGCAATATCTACAAAGCCATATCTGAAGCCAAGTGGTTTAGCACATTAGAAATAAATTGGTGTCTACCATTTTTAAGCTCAGTAAATCCAGTGATTTAACTCTGCCCATCAAAAGTTTTTTTTACTGTCATTTTCAATGTGGTGAGAAAAAAGGCCTGATAAGGTTTTATTAGTGTAAAACAGCCATGTGCTGTTACTCTGGGAATATTTAGCTTCATCACTCAGCTTCATTTTCATCAAAGTGTGTCTTCCTTGGTATGAAAAGAAAGTATTGCCTAATTAATAATTTGACAGTTTTCTTCTCCAGCCTGTTGTTAAAAGCACATATTGCTGCTGTCAGAAGAAAACCTTGTATCTCCTTTTTTGTCGTTTTGTACTTTTTTACAGAAATGCCAGCTGACCTTCACAATGTGCCAAAATTTCATGATGAACGGACCACCAGAAATGCTCCAAAAGTGCTTGGAAAAAATCTAGTTCCATTAACTTCCATTCAAAACTAAGAATGTTTTTTTTTCCTTCTGCTGTAAAGTTAACATTGTGGAGATACAAGGTTTCCTTCCGACAGCAGCGATGTAGCGCTTTTGGTGCAGATGTAAACACTTGAGTAGTTTGAGTGCTGATGCTTGGATATGTAACTGTTACTGTTAATGTAGGTTGAAACGATACACATATTTAAGGTTTGATTTGATACTGATTCTCAGGTCAGGATTTAATTCCATTCTCGCTATTTTTTGTGTTAAAATGTCTTGATTCTCATTGTCTTGATAGACTCATTCTAGTTTTAATCACTGGCAGTGGTTTTCATAAAAGACGTAAACAACAGCAACAACAACAAAAAAAGTTAATTTGTATTTGAACATTTTTAATAGGCAGCTTACATTGCTCATAAGCAACTACTGGAATAATCAGCAATCTGCTGTTATTTATTACAGTACAATTGGATTTATTCTGACGTTCCCAAAAATAATTCAAAGACATACATAACTGATGATATCTTGCACATCTCATGATATTTTTGGACAGCAAAAATAATTTTATCTTTTTTGTGAATTTGTGCAGGTGACATGAACTCACTCAGCCTATCACTGTTGTCTTTGGCTTTGGCATGGTGATAACCAGGATGACTGATCACCTCAGTGTCACAGCAGCTAGATCTTTTAACAAACCCTGAAAGAATTAGTTTATCCTCTGCTTCATTGCACGTAGAGCTGCTTCTCCAAAAGAGGCTCAAACTGGGCTACAGGCATCCGAGCAACATATGAAAACAACGTATGAGTTCCAGCTCCTGAACGAAGCTATGAAGCTCTGAAGCTCTATGTGTTCCTCATCCAAAATAGAAATAGCACTGTTTGCCTGTTCATCTTAGTTTGACTCATCAATGATCTGCTACCTTTTATAATGTTATAATATTTTACATAACCATATTCAATAGATCCTAATGGACAGGAACTGGTCCCAGATCAGTGGCTCACCCTGGTTCATCTGATCCCTATAAAACCCATTTCTCATACCTTCTGCTTTGTGCTGCAGATGTTCTCCAGGTCAGTGATGAGAGTGTTCTTGCGCTGGTGCAGCGCTCGCTCCAGCTCCTCGAAGGTGCTGCTGATTTCAGAGATGGCGTCATTCTTCCTTTCAGAGAGCTGCCTGGATATATCCTTCACCAAGTCGATGGCTGCCGTCAGCTGAGGAAGCCTGGAGGAGGAGGAAGAAGAGGAAGAAAGGAATGAAAGAAGGGGGTGAGTACCAACTTCTGATTTAATACTACAGTTAAGAGGCCATGGAGATTTGTTTCCTAGACACCGGTGGGCGTGCAATCAAGACTGATTGTTTTTCTTCGTGGTGTTGCAATAATGTTAGGTGGAAGATTATTATGGTTATTGCAGAGTGGATAATTAGCGTTGTAATTGCATGTCTTATGAGCATATTTTTTATTGGTTTTTAACATTGTGGTCACACTGGGTATCACAGCAGGTCTCAAATCAGACATTACAGACCTACATGTCTATGCTCGGATGGCTTTTTGCTCTCTGTATATTATTACATTAAAGCTCAGGAATAGCAATAAAGCACAGACTGAAATTATGCATATGTTAACTGCAAAACTGCATCTCGAGGGCTGGGTGTAGGAAACCTTTCATGCCAGATACATATACACCAGCCGGCCACTTTATTAAGTACACCTCCCTGTTTCTACACTCATTGTTCATTCTATCAGCTCCACTTACCATATAGGAGCACTTTGTAGTTCTACAATTACAGACTGTAGTCCATCTGTTTCTCTGCTAGTTTGTTAGCCCGCTTTCACCCTGTTCTTCAATGGTCAGGACCCCCACAGGACCACCACAGAGCACGTATTATTTAGGTGGTGGATCATTCTCAGCACTGCAGTAACACTGATGGAGTGGTGGTGTGTTAGTGTGTGTTGTGCTGGTGTGAGTGGATCAGACACAGCAGTGCTGCTGGAGTTTTTGGACACCTCAGTGTCACTGCTGGACTGAGAATAGTCCACCAACCAAAAATATCCAGCCAACAGCGTCCTGTGGGCAGCATCTTGTGACCACTGATGAAGGACTAGAGGATGACCAACACAAACTGTGTAGCAACAGATGAGCTATCGTCTAGGTGGACCAACAGGTACACACTTAAAAAGATGGTTCTTCAAGGGTTCTTTAGTAAAGAAAATGGTTCTATATAGAACTATGAACACTCAAAGATCCCTTTGCATGGTTCTTCAGCTTGATGGAGAATGTGCTGTAGATGGATCTATACAGAACATTTTTTGAAAACGGTTCTATATAGCACCCAAAAGGGTTCTTCTATTGTTACAATGTCCAGCTTGTAACAATAGAAGAACCCTTTTGGGTGTTATATAGACCTATAGAACATTCATGCACATTTTCCATCAATCTGAAGAACACTTTAATCATGCAAAGGGTTCTTTGAGTGTTTATTTTCTTTACTAAAGATCTTTTGAAGAACCATGTTTTTTTTTAAGAGTGTACGAGTGTCTAATAGAGTGGACAGTGAGTGGACACAGTGTTTAAAAACTCCAGCAACACTGCTGTGTGAGAGATTGATGTATAGTTTACTACTGCTAAATGTTTAAACTGCTAAAAAGGTACCGTTTACTCTGCAGGCCATACAGTCCATACGTGGACATCATACTGCTGCTGCAAAAACAGCCCATTTTTAATTCACTGCTTTTGTGATGACACAAAAACCTCTCATTTCTATAAATGACCTTTCAGCAGTTTAGCCCCACCCATTCACACTGAAGTTATAATGAGTGTTTCAGCCTGGACTGCTTTTTAAAAGAGCTCCAGCCTTGAATACGTACTGAAAAAAATATTTACCAACAGAACAACATTATTTCAGCTTTCAGTATCAGACATTTGTGAGAATACATGGCACAAAATGTTCTGTGATGTGGCCACAATATGCATTCGTATCCTGCTATGGTCTCACTAATTCCCTTTTTTAGCTGGAGTAGAATTACACCCCTGTTCGTGCCCTTTCAGGATCACTGGGCTTACCTGCTCGCAAAACTGAAAACAAAACTGAATGTTAATTTCAGACACATCGTGAGCGCACATTGCGGTCAGATCCAGGTGCATTTTGTGCTGCACCCGTGCTTCTAAGCATTGTGAATGCTCTGACCTTGTGCGAATGGCGTCCAGTTGGTTCTTGAGAGCTGCTTTGTGCTGCTCTAGAACATCCTTCAAAGGAACGGTCACATGCTCCCGGTGTTCTCCCTCTGTGCACTCCAAACACATTGCCGTTTCACATGACTCGCAGTAAAACTCCATAACCTGCAGAGGGCGCAAAGGAGAACCATTAGAGAATGAACAACACAGAGCAAACAATACAAATTCACTGTACCATTACAAACACTGTGAAGTACAGACTACTGTTCAACTTCACTGTTCAAAAATCACTGTTCAAAAGTTTGGTGTTGACTTATTAAGTGAAAATAAGTTAACATAATAAATGAATTTTATATAATAATAATAATAATAATAATAATAATAAATCAATGTAGCAACACTGTAAAAAATGGCACATTTCATATTTTATGTTTTATTTTTCAATATGTTAAAATCAGCAAATAAGTGGAATTTGGAGAAAAAAAAACATATTTAAGTTTATTCCCTGTATAGAATGTGCTAAATCATTGAGGAATGTTCAAATATCTGCATAAATAACTGTTTAAATTGTATTAAAATATCTAAAATGATCATTATATGTTTCTAGTATAGTAATACAAAATATGTAAATACATGTATAATGCTGTACTACCTTTATAAGTTATTATTGACTAAAATATAAATTTTATTTTTGCAAAAGTCCACTACATTTCTGAAAGCTGTCTGAAAAGTCCAGGTGTGTTGGCTGACCTTGCCCTCGTGGTTGGGGCAAGAGAGGGGCTGGGCGGAGGTGGCAGCGCTGGCCGACTCCAGCACGTTACAGGCTTCGGGCTGAGAGCACTCCGACTCCCTCTGCAGCACCTCCATCAGATTAGTAATGAAGAAGTTATTCTGCAGTGCTGCTACACCCTTCTCAGGCAGGATGGACGTTTGCCGGCACACCGGGCAGGACAGGGTCAGAGACTGAGGGGGGATGTAGTTCTGGAGGCATCTGCAAAAAAAAAAAAAAAGGGATGGATGAGAAGCTGTTATTTTCTGTTGATTTTCTGTTGATTTTCTGTTGATTTTCTAAATTTTCTGCATGATTAAATTGTTAAGGTGTAAACAAAGTCAGAGTGGGTTTTTTTGTGAAATGCTTCATTTTAGAGGAACTTACTGAGTCAGAACTGTTTAGAGGAGTGGTGAGAGGAATCAGAAGTCCAAAGAGTTGAACATGTCTGAAAGCTCCCTCACAGACAGTTATTGTGGTATAACTTTAACTGCATGAAATGGTTACAAATACATTACCTGATACCTGAGAAACTATTTTGCAATAGTTTTTGACAGGCTTTTGGCTTAAAATGCATTTTTAAAGTCAATTTATGGCAGACAGGGACATGCAAGGCAAAATAGTCCCCAGAGAAAAAAGTATTGTTGCTGGCTTTCCACTGTTTGATCATTATTAACATTATACTCAGCAGACACATGTAGGTTCACTGGCAATTTAGAATAGCAAAAAAAAAAAAGCTATATTTGCATTGCAGGCATCGCAACGCCTGGTTCCTATCACCACCACTGTAAAGAAATCAGGGTTTGTAAGTTTCTCTACACACACACACACACACATACACACACACATATACACACATACACACACATATATATATATATATATATATATATATATATATATATATATATATATATATATATATATATATATATATGTGTGTGTAAAATATAGTGTATTGAAACGAGTGCAGAAAGTGTACACTCAATTTTCAACTGATAACAAATTTAATTTCTGTAAATATTTTGTTTGCACTTGATAAAAAGTTTGCAAAAGGAAAAAAACTCTGCTATTTGCCGAAAAATCGGAAATGTAGGCTCAAACCTGCCGATACAGCTTGTGAATTAAAATAAATGTGAATATGTAACTCCTGTATGAAATTCATTATATAATTAAGGCATTACATTTACACGATTAAGTAACATAATAGTAATGTAAAGCATAATGATAATAACTCCATTTCCAGAGGTTGACAATAAACATTTTCATTCTGTTTAAGATGGACTGGAGATTCATGAATGACACTCAACTCAAATAGACTGTTAAGCCTAATACTGCAGGTCCATATGGCCACACTGATAAACAGACATAACAAAAACTGTATTTGGGTGTTGCAAATTCTGACAGCAGGATAACTGTGAGCCATGGGCCGATGACTAACACAGGATTCCTAGGATAGGGTGATATTCTAGCAGAGTAAAAGCAAAGACTAACCCTGTAACAGCTCACTTACAGTGGGTGGTTTTGAACATGATGTCATAACACAGCAATGCTCAGACTAAATCCACTGTCTGGAGCAAAGCCCTCTCACTAGGCTGGACCACTTCTGCTTTGAAAGAGGCTCTAGGCCTCAAGCTTGCCAGCACTGGTAAAAGCTGCATTTTGGCATTAGGAAAAGCTCCACGTGAATACAATATTTCACTGCATTACTCACACTCTGCCCTTTCTGATAAGGTCAGAGTCAGGGTTGGGCAATACCACTGACACCCCTCTGACACCAAGTAAGGCTAATATCCCAAAACCAACACCAGTGCAGTACTTTAAAAAGGGAAAATGCATCATTTCTAGAGTAGAGATTGGTCATGTGGATTTTAAAGGGCCCATATATTACAGTTGTCTTGTATTTGTTGTCCCTTGAGGTCCACTTATAATGTTTGCACCAAAAACAATCATATTTCATATAAATATTACCAGATCAATCTTTACTATATAGAAATAAACTGTCTGTTTTTGTCACTGTGCCTGTAAGACTGTATGTAAATTAACTATGTTCTGATTGGCTAGACTGTACTGTTCCTTATTCTGGGCTAAAACTGTTCTTACTCTAAAATTAGCATGAATCAGCATGGCGTAGATTAAATAGGTGGATATGTAAATGTGGTGTTTTTTGTGACATCACAAAAGCAATTAATAAAATATGGGCTCTTTTTGCTGCTTAATTTCCCTATATGGACTGTAGAGTGAAAGGTTTAGCCTTGTCATGTTTAGATACTTCATCAAATTCTTGCCCTTTAAAATAGTTTTATTACTACTACCCATTTTAGGACTAATATATATATATATATATATATGAACGAAACAATGAAATAACTCTAAAGGATTACTATCATTCATTCGTTCAGCCATTAACACTGCATAAGAAAAGTACTTCCAGCCTATAAAATGATGGCTTCAGTGATTTTTGCATTTCTTTTATTTGTGCATTAAATACACATTTTTGCTTCAAAGTAAATAAAATATTTTTAAAAAATGATCAGTATAGAAATATTCATGTATGGATTTATTCTGAAAAAGATAAAGAAACGTCAGGATCAGTCTTCTCGATGCTGTACCTTTCACAGAAGGTGTGCAGGCAGGGTAGGACTTTAGGGTTGTGGTAGTGCTCCAGACAGATGCTGCAGACCAGAAACTGCTTGTCTATTTGTCGCACCACTGGACTTGTGCTGCCGGTCTCCCTCTTAGCCATGGTGAGAGGCATTCACAAAAAGAGGTGGAGGAGGCACACACACCTCTTAACCTACTGAGAGAGAGTGAGACAGAGAGGAGAGGAGGGGGATAGAGTAAGAAAGGAGACAGAAACAGACAGAGAGACATGGGGAGAAAGAAAGATGCACTGATAAATTTTGAATCAAAAGGAGTGAAGCCTTGTGCTTCTCTTTGATCTGCTGTGTCTCTATACTTTCAGCATTAATAAGGACACTGGTGAGAATATACCAGTGTAGACATGGGAGCCTGCTGACACTCACTGTGATGTGAATCAAAGACAAAGAAGAGATGCTGTTTATACTGCTGACCAATTATTAACAATAATTACTCATTACTAAATGGTCACAGTGTTTTAACTGTATTCTGATCACTCAGAAGTGTCTGAGAAATGACTGAAACTTGACTAAGATCATGTGAGGAATCCATTTGTGTCATGGATCTATAGCTTTTATGTCCAGCAGTTGTTATCATCAATGAACTGGATCGGATAATGATTTTGTGGCATGTAATGCGGTGAGAAAAACTTTTCAGTGGCACCACTGATGAATCCCATCAGAGACATTTACTCTGGTCACAGTGAAATTCCACTGTTGTGCTCCATGTGGGATTAAAAGTATCTTAAATCAAGACTACTACCTCAGGAATGACACAATGACCCTTCCTCCTCCTGTCCCAAGCTCTTTCCATGCCTAAAAATAGGTACTGTAAACTACCAGAGGGAAATGAGGCAACCTCCTCTAATACCTACTCCTACTGAGAATCGCGGAAAAAGCCAGAGGCTAGAAGTGCATGTGTCTTGCATTTTTGTTTTGCTTTTCGTTTTGCTTCATTTTCATTTTCATCAAAAAAACTGATCTGATTTGAATGAAACCAGCTTTATTCATGTGTTTATAACTGCACAAGAATGTCTGGAGGCGGGAAAATTGAACTTGAATAGTGTGGCACTGGATTTGATCTAATGGTTCTCATTTAGATTCCACTCTGAAGCCCGTGGGCAGAAAGCCCCATTTATATGACTGCTAAAAATGCAATTCGAAGCTATCGCACCTTTTACCCCAAACACTGCACCCCATGCCCAATTCTCCTACTCAATCCAAGTCCTATACCGCGTCCCAAACCCAACACTCTGGCTACATACCCAACCTCTATTCCAATAATCCACCATATCTCAAATACACTAACCCATGCCCAATCCCCCTCCAAATTTATAATACCGAACCACATGCCCAGTATCCTATCCTATTCCCAATATCCCTATCCTATCATCCCATGCCCAATACTGCACCCCAGACCCAATACCAAACCCAATCTCCAATACCCTACCCCAAGTCCAATCTCCCACCCAATATCCATTACCAAAACGTATGCTGAATACCGCACCCCATGCCCAGTACTACATTCCTCACCCAGTACTAAACCCCATTTCCAATACCCTACCCCACCTCCAATACCCCTCCCAATTTCCATTACCAAATCCCATGCACAATACCCCACTCCACGTCCCAATATCCCAGTCCAACTCCAGCCTACCTAATTTCCAATACTCTACCACATGTCCAGTAGTCCACCCCCTCTCCAATACCCTACTCCATCTCAAATTCCCCCACCCCTTCTTCACTACCCTACCCCAGCTCCAATACTCTACCACATGTGCAATACTCTACCCCCTCTCCAATACCCTACTCCATCTCAAATACCCCACCCCATCTCCACTACCCTACCCCAGCTCCAGTACCCTACCACATGTCTAATACTGCACCCCCTCTCCAATACCCTATTCCATCTCAAATAACCAACCCCATCTCCAACACCCTACCACTGCTCCACTACCCTACCACTTGTTCAATACCCCACCCCATCTCTATTTCCCTACCCCATCTCCAATACCTAAATAGTGGCTATTAGCTTCCATGTTTGGTCAAGCTACCCCATCAATACAGAGTACAGAACATCAGTCAGACAGATAATGCATTTCCCCTGCTCTACCCAAGCAGGCTGCAAGACTCAGTGTAACTGTTCAACCTAAAGCAGTGGGCTGTGAAAAAATTCTCCTACGCACAAAAACAAATACAGGAAAGTCCAGCAGGAACAGTAAAAAAGAATAACATAGCCAGGCTATAAGCTTTTTAAATGTTCCACAATGTACTTAGTGTAACAATCAGTCACACTTAAAAGCTAAAAACAGCTTAAACAGACTATAGAATAATGATTATATCTTGATTATACCATTTAATGGTTTTCCCGTTATGGCCAAGCAAGTTTTAAAGTTCCCCTGAGGACAGATCTTTTTTAATAAGAACAGTTGTTTAGGACACTTCCTGTGTGAGCAATTATGTGATGACAAAAGCTGTTTGCTATTTTGCTATTTGCAGTAAACCCAATTGAATTTTCCAAAAGACATACATACGCAACGTTTTATGCATCCTAATGAAAAGCATAAGTATTAACAGCACTATTACCCCTAATAAAACCACAAAGGCGTAAATGCTTAATGGGTGAAATGCATCTTTCCCAGTTAAGCGCTGTTCTTGATGCTGGCGTGTTAAGGGGCTGTTTATCAGGCTTGCGCTCCCTGTGGTGGCACCACGACACGCCACTGCTCAGGGTTCATCATTGTGACACGGCCCACATGCCAGCAGCCGGGTGGGGGACTATTTTATACCCAGAGCACAGGAGAAACCATGCAATACCCTAGAGAAAAACAATTGCCGCTACATTCATTTTTTTAGGTGGTCTTTCATTTTCACGTTTCGAATTTTGTTCTCTGTTTCTGTCTCTGTGGGTTATTTTCCAATAACATTTTCACAGGATATTACTTTAATGTTGCTTGTACTTTCACAGTGATCATAAGACAGTGCTGGAGAAAGAGTGTGAGGCTTCACATTAGTGAACAATCAGTGTCTGCCTCCATCTTTTCTGTTTATGTCCTATTGACCCAACATCCCTATGTCAGAGGAAGCTAGCAAACATATGAGGTGGGATTTTAGCTACTCTACACTTACAAAATGACTAATCAGAGCCATGAAAGTGGGGCTACTCAATACAGACAAAGTAAAAGGTACCATAAGTGGTTCTCTGGATTAATGTAATAAAAGGCCACTTTTGGTTTCTTGAAGAACCTTTCAAGCAGTTCTGTCACAATTGCGACACAGATGTCAGATCGCAATTATTTAAGCTGACAGCAAATCATGTGTCTAACAAAGACAATAAAAGTAGACTAGACTCAATGCTATAACACTTTTTGCATCAAAGAATCAATTCGGCCACTTTAGTCTTGTACTTTAAACACTTGTATAAAATGACCAAAAAGGTAGTTTAACTATTAATCGTTGGTATCATATTAGACTTACTCATCTGCTAAAACTTTGGGATGGTAACAGGGCTACTTTCAGCTGATGGTTCTATAAAGAATCATTTTTATAAATGAGATGTGCCAGCATGAAGAATCTTTTTACAAATTAAAGAATCTCCACATAAAAGCTTTTATAGCAAGTAAAACTTTTTCCTAGAACTGCACATCCAAGCCAAGAACCCAGATTGTGATTGGTTAAAGAGCTCATTTGCATATTGTAGCCTTCTGTAATATCACTACACCATAAATGTAGGGAAAGTCTAATAATTGCATTTTATTGCTACTTAATAATGTTTTATTTCCAATTTTGTACATGGCAGCTATACACACTGATACGTACTGACTGTTACACCTTACCAGTCACTCATTGTTTATTAACTCCTTTCTGCAGGCCTCCCGGTGGCCATTCTGCCAGTGTAATGCATCCTTTTGCTAGCATTCTTCTTCCGGGTAATTGGAAAAAAAAAAGACCTTCCTTTCTCTGTTTGATTAGCTTCCACAATTCAAACAGGAACAGAAATTCACCTTTTTTTACTCTTTTCCTAAACTCTGTATAACATGGTCATGTTAGTGTCTACTGTTTTTACTCCATGCTTAAAATAGCGGCTCATTTTGTTGTCATGTGAAAGGAGACTATTAATCTTAAGGAAATATAGAGGACAGCTGTGTTTTTCTTTTAAGCATGCAGGTCACTAATGTGATCTGTACAAACTGATGTCAGATACAGGCCACATTATGAAGATAATGTGCACAACCAAATTACAAAATCAGATTTGGGCAGCTGTGCAGTTGGGCAGATTTAGGCCACTTTTACCTGCAGTCTGAACATAGCCACAGCATCAATAGCCACATATACATGCAGCCTAATAATCCATTAAATGATCCGACTAATAGCTCAATCAGAATAGAACATGTCCACGTATACACCTCAGTCAGAATAGACAAGTCCTATTGAGGCCACTCGAATTACAATTTCTATCCTACTTATCAAGGTGGGTAATCCTGTAAATAACCCATTAAATAAAAGAATAATAACCAGGTAAACACCTGTATCTGATTACATTCCCAATCGGAAAGTTTAAGTACGTTCTGCGCATGTGTGTCGCGTAATAGTGAAAGTTTATAACTTTCAACATGGCGGAGCAGAAACTGGTCTGCAGAAGAGACGAAGTTTGTGCTCTGATCTTTAAAAGACGGCGGTGGGACGGACGTCCAGCTTATGTGTCTCAGAACACAACGTCTTCCTCTCGGCCTTCTTTAATAAAGACATGTGAAGTACGTTTTCCTGAGTCTGAGCAGTTAAAAACACAAGCACTGCTCACTGCTGCTCGTCTAACTCTGACTGGACTTGTGATGCTCATTGTCATGGTAACATCTACACTAAGTGGTACTCTATGCATGCATGTAACTTTGGATCGGATTACTGTAGTGTGCATTAAATGGAGATTTTCAACAGATTGCTAAGTAGAGTGAACATATAAACACCTCAGTCTTAACCTAATCGGAATGTATTCAATTGGACAGTCAAAATTTTTCGCATGCAAACACAGCCACTGATGCAAGCACCACTCTTATTAAGCATAAGTTACTTGTGTGCTAATAGTGCTCCTTTGTAAGGCCCTGTTCACACTTGGCATCAACTTGCATCCTGGGTGATGTGATCATAAGTGGGCAACACCAAGTACGGGTGTGAACATGGTTTTGGAAACGCATGATCTAATCACTCAAACCACACTCGGATACGTATGACCACAGCACACTGCTAAAGCTTTCTGGTCAGAAACTTCTTTGTCAAAAGAACACTTTGTTTTCGGCACGATTTTTTTACTTTGAACTGCTGTTTTAACTCAGTAACCTTTCCTCCTTCTCAGTGTCTATTATTTGCGGGGTGCCTCAGGGCTCTATTTTGGGTCCTATTTTGTTCTCTTTATACATGCTCCCTCTTTAGTCCCTCTTTCAGAAGTACAGCATCACCATCAGTGTTATGCAGATGACACACAGTTATACCTCCCACTTAAGCTGGGTGAAAATGGCTCTCTGCGCCTCATTTCCAATTGTCTGGGAGACATAAAGTGCTAATTTAAACCAAGACAAAGCAGACATTATTACATCTGGAAATCCTGATTTGGCCAGTGCTATAGCTAATGATCTGGGGCCATTATTGTTTAATGTACAAAAAAAAATGAGGTTCAAAGGTGACTGGGCCTTTTCTGTAGCTGCTCCAAGACTGTGGAACAGTCTCTCATTTTTCATTAAGGCATCACCAGCTAAAAGATATAGATAAAAAACTATTTTTTTTCCTCTTCTCTCTCTTTTTAAAAACTATATACTCAGTCATCTGTTCTGTCCTGCTGTCAGTAGCTCTTGAACTTTTTATTATTATTTTTATTTAATTCATTTTTTTCCATTTATTTTATAGCGAAGTTTTGATTAGTCATTGGTGGCCTTTCTAATCTACTTTTCTCATAAAATACTACATTCATATTTATTTTGATTGATTTTATTGTGCAGAACTTTGGCCGACACTTGTCTTTCAAACGTGCTACATACATAAAGCTGGCTCGACTTGGTTGGCAGTGTTTGTTATAGGATTAATAAATTGCATGGTTACAGCCTGCAAATCACCTTTTGTGAAAATGCTACTGTTACTGTAGCTATGTGTTGTCTTTTTCTGGTTTTAAGAAAATTAACAAGCACAACAACGAATACGAAAAAAGCTCAACCTCATGCTGCTGCAGATCGTTCTAAAGCCAGACAACAAATCAAGCCTGATTCAGTTACTCATTGAAAGAAAACATATACAAACATATACAAATATCTTTAAGCTGTAAATGGCATATTTTAAGATATTTATATTGTCCAACTTGAGTGCCAATCACAACAGATTGGTGATTCATACTTTTGTCAATCGGCTTAAGCCTAGACTGCCCCCTTGTGGAGAATCTTTAGTTTGCTGAACACGAGTGAGTGATCAGCTGCCTTTGAGTAGTTGAATGAAGCTTCCTTTTCTATCTGCTTTCTTTGATTTTGCCTGACCATATAGTCATGTGAATCTATATGATACCAGTATATTTAATAAGGCTGTGGGTAACCAAACAAGAAAGTAGACAGTAAAAGAGGTTTCATTCAGCTATGATGAAGTCAGTGAGTTACAAGCCAGATCCACAATGTGCTTCCCATCTAAACTTCATGCTGCTCATATGGAGCCTCATTACTTTCATAAAATATTGTCCACTTATTAAATTCATCCCATTCACAAACTAAACAGAGCTGGCAGAGGATATTCTTTCCTTTGTTGTATCTGCTGCTTTGCTTAAAGTACAGCTGGGAGGCGACGGGGAGGTTGGCAGGTCATTTGAATGTCATCTCTGTTATCTAGCGTAAGTGTTTGCTTTTCCTCGATGCTGCATACTTACTGACGCTACATGAAGCTGAGCAAAGCGATCTGACGGTGTAAGCTACTACAGGCTTGTCTGCTGAAGAAAGGAAGATGATGACAGCACAAAATATGCAGCTTAATTAATGAAACTAACTACAGTCAAGTCAGAAAAATTGACAAAAAATGAAGACAAACCAAGAGGTGATGCAAAATACACCACTTAAAAGAGCTACAGTTGGTAATTATAGTAAACACAGTAAGAATAATGAATGAAGCTTATTCTCTAAACCCAGGCAACTTCAGTAAGGTTTACTTGATCATGCACAAGTTGCTGTGAATCGGCTACAAGCACAATCTGACAGCATTACAACAACAGGCTTTGCTTCAGACTCTGCGCTAGACTCGTTTTTCATTGAATTCCTGCTCCAGAATCCCCCTGGGAAAGCAGGTGGTCTTTGAAGGGAAAACTAATACAAAAGGAAAACAATGACTTCATAAATCTTGTCATAAAACTCAGCTCAGTTTCCACAGATCTACACTGCCTTTCAACTGCAGCTACAAATGGGCCAGCATCTGTACTACACACACTTTAATGATGGTAATCATTACTGAAAAAAAGATTGTTTGAAGAACACTGCAACTTTATTAAACACACTTCTTGATATTTTTACTTGTTTTAAGTAATTTTATCTAATGAAATGGATCTTATTCCATGGGCGGGTAATTTTGCTCAAGAAATAATGCGCATAGATTGACCACATTTAAGATTAGGGAAGAAAGACTTGGGGAAAATATCTTATTGTGATTTTTCTGACCAATATTGCGTTTGAGATTTAAATACGATTACTTTAAATTAAGTTCCAGGCCTTTTCCAAGAAAAACAGCACATCCATTTTTCAGGCTTGAGGCTTTAATACTGAATGTAGTGAAACTGCCAGTTAACTCTATTATTAGGTTAATTTCTTCAGTTAAAACCTGAGCGTTAAATAATGTGGTTTACAATTAAAGGGGAACTCCATCAATTTTTCAAAAACTCTGCATGGTTGAGATGTAAAGAAAGTCATTCAGAATGGTTTGATATGAAGAGCTCCATTGAAGAGAAACTTCGCAAGCCAGAATTGCTCAACATGGTTTAACAGAGGTTTAATGCCTCTAAAAGCTCCCTCAGATAAAGTTATTACATGAAATGGTTATGAATACACTGCATGATGTCTGTATGTTAAGGTTTTGGTCCAAAAACCTGTTTTTTAAATACACTTATAGTGGAGAGGTACAGGCACAGAGTTGTAAAATGAAATAATCCCATAGAAAACTTATTTTTTCAGATTTGCCACAATTTCATCACGATCAACATTACATATAAAAACTTGTGTAGGCTCAGTGCTGGTTTTGGATTGTGAATAAAATGGCTATGTTTGTGTTGTAGCCTTTGAGACCCCTGTTTCCTATCACCACCACTGTAAAGAAATCAGAGTCAGTAAGTTTCTCTACAATGAACCATTTCACATCAAACCACTCTGAATGACTTTATTTACATATTAAAACTAAATTTTATAGAAACTTTGAAAAACAGGTGGAATTCCCCTTCAAAATTGCATCTCTTATGACTTGAAAATTGTGCTCTTTTAAATTGCGGCTTTAATATACAAACGATTCATTGCTCAGCCCTTCATAATGATTTCACAGTCCAGTTCAGTGTTTCTTTACTGCCGTTTGAAAGTACTAAAACTGGAATTTTAAGTGTGGACCTCACTTAATAGCACATTCGAAAGAAGTACAAAATATGACAATAATTATAATAGCAGAAGGTGACACCAGAAACCCATGCTTAAAAACATCAAAAACTGGTCAGGATATTATTTTGTACAGAGGCTTTCTGTGAGCATGTCCTTGTAATGTCAGGTGGACACACCCCTGAGATCCTGGCTGCATTACTAATGTCCACATCACTGACACTGCTCACATCACAGACAGATACAGAGTCTTACACAACACAACCAAGCTGAGCTAAAGAGGAATAATGCAGACTCACCCCCGTGTGGTCTAAACATGAGCTTAGCTACTTCCCCTTCCAATCTCAGTTCCTCTCGGCTAGCAGTCGCTCTCGTCTGCTGCTTTGTTGAAGCGCGAGGTAAACTGATCTTTTAATTACTGCTTTTCTACGGGGCAGCAGCAGCAGCCGGGACCACTCACTCTCACACTGCAGCACAGCAGGCGAGACTCGCTCTCTCGCACGATCTCTTTCTCTACTTCTCTACTTCTTCTTTTCTCTCACTCCATCTATCTTTTTCTTTTCCCCTCTCTTTCTCTCTGTTTCTCTCTCTGCATACCTATCTCTTATTCTGCCTGTGTATCTGTCTGCCTCTCTGTCTGTTTCCCTCCCTCTCCCTCTCTCTCTCTCTCCCTCTCTCTCTCTAATATATCTGGTCTGGAGCCTCTTTGCTCTGCTCGCTTGCTCACTCGCTCACTCTCTGTAGCTACGTTGCTAGGCGAGGGAGGGGAGTAATAAAGAGGAAGTCTTAAAATGGCACTTCCCCAAAAATCCTCCCAGTTCCTTCCTCTGAGTCCAGCTGCTCTGGAGAGAGAGAGAGAGAGAGAGCGAGCACATGAGAAAGAGGGACAGAGAGTGAGAGCATCAGAACGCATGAGATACTGGGAAAAAGAACATGAGAGAGAGAGCATGAAAAAGCATCATGAGAAAAAAAGGAGAGAAAGTTAGAGAGAGAGAGACAGACAGACAGAGAGAGAGCAGGAGAAAGCTTGAGACAGGGAGAGCAAGAGAAAGACAGAGAAAGAGAGAAAGGATATATATATATATATATATATATATATATATATATATATATATATATATATATATATATATATATATATATAGAGAGAGAGAGAGAGAGAGAGAGAGAGACGAAGAAAGAGGGAGAGAGGGTGCAAGTGAGAGAGAGAGCGGGAGCAAGCATTAGACATATGGAGAACAAGAGAGACAGAGAGAGGGAGGGAGAGATGGAGAAAGAGAGAGGGAGAGGGGTGCAAGTGAGTGAGAGAGAGCATGAGAAAGCAAGGCAGAAAGAAAAATAAGAGAGAGAGAGATGGAGACAGAGAGAACATGAGAAAGCATGACAGAGGGAGGGAGAGAGAGAGAGAGAGAGAGAGAGAGAGAGAGAACGTGAGAAAGAGAAAGAAGGGAAAGGAAAAGAGTGTAAAAGCGAGAGACAGCGCATGAGAAAGCATGACAGAGAGAGAGAGAGAGAGAGAGAGAGAGAGAGAGAGAGAGAGAAAGAGAGAGAGAGAGAGCACCTGTCTGTGTGTGTAAACAGGGAACAGTGAGGTCGGACTGTGTAAGCTCAGAGCTCTAAAGCAGCTGCCCTTAAAAATAAAAATAAAAAACAAAAAAAAAAGAAAGAAAGAAAGAAAATATTTCTGATTTGTGAACCCGAGAGCCAAATCACAGAAACACAATACAGCCAGCACTCTGTCACACACACACACGCACACACACACACGCACACACGCACACACACACAATAAAAACATTGTAAAGCTCAGCCACGCAGGCCGTCTCACAGCATTAAACGGGATTTTGCATTTTCTCAAGCCTCATTGTTGGGCCTCCTGGCCACACCGACCAGCCCAAGTAACCAAATCCACACTGCAGCCGGCCCTCTCTCTCTCTTTCGCTTTTACTCTCGTCCCCCCTCCCACCCCAATTTTGCCCTTGCTCTTTCTCTCACTCCCTCACCCCCAAATCTCTCAGTTTAGTTCAGCAGTGCTTTGTTGGGATGAATGTAACAAGATACACTATTGCCAAAGCAGCTGACAGTAAACATGTAAACATAAATAAGAGAAAGATATAGAACTCTCTTCCACACACTCGCTCGCTCTCTCGTTTCCCCCCTCCTGCGCCTCACACACGCCTTCTGAATGGGAGCAACTAAACACTGACATGACATCAGACGCAGGAAGCCTAAACCCAGGCCTTCAGGTTCCCCCTTCACTCTCTTTCTCTACGCTACAGTGCTGTGCTTTGTTTTCTGTTGTTGTGGTTCCTGCTGTAACCCTACAATTTCCTTTAAGATCAGTAAAGTTTCTGTGTGCATATCTATGTAAGTATATGACTGAGAACTTTATTAGGACCACTGACACACCTACTCATTCATCCACTTATCTAATCAGCCAATGGTGCAGCAGCAGTGCAGATGGTAGGATCACAATTTGGTGCCAACAGCATGAATCCATGGACCCAACCTGCCTTGTATAAACAGTCCAGGCTGGTGGAGGTGGTGTAATGGTGTGGGGAATGTTGAGGCCCTACACAGTATTAGTGTAGTATCTGTCTCTCTATCTATCTATCAGCTTTTCATCCATCCATCCATCCATCCATCCATCCATCCATCCATCCATCCATCCATCCATCCATCCATCCATCCATCCATCCATCAGCATTTCGTAAACCTACTTATATACATGGGGCCGCACGGTGGCGCAGTGGGTAGCGCTGTCGCCTCACATCAAGAAGGGCCTGGGTTCGATTCCCAGCCGGGCGACCAGGGTCGTTTCTGTGTGGAGTTTGCCTGTTCTCCCCGTGTCTGCGTGGGTTTCCTCCGGGTACTCCGGTTTCCACAGTCCAAAAACATGCAGTCAGACCAATTGGACATGCTAAATTGCCCCTAGGTGTGAGTGTGTGTGTGAATGTGTATGTCTGTCTGCCCTGCGATGGACTGGCGACCTGTCCAGGTTGTATCCTGCCTTCCGCCCAATGACAGCTGGGATAGGCTCCAGCACCCCACCGCGACCCAGAAGGATAAACGGTTTAGATGATGTACATACATGTGTGTATACATCATCTGTAGATACATATATATATATATATGGTATATATATACTCCAGCCAGCAGCGTCCAGTGACCACTGATGAAGGACTAGAGGATGACCAACCAACACAAACTGTGCAGCAGCTATCGTCTCATCTACAAGGTGGACTGACAAGGTAGGAGTGTCTAATAGAGTGGACAGTGAGCAGACACAGTGTTTAAAATGTTCAGCAGCTCTGCTGTGTCTGATCCACTCAGACCAGCGTAACACACCACCACGTCAGTGTTACTGCAGTGCTGAGAATGATCCACCACCCAAATAGTACCTGCTCTGTGGGGGTCCATGGAGGTCCTGACCACTGCAGAACAGGATAAAAGGGGGCTAACAAAGTATGCAGAGAAACAGATGGACTACAGTCTGTAATTGTAGAACTACAAAGTGCACCTATATAGTAAGTGGAGCTGATAAAATGGACAATGAGTGTAGAAACAAAGAGGTGGTCACAATATTATATGTATGTATATATATATATATATATATATATATATATATATATATATATACACACACATATATACACACACACATATGTATGTATATATATATAGAATGAATTAACAGCATGTCCTTTGCGCTGCAACTGAAAACGTTTACACGTGTGTGTTTCAGTGAATTTTTTTCTAAGAAAATGTGTTAATTATGCTTTAGCAGGAGAGAGTAGAAGAAGATGACGCAGCAGAAGAAGAAGAAGAAGAAGAAAGAGAAGGACATGATGAAAATGAACTCTGTTGATGTGAGGAGCTCCATCTCAGCCAGTCCCCCGACACACCGATCAGTTAGAGGTTGCTTTCATAGACGTTCTAAAACCCTAAAACATCAGGCTCAGTATAGCAGCTCTATATAGAGTTAACACTGCTGTTCTAGGTTGCTCTGTTTTTTCACCCACAACTGAGAGGAAAAGGCCTCTTGTATCTGTGTGGGCGACACAGTTCTGAGAGAAGAACAGTTACGAACGGACTGCATGTATTTAAGAGAACTCCAGACAGATAAGTGCTAACAGCTACTTCTCTTTAAATATGTCAGATATTCATGCTGATGCTTCAGTACGTTTTACTTCCTTTGCAGCTGCCACAAATAACTCAAATAAGCTCAATTAATAAAGAAATCCAAGGTTCTTGACTTGAAACAATAGCGAAACCCCTTTTTGACACTATTCAGAAACATTTTTGTCAAAGTTCTTTAAAGAACCATATCCAACAGGTCCATTATGCAGCCAGAAAGTCTACTTTTATAGTTTGCTTTTTTAATTATTCAGCATTAATGCTGGCAGTCCTAATAAAACAAAAAGTTATTTTAACAATTACACCTTCTTGAGCATCAATTTAGCAATACTGGTTTTAAAATCAATTATACAGAATTCCAAGCACCACAGAAGAGCTCGTCCTCACAGTCATGTGTGAAGGGTGAGGCCATATTCTGAGGTAAAAACCATGTTTTTCTATAGTTTTAACTGCAATAATCTATACATGACTATGCAATATGCCATTTATATGACATTAAGAAAACAACTGGCAAATAAATATTATAAAATATATTATAAAAGTCCCCAAGAGTCATGTCACTGGTGTTACCGCCTAACAACAAATCTCTTATTTTGAACTAATAATCACACCGATGACATCATTTAACTTCCTTTTACCTATTTTCTGAGGATCTATGAAGAAAAGCACATGGTGAGTCCACTGAGTCTTTTCAGTTATCAGAGATTTTCTCATTCAGCTCATGATTTCATATGAAGCTTTTAGCTCAAGTCCCTAAGTCTACTGTATTCTTAGGTCATTGTGAAAAAATAGAATATAAATGGATTAAATTACATATTTTAGTGGATATTCCATGATTAACTACATGTGGTTTGATGTTCTGTAGCAGGCATTTTGTAAAATGCATGTTTCATTAAAAAAGACAGTGTTACCGTCTCTGGTTTACCTTTCTTATGTCTGACACCAACGGGGGATTGGTAACACCAGTGACTCCTAAGGAGAGGCAAAAAAGTGGACGTTTCTGTAGAATGACCCATTAAGGTGTGGCCTGCTATTCTCTCCTCCACTCATTCTCACACCGCTGATCAGCTTAATGACCCCCCGCGGTTAGAGCTCTGCTAAACTGTCTGGATCGCAGGCCCACTCACAGTGAAAATGACATCATCACTACACACTCTCAACCCAAACACTCACGCCTTCTAAGCCACCGCACCGCCTGAACTATCAGCACCTCTTAAACTGCCTTCATCCAAACGGGATTTCACACACAAGCTTGTTATTTAATTCTAGCTGCACAGGTGTGACAGAGAAGCCAACAGATGGCAGACGGAGTGCAGAATCACTGGTACAGTAAGGGAGCTTTTCAACCAATTAGATTCCACCCCACTTCATTCTGAAGTAAGAGTTGTTTCCACAGATCATTCTAGGTCTCTTGATGTAGCACTGAGACAATAAGCACTACAAATCTGATTTTCTTCTGAACTGTTATGTTATGAACTGGTCATAATATTCCATCTGCGTGCCTTGTGCTGGCATTTTGTGTGTGGCCACATGGGGTGGCCCTCCTGTATACAAGAGGCCACCTAGCCACTACCTGAGAGACATTCAGGGCTCTCTACCCTCTGACATGACCTGGAAGTACACAGCCTGGCTCTCTTCACTCAATTATGCTTCGCTTTGCTTCTTTTGTTAAATTTCATTAAATCTTAGATTCGGTGAAACTCTCCGTGACCATTTGGGAAGTAGGGGAGGAGTGCCGTTTACTTTGGTTACGCTTTTCTCCTGCATTAATGTAAGGAGTTAGTGTAGCTTTTTGTAGTTTTGTTTCTTTTATTTCAGGCTTAGTAAGTTTTTATAACGTTTAGTTGTTTTGTTTGTTATTTTGGGCAAATGCTCAACCCTGAAGCCATCCTTCCATCCTCTTATCATAAAAAAAAACACTAGCTATTTTCTGGTTAAACAGTGTCCAGTGTTTGGTCTGGCGACAGGTCTGGGGAGAGAGCCCACTCTCATTTTCTGTTACAGACTGACCCTAGACAGAGTCATAACAGAATTTTGGCTGATGTTCGAGGATGTACTTCCAGTACTTACTCAAATTTCTAAAACAGTAGCTTCAAGAGAGTCACAGTCCTGACTTCACTCAACTACAAACAAAGCTAATCAAAGAACCAAAAACATGTCTAATCAAACTAAACTAGACTGGCCAATATTATCGGCTTTCAGATATTTTAGCACCTTAAAATTTATAACATTCTTCAACGTTTCATACTGGTTGGGACCTTAGTAGATATTTTCAGATATAAATCCAGAATTGTGTTAGATTTGTACTATAACAAATTCTTAATCTACACCATATATTGTATTTGCGGGAAAGCTCTAACAATATCAACCTGCAGCTCTGATATATTCATGCATCATGCACCAGTAATAGGGGGTCATACTTAACAGGGACTCTGGTCAAAATGAAAAATGTAACCATTGTTATCTTGTTGGAAACAAGCTTGCTCACATCCTGAAGTGGTACTAGTCTCTAGAATGAGATTTTTCCAGTTTCAAGACTTGAAAAACCACCCTTCTGATGTATCTTATAGGCAGGAGGGACTTTCGAAAATGTACAATTGCTTTGGGGTGGATTTTTCAGGGTGGGCTGTTTTGAAATACTTTATTTTTCATTAGCTGGTGAATCCAGAAGGAAGGCAGATAGTTAGCCATACTGCAAGCAAGCTATATATCTTTTTGTAACCACACAACCATAGTCGTCACTATAATGTAGAGAACAGAAGAGGAGGATGACAAGCTAAAACCTAAAGCTGGTAAGGTAGCTATTTAGCTTTCTAGAAACTTCAGTTTTGATCCTTTTCTTTTTTCTGAAAAAAAATCAGAAAAATGTCTGTGGTGACCATTTTATGCTGAATAAAAAATCTGTTTCTCACTCTTTTTGTATTTGTTCAATTGATTAGGTAACAGTTAATTCAAATTCTCAAGCTTGCTTATATTTAGTAGCCTGTAGATCTGTAGCTGGGCCGACAGTCAGGATTGGTTGACACCACAGGGGTTCCCAGCAGCTTGTAGTCAGAGTGCACTGATGAATTACAACATGAAAACAATATACAATTGTGAATTCTGTCAAACCGATGAGGCAGAGGGATACAGAAAACTGCAAAGGATGCACTGTTTTTCTGAAGTTTAATATGTAGACGCACTGCTTTTCTGACATATTTGTAAGCCAGTGTTTAGTTTCCTGTTTGATTGCTGTGTAAGCATCTAAAACCGTGTTGAATGTGGGATGTTGAGGTGGACAAATATGATTTAGACTCTGAGTAAGAAGTCCCATGTGCTGCACTGCAGAAAACATGTAGCCTAAATGTAGAGCACTGTGCTCCCTCATACACAGCAGTTATCTAGACAACTGCTGACCGAGTGGGTGGACTCTGGATTATTCTGCAGCATCTGCAACTCCAGCCTCTTTCCAGCAAAATCACTGAACAAACATAAACGTCAAGCAAAAACAAAGTACACCACCCATTTCACATTCAGCTCAACAGACCTTTTATTCTGCTTATGAATGACTTAAAAGCACACAGCCTACAATGAAGGAGGTAATTGTGATGGTATATAAAGATTCCTTGGCTTTAAATAGAAGCTGTCCCTCAATCTTTTCCCACTAATAAGCTGTCATAATAAGCGCTCTCCCACCGGCATGGTGTTTAATCGGATTGCCACGCAGGCTAAGATTCAGAGAAAACATTAGGCCGGGGGTAATCTTCCGCAGACTAACTGCTCCATTATCCTCTGCCGTGGGCTGTAAACACCCCATAGCCCACTTAAACCCCCTCAAACGAAGTCTGCCTGGGCCGATAGGGGCCCGCAGATCACTCAGATTACATCATTTGCATGAATTCTATTGTCCAGCCTTTAACTGCTTCGCAATAAAGAGTGTGACATACTGGCTGGTACTCAATCCTGACTGCACAGTCTGCATTTTTCTGTGATGATAAAAGCACAAAGGCACCAAAATAAACATAAGATCCCATCTATCTGGATCATTTGCTTCGTTGAAACCTGGATGTATCTCTTGAACAGCTCCTCAGAAGCGTTCGAGACATCTGCAATGATTCATCTCATGTAGCCTTGCTGAACTCTACATGCTGAGCTTTATGTAAGCTGCATTTAGAGGCCAGCAATGTGCACAGAGACACAGCAGTCCATTCTGCAGTGACTCATACAAGCTGCTGCTGATTTAATATACCTGTATGACAACACATTTGCAGTACTGTATTATGAAATCATGCCAAATGATGCCACAGTGATGCCAAAATTATTTCATACAACAGTATCAAATCTCTGAAACTGATTAAAGTCCCTAAATAAAACATACCTTTTTCTGATTTACCACTATTTTACTATTATCAACATTACATATATACTCTCAAAAAAAGGTAGTAAACTGTCACTGGGGCAGTACCCCTCTAGTCACCCCTCAAGGCCTTTAGTCAGGGAACATAATTGTACCATAATCCCTTGAAATTATATTTTCTAAGTCGTACTGACTCCACACACCCCGTCTCGTCTCCAGGCTTTTTTATTTTACTGTTCTGTACTGTACTGTTCTCATTCTATAACTGGGATTCAGATTTGGGTCTGAGCTGAGCGTCATGTTGTAAATGGCTGGAGATTTCATAGCAGCCAGTAGGGCAGTGAGTGTCCACTCCAGGTGAGTAAGTCAATGGGCATTGGCTTTTCAGTATTTCAAAGACAAATGACTCCAGCAGAGGAAGCCAGTCTTTCAGCAGCAATCATATCACGTCTCTAAGCAACTGAGCTCCCTCTCTGTTCTTTGAGCTGGAAAAAAGAGAAAATACTGCGATTGTGGTCAGCCTTACTGTACAATTCAGTTTATGGATGCACAGCCAGGGAACATGTAGAAAGAGGAATTGAGACTCAGTAACATCTTCTGAGTTTGTCAAACGCTAGAGGGCGCTCCTGAGAGTCCAAAATAAATGGGATAATATAGCGCAACTGAGCAAAATCATAGTATGTAAATACTTAAACATGCTTTATATGGAAGAATGCATTCACAACATAAAACATTTTAACACCGCTGGTATATTTTTGAGCCCTTTGCTCCAATTATAGTACTTTATAACGCCACCTTTATGTATGTTCATGTCAGTGAGCGCAAACCGCCTCACTCAGCCGATGAGCTGCTCTGCTGGCCAACCAGTCATCAGTCAGTTGCACTAATGCCAGCCTGTTAACACTCAGTAGCAGTAATGCCAACCAATCAGCACTCAGTAGCACTAATGCTAACCAATCATCACTCATTAGCAGTAACCCCAACCAATCAGCACTCAGTAGCAGTTATGCTTACCAATCAGTACTTAGTAGCAGTAAACCCGATCAATCAGCACTCAGTAGTAGTAATCCCAACCAATCAGCCCTCAGTAGCAGTAATGCCAACCAGTCAGCACTCATTAGCAGTAACCCCAACTAATCAGCACTCAGTAGCAGTTATACTAACCAATCAGCACTTAGTAGCAGTAATCCCGATCAATCAGCACTCAGTAGCAGTAATGCCAGCGTCCTACTGACTGAAACCTGTTTGCTGTAGAATAAACGAAATGTACAGGTAAGTTTTCTTTGCTTTTTAGTGAAATACATCCTTCTACTTTCCTAAATTAAAAGAAAGTCCTGGACAAACAGTTAGAAACTATTTTAACTGTTCGTTTTTAGCTGTTTAGCGCCATTCACCCCCTGTTATTGAGGACTCGCTGGCAGGTGCCCTCTGGCGTTCTGCAGTCATGTTTTAGCAATAACATGAGAAACAGAAAGTGCCAGGCTTCTCTTAAACTGGCTCTGGCACAGCAACAGATAAGAGTGGATGACCGAAAGATCATGGGATTAAAAACTAAATGAAGACAATTATGTGTAGAATTTCTATAGAAAATATATAGAGAGATGATAAAGATTCATGCTGCCTGACTGTATGCACCGTAAATGATAAAAATAGAATGTAAGATAAACAAACTGTCATGCTGACATAGTTTCTAAACAGATGGTCTGTGAATTGTAAAGATTAAGGACAATGGCCAAAACAACAAAGCAAAAAATATCAACGCTTTTTGTTTTAAGTAATATACAACATGCATATTGTTGCTACTGACAACTTTACAGGAGAAGGAACAAAATATTGACTTTGAAAGGAAGTTAATGGAAAAAAACATGTTTCCAAGTAGTTCTGCATTTTTAGTGGTCCACTCTTGTAGTGGGCAGTGGGCCAAAAGTTAATATTATGGTACGATAAACGTTTCTGACAGTTTTGCTATATATAATGATATATACACAGTACGTGGAAGGTTGAACACCCCCAGTCAAATGACATTTGGTTGATTTTTATGTGAAAATACGTTAACTTATACATTTAAGACACGTAAATATGCCTTTTCCTGCAAATTTTAGTGCACAATTTTTATTTTTTTCCCAATGTGTTAAAGTAATACCAAGACAGTAATCTGTATTAAATTATGCAGAAGTGCATTCTCTGTAGAGGATGTGTTAGAAAATCAATAAACATTTGACCAGGGGTGATCAAATTTTTGCATACGGCTGTATATCTTCAAATCACACGATTTTAGATGCTTAAAAGTTAACAGCATTTAACAATGGCTTATTATTGTGGGATGTTAACTGTAAGTAAATGTTGTTTCATGTCTTAATTGCTACAAGGCTGAAAATACCTTTTATTTACCAGCTTTGTGTTTGACTTTTCCACTCCACCTTAACTGGAACAGCAGTTATGTAATGGCACCTGTACAGGCGCCTGAATGTAACTGCTGCACCATTTAAGTTGGAACAGGAATTTTAAATAAAAAGCCAACTTTAGCTTAGTCTGTCAAGTCATTCGTCTCATAGGTGCGTCCCATACACTAATCAGGCATTGCTGGAATTTGAAAAATATTACACTCATTCATGCTTCAGTACCAGCTGGTCCACGGCTTGTTTCACGCACAAGGTCCCAAGATCGTGGTACACAAGGGAGCACGGACATCGGCCTGGTGTCCATGTTAGGCTAAGGCTAAACCCAAAAGACTGGCCATTACTCTATGTCTGCTGCCTCAAAAAACAAAGTGAACTGCTTCAGATTCAATGAACTAGAATTTCGTTGACATCCTGACTCAGCAATTCAGCTAAATGGGATAACGTTAGTGTGGTTTGCACTGTTTGTATGTGCTGTCTGCGTTTACTTGTGGCATACCGGTATAATGGTTATGACAAAACTCATACCTGAAGAAGTATTTTAACTGGTATACCGGATACTATATCGCCAACTACTAGTCCATTCATCATAAAATTGTGATACTGCAATTTTCAAATTCTGTTAAAAAAAAAAAGAAAGAAAAAACAATCATTTTAAAACAGGAGAGTAAGCAAAAAAAATCGAATGCCTGGTCAAATGATAGCTCTGCAAAAGCCCAGTCTGCTATTTTGTTTTGACGCAAAAGACAAAAGGAAGACAAAGTAATGCCGTATCTTTCTAGTCTCCTCTCCTCTGAACGGATAAATTAGGTTTCCTCCTCGTCTGCGCTGCTGTGAGTGCTGGCATGCTGCTGTGGCCTCGAAAGCCAGTCCAACAGGAGGCGCTTGGCTTCATTTCAGCCTATTTATTATCACTCACGCGCATCTCTGGTCCACCTCAGAGCTCTGCTGTCCTTAAAAGCAGATGGGTGCATTTGTTACTGCCTGTTAATTTCAGGCTCTTCCACCAAGTCCTGCTGTTTGCAGAATAATTATTCATGGGCATCTTATCAATCATACTGTACTGTATAACAAGGCTGCATCACAAGGCTGCAATGTGGACAAAATGTTGATCAAAAGCATAATTTGGCTGCGGTATATAGTCAAACAAATTAATTAATGCATTCAATTAGGGACACACGATATGCTGTTTGTTAACCATTATTGTGATGCTGACTTCTGCATTACTGATTATTGCAATGGTGCAATATGAAAATGAGCCCTTTAACGAATCACAGGGTTCTTTTACTGTATGCTGTGAGCATCCTGACAAAACAGGGGTGGTGAGTGTTTTTGTGGGTGTTTTCAAGAATCAGGGTATTCATGCAACCCAGTGGTCAGCAATCTGATCTGATGACACGGCAAGTTTTTATTCCAGCCATGCAGGAGCAAACCTCATTTAACTATTATATGTTATATAACCGTTTGAAGACTGAGAGCAACTGATTACACAAGTGGGATCAGGTGAGCTTCTCCTTGATTGGAAAGCAAAATATTACAGCAATTACAGTGCATAAGACTGATGACCCCTCATGTATTCCAAATAAAATCTGTTATTTTGGTCCAAATATTGCAGGGCCACCTTTAACAATCTCATATGCACCAAGCTATTTTAAATACATTGCAAGACACGATGGTATCAGAGTATGCAGCAGTACTAGCATTTTGTCCACACCATGCAATGCTACACTGTAAGAATTTAGCCTACTGTCTATGTTATAACTGGAAAAGTAAGTCACTTTTGAGTTATTGGAATTTAAAACAGTAAGTTAACAGGGCAACAATGTGTTTTTTTATAGTCTATTAACTAATTATTTGAAGTTCAGTAAACTGTGACTGAACTGTGATTGAATGAAAAGTTTTAAAAACTTTTTTTTAAAGTAAAATGTCCATTTTTTACAGTGTAGTAGAATAAGGTGCACTTGCAGTCGAAAAGGCTTGGATGCAAAGCACCTCATGGACCTAGTAAATACGTCAACAAGTCAGTATCTAAGTCAGTCCGTCAATCAGACACTAAGTGAGTAAGGTGACGACGCCGAGCCGCTATCGTGTTTAGTTTTTCTGCTGTTTTCTTGGCTCTACATTTTTCCCATCTTTTTATCAGTGCCACTTACCTGCAAGCCCCTGTAAATTATGGAAAGAAATGTGTTTATCTGGCCAATGTGGAATAGAACATTGAGACATCATGATCATGACCGTGGTATACCTTATTACTGTTACACCACCTAATCTGCACAGTTGGCCATCTGAATGCTGCAAGCTCTGTTCAGTGGCTTGGCGCATGAATGCTCAGGGACACTTTTGGATTTCAAATGGACGCTGGCTTGTATACAGGCCTAACTGCACAAGCATGAAAGGAGAGAAAGTCTCACAATCTGACAAGAAAATTACACAAATGATGGACAGTAATCCGAGCCGATGGTAAGGCATAGCAACATCTGCGTGTGACATGTGAAGGCAAGCGCAGTTCCAAGCACACACCCAAAAACACACAGTACACTTCCGCAAGGTCAAAATATTCCACACTACTGGGCATCGCCCAGATCCTGGTGTCGACTCAGAGAGCGTCCTGCTGCACCAGCTGCCACTCAAACAAAGGAGCGCTCATCGATTTACCTGCAGCAGGCCTGTCACACTGCCTTCTCTGATTTCCACATGCCTGAGCTGGATTTGATGTACATGGCATACTAATTATCTAGCCTGACTAAAGGATTAACTCTGCTGCCTCTCAGCCTAAAGTGATGATGATTAATAACAGAGCACAACCACAGAGGCCGAGTGACTCCAGCACATGTGCCCTTGAACTACAGGTTAGGTTTAATTAAACCACTGAGGAACCAGTGCAACACCTTCAATTCAATTAAAGTCAAGTGTACACACTTTAGTGAAGAAAATGGTTCTATATAGAACCACGAACACTCAAAGAACCATATGCATGATTAATGGGCTCTTTGCATCATGAAATGGTTCTTCAGATTGATGGAGAATGTGCTGCAGATGGTTCTATATAGAACCTTGGTAGATGGTTCTATATAAACCATTGAGGAACCATTGCAACACCTTCAATACAATTAAAGTCAAGTCTATACTTTTAAAAAAGATGGTTCTACAGGGTTCTTTAGTACAGAAAATGTTCTATGAACACTCAAAGTACCCTTTGCATGATTAAAGGGTTCTTCGCACCATGAAAGCGTTCTTCAGATTGATGGAGAATGCTCTGTGGATCTATACAGAACCTTTTTGAAAAATGTTCTATATAGCACCAAAAAGGGTTCTTCTATTCTGACAAGCTTGACATTGTTGCACATTCTCCATCAATCTGAGGAACTCTTTCATTATGCAAAGAACCCATTAATCATGCAAATGGTTCTTTGAGTGTTCATGGTGAGTGTTCACCATTTTCTTTACTAAAGAACCCTTAAAAGAACCAGAGTGAAGCTTGACATTGTAACAATAGAAGAACACTTCAAGGTGCTATATAGAACCCTTCTCAAAAAGGTTCAGTATAGAACCATCTGAAGCACATTCTTCATCAATCTGAAGAACTCTTTAATCATGCGGTTCTTTGAGTGTTCACAGTTCTCTATAGAACCATATTCTTTACTAAAGAACCCTTGAAGAACCATTTTTAAGAGTAAAGCTTGACACTGTAAGAACAGAAGAATGCTTTTTGGTGCCGTATAGAGCCCTTTTTCAAAAAGGTTCTATATAGAACCACCTACAGCACATTCTTCATCCAGCTAAAGCAAGGTTTCTTTGATTGTTTTATTCTCTATAGAACCATCTTCTTTACTAAAGAACCCTTGAAGAACCACTCTTTTTTAAGAGCGTAGAAGAAAGGAAAAGAAGTTCCGTACTCTATATGCACTTATGTTGGCTCACGCTGGAGCTGGTCAATATGGTATTCATTGTTATTGTGATGAATGACATCACAATATGTCAGACACTGTCAGCACTTAAAGATTTCTGACTGACTGCATGAGTCGTTACTGAGCAATCAAGATTTGTCCTGTTTAACTGGATTTAGTGTGCTTGATGTGTGTGAAACACAATAAAAATCACTGCATTAATATTTTTGTAGTATTTTTCAGATGTGGCACAACTGGGACCTTTTTCTGTTCCAATATATTTATCTTTTCTGACATCTGATATTGTTACTTATCATGTACG